>NC_142177.1:5726500-6076000 GCF_026936395.1 Plectropomus leopardus | reverse complement strand
ATTAATTAATTTTCAGAATTTTAACCATTTAAATGCATGATGCCACCATATTTTTTAGATGACAAAAACAAAAAAAATCAATTATTTTCAATATACTACATGCCAAGTAGGGGTTTTTTTGTTTGTTTGTTTGTTTTTTGTGATTACCACATCCTGGGATATGTCAGTCAATGAGCAGTATTGACTGTAACAGTACACATAGTACACATTGCATTTATTTTCTCCTTATGAAAAATACTGGAAAATGACATCATCAGGTGGAAAAGATTAAAAATGACAAATTCCAAAGCAAAAGACCAGAATGACACCTAGAAACAATGCAATGCATGTTTTTATGTTTTGATAACTGTGGGATCAAAAAATACAGTTTGAATGAGTTTCAATGGCACATTTTGCACTTAACTGTATGAATGTAACAATTTTGTTTGCACAGTATATTTTAGACTTATTGTAAAAGCTGAGCTGGAAATTCCAAGATAAAACAAAAATACACATTCTTGCCAAAATGTATGCTGTATGCATGAACACAGCCAAAATTGTTAAAAACTAAAGAATGAAAAGCACTTAAAATGTGCCAAACAGTCCCTAGTACTCCCACGAATCCTTATGCAATCATGTGAGCTTATACTTCATCAAAGTATTGAGCAATTCAGCTTAGGTGTGTTTTCCCCCCTCTCATACTATGTTCATATTACTCATATGAAAGAGAGAGGCCTGAAAGGGTTAAACTACAGTAGACAGGATGAGAGAAAAGTCTAAAAAGAAACAAAAGCTGCCTGAAGGTCTCCTCTCTGCAGTTACAGATTGCACAACACATCTTCTCCACATGGTGGTACTCTAACAGCTTGTGAGGGCAGTTACAAGCAATGTGACCTCAATACAGCAGTGAGTGAAACAGAGGTTTATTTAGGTGGAGCGAAGACATACAGTGTCAAATGTTACATTAGAAAAAGTCAATTAAATGTATTTTGTGAAATACTACTTAAAGTAAATGTGGTATAAAATATGTCTTTTAACCCTTTTAAATCACATCCCTATTGTGCACCTCTTTAACAATATATGCCAAAAAAGTCCTGTAAAACAAAATATGACATGTGGTCACGTTATTTCTGTTTTTTCTTTTTTTTACTCTGCCCCCCCCCCATTATGTCTTTATTTTTTCCAACATTTTTTATGATTACAACAAAATAAATGAGTAAACTATTTAAAAGTAAGTAAGTAAATAAATAAAATGAAATGACAACATAATAACAAATTAAAAATTAAAATAAAAAATACATCAATTGATATCTTACTTTCCGTGTTTTTGAAAGAATCAGAATCAGAATCAGAATCACGTTTACTGGCCAAGTTCAACAAATAAGGAACAAGGAATTTTTTCCGGGTTGGCAATGCTCACAGTACAGGGGAGGGAAATAAGTTAGGGATAAGAAAAATAGAAAAAAAGACAGATGTAGACATGTAATTGTATTTACAAAAGGAAGAGATAGACAATATATACAAATGTACAGTATGTAATTCAAAAATATACAGTATGAACAGTTTAGTGCAAAAACCACTGTGCATGAGGTAGTATAAATATATATATATATATATATATATATATATATATATATATATATTTGTTGTTTGTTGTTTTTTTTGTTTGTTTGTTTGTTTTTGTTTTGTTTTGTTTTGTTTGTTTTTGTTTTGTTTTGTTTTGTTTTGTTTTGTTTTGTTTTGTTTGTTTTTCTTTCCTGACACTCAACCAATTTGAAGTTTCAAGGGGTTTAAAACTACCAGTAATTGTTATGAAATACCTTAACTTAAAAAATAAGAGCAGAGAAAATAAACGTAGATGATTCCAATTTTAGAAAGAAAAAACAATGAAAAGGCTCAGAAGGTTTGAGTAAAGCATGTTATTTGGTCAGATCTGTAGTTTCTTCTGGTTTCACTTTTTACTGATGATGCATCCTGACTCAGCTTCCTGATGACGCACGATGTCTTCCCAGCTGTGTCCTGATAATCCCACAGAGTAGTTAAGGTTTCGATTCTCTCGCTGTGGGATCACGTTCTGTTTCAAGATGAGCAGCCAGAGGAACAGTGAAAGTCATGAGACTTGATTGCCAAGAAACTAAACATCTCTCTGCAGTTATCCTGCACAGCCTGTGCAGTTTGCCCTTATAGTTCTTGCTGCAGGATAACCTGATTAAACCGAGACAATGTGAAGAGATAGGACACTTCAGGACGCCGACTCAAGGTCCTCTCAGCAGCTGTATGAGGCAAAGTCACAGAGAGGACGACACACGTGACTGAAAACACCAAAGACATATCTGATTATCCAGGAAATTTAAATCTGCCAAACACAGACATAGATAAAGCAGAATATATATATATATATATATATATATATATATATATATATATATATATATATATATATATATATAGATAAGGCTGACACATGGAGGGCAATATGGAGTATTTCAGAGTAGAATAATGCAACTGTAAGAAGTGATTTCATGTGATTTTGTAAATGCTTATGTGATTATTTAGAGTTCAATAATAGCAACTGCTTGAAGAGGTGTTAAATGATAATGTTTTTCACACACAGGGTGCCTCAGGCTGAGTTGAACATCAGAACAAAGTTCATTGTTTATCGAATAAGCCCCCACAAAAGTCCTACAGACACAGAATCAAAGCCTTTAATGCTTTTCCCTAGAGCAAATTTGGACTTGCGATAGCTCCACATGTAGCGCTGAGCTGCAGTATACTCCGAAACAATCCCTGCAGTTTTCAGAACCAGATGTTTTCAGGTGGCTTCCTTCCAACAAGTCTTGGCACGTGTCGCGTTGTAAAAGTTTTAATAGATTATTCCATTTTTTGATGCTGTTTAGTTTCAGCTGGTTGTAAACTTAAAAGTCTGTTATACATCTAATGTTACTGTATTTAAAATATTTTCAACAAATGTGACAGCTATTTAGGTAAATCCAGGCTGATACTGCTAGTGTGGGTTGTAGTGATTCAACACAGTAAAATCTAAGGAGAATAACAGCTGTGGACACACCCTGACCACTGGGGGTGGGTCAACTTCTGCTTATGTTGGTGCAACTTTAAGTGTACTCTCTGTTTTCTTGTGTCTGAATCAGCTAAAAACTGTTGCACCACCACACAGATTAGCCAGTCTGACAATTCTACATAAGGTGCACTGCATAATATAACATAATATGATATATAATAATGATATTTATTTTTTTCATGTATTGGGTTTCTGATATTGTTTTTGTCAATGAAAAGATGTGCATTTAAAAATCATTTTTAAGTAAAAATATCTATGCAGATTGTTGAAAGTGTACTTTTACATACCAAATGACATGAATATCCTCAGAATACAACCACATGAGTTGTTTGTACAAGCAGCAGTTTAAACACATACTTTTGTTTAATGTTAGGACTACAACCTCTAGAGGCTATAAAAAAATATGATAGAAGCAAAGGAGGAAATCATGTCGCAGAGAGCCAAAGAGTCAATGTAGGAGGAAGGGGTGGTGGATGGGTCAAACAATCACAGGACTTTCTTTTCTTCCAGAAGTCAGCAATGAGTTATTTTAACAATGCAACGTAGGATGCCGTGTGTGAAGTCACAAACTCACTGAGGTGAGGTTTTTCAATAATGTCCAAACAAGCAGTGAGTAGTATGTTTTCCAAAACCTGTAACTTTAAAAATATTACTGTAACTGTTTTGCTCTCAATTTCCTGTTTGTTGAAACATGAGCTGCCTCCATAGAACAAGTGCAAGCCATCGCTCAGCAGACAGCTGATGGGCAGGAACCATAGGAATGAGTAGCATATTTTCACATTTTACTCTGTAAGTTAAGGGTTTATTTTGAATCAATGTAGAGTTGGTCATTGTTGGAACAATGGACTAACCACCTGTATGACTAGCTGGACTAACTAAGATCAATTTTTAAATGTTGTCTTTGTCGAGTTTAAATGAAGTGTTTTACAATGATTTAACAGTTAAGACTTCACTTGGATTTGTATACGGTCATATTTTTCAGTTTGATAGGGAAAACAGAGTTCTTGAACTACTCAAATGATGGGAGCAAATGGCTCAATGTCATTTCCATTCATTCTATTTCTATGTTTGGATGGTTAAATAAAATCTGCTACTATCAGTTATCACCTCAACCAACAAAATCTATGATTGTGTGCTAATAGGCCGACTACTTTTATCTACTTTCATGTGAAGCCGAAAACCAAGTGTTTTAAAAATGACTGTAATCACTGTGAACTGCACATGTGCCATCTGAGAAAAGCTCAACAGGACAGGTGTACCAAAATTAACTTATTAAATTGTTATTTGTTTCGTGGAGACCTAATTAATATAATGTAGGTGAAAAAAAATCAAACAAGTATTGCGCAATGATACACATTTTACCCATTTAGATTTACTGTAACTGCCACTGCACATGGATTGGGGGTTGTATCAAAAACCTTTATTATTTGATTATTACTTCATTATTTAACTCCTGCTCCCAGTTTTTCAAGAAAATGGTCTCAATTTCTCCAAGAAGATGTGGGGGGGGGGGGGGGTAAAACACACTGAAGAACTACTTAATTCATTCACCATGACCTGGAAAATACTAAAGACACACTGAAATGACCAAGCTATGGAGAAGAATGAAGACTGGTGGTCGGGGGACAGCAGCACAACAGCTGACCTGCTTGGATGTGAGGACGAGATGGGATGGATGGGTCAGTGCTCACTTATTGTTGATGTGACTTATTGTCACCAAGCCTTTGTTTAAGTCAAGCTATTCATGAACGCATCAAGTTTTCTTTAATGGGAAGCAAGAAAGTTGGCAAGAGTTAATGTCTGTCAAAGCACAAAAGAAGATGACATCACCAGTCCATCAAGGTCAAGGCTGATGTGAAGGGGGGGCAGAGTTAATCTGTTCTGGAGGGGGAGGGGGCAATCTACAAAACACTCAGAAGACAGGATGCACATTGACAATGGGCCAATGACTGTGGGACAGTGTGTCAGTCAGGGGCCGCTCTCCGGAGGGTAGACCTCTCCATGTTAACATCTGTTCCAAAGCACAACATAATCCCCTTGTACTTAAAATTCATAGTTTCCTTTCCGCTGCACAAACAAAGCACCCCTCGTTGACTGTTTGCATTCTCTGGTATTCTCAGTTGTTTAACTTGAACTACAAGAATGTGGTTTTGTATAAATTTTGATGAATTAATGGCTCTAACATTTGATCATCTTCTGAGAAATAAAATAAAATACTAGCATTTTCAAAAGATGTAAGTGAAAATTTTGCTTGTTTTGGATTATGATAGAATTTTTTGTGCACATATTTTTCTGTATTTAACCTTTTTTCTTTAGACAGTTTTTCCTACGTTTAAAATTTTTTCTATATCTACTAATTTCTTGCAAATTGTGGAACATTTTTTTTACCAAGTTGATAACAGTTGTTGTTGTACCAAATCTCACCAAGGTTTAAAAACTTGTCAGAGGCGTCTGAAAGCAGCGCAAGAAAAATGATGCGCTCCAGGTTTCAGAGGGTTAATATGTTTATTTGCACTATATAAAACCAACCCCCAGTGAATACTACTTATATTTTATTATTCAAAATTGCCCAGTAATGCAATGCTGTCTGTGTATTATCATAATGAGAGAATAGCTGATATGAAGTGTCATCAGAACAATAGCTAGTGGGCTAATCTCAGTTGGAGCTGAGGCCAGGCAGAGATTTGGTGTGCATGTGGTTGGAGGGGGCGGGGGTACTTGGTGCACACATGGCACCGGGTTGAGCCTAATCACGGGCTCGCAGAAATCCTCACAAATGGGGAGGGGGATGGGGGCCGTCCCTGGAGTGACTCATTTAGACTTCGAAGAAAGCATTTTGTTCCAGTAACACATTTGACCCTCGCCTCGACACAAAGATTCATCTTTTCTTTCTTCCTTTTTTATTGTGGCACAGCTGAGATAGCTGAGGAAACGTCACCTTGTAGCTGCCCTGATATTTGGTTCAACTGGTTTATAATAAACTGGACAGTTTCAGTCCTCCCATTTCCTTGCTGCTGCACTTTCTTTGGATTACTGGGCTTTTCCATTGTTCAGCCTGTCATGAAGCCACAACAGTGTGGCACTCCTTTCCTTCCCCTTACTGTGCAGTCACTGGAAAATCTACAACGTGTCTACATGATACATAGATTGTTCCAACAAACCGAAAGCCATTCTTGTAAGTCACAATGATTCTGACTTTGGAGTCTACCTTGTCTTGATACCCTTTTTACTTTTATAGTATTTACTGTATTTGTGAACAGATCAATAAAAGTAACTGAGCCATTATTGAGAGTAGCACAAGTTGAGTACAGTTTTTCCTACGTGGTTGACTAAACCACACTTTTAAAGGTATGTATTGCCCTCACTGTGATAATGTTGCTAAAATATTCTGTTAGTGTTTGTACAGACCAGATAATAAAATTTCCTCAACTGTAACACGACTTTTGTCATATACCAGCCGGTTCTCATTCCAAAGTCATCCAAAACCATTTTGCAGTCCTTTCAGCATAAGATTCCAATGTCAAAAGCCACCTTTCGCATCTACATGATGTGCCGCTGGACAGCAACAACCTGAGAACACGGTCAGACAGAACCGTTTGTGGTGTTATTAGATGTGTCTTGCAGCGGCAGCATGATATGTGGAAAGTCAGTGTCAGGTTGGAACAGTGCCAGTAAAGACATAAAATAAGAAGCACGAAGGTCACGAAAAGGGCGGGCTGGTGGAAGGGGCAGTGGATGGTTCAAACAGCCTCTGGACTTTCATGCAGGAGTCCGGACTTTCATGCACTTCCCGCCTGAATGTGATGTTTTTTCTCTACACCTTTTACCTAAACCTAATCATACATGCCCCTGTTGCCTAATCCTAACCGTCCGTGCCATCATGTGTGCGTGTCGACATCCAAGCGTTGGTAGCCATGTGCTTTTGTTGCCTAAACATAACCGTGTGCAGCATAATCCCACGATGTGATTGTGTTAACATCACGGTAGCGGCACTCCAAAACATCAAAGATACCTAGAGTGTAATATGTAGCCACTGAAGTCCACTGGAAAGCAGAAATATGTGGCAACTTGGGTATCTACTGTCTTTCTTGTCCACATGTGGAAGGTTTTTTTTCCAGGATGTGCTTAAAGATGCCTGAGGGATTGCCTCACCAAATATAAATAAGCCATTACAGTTAGGAACCACAATTATCATATGGCTCTATACTTAAGTGAATTTCACAATGTGAATGATTCCTTATTGTCAATAGGGGGCATACCAATAACCATAAAACATAATAAACAGTTGTCTGTACACATCCAACAAATAAAGCCAGTGTTGTAGTGGAGGGTATATGCAGGTTTATAGTGTTTACAGTATACCAAACTGTTAGCCATAAAACCATTGGAATATAAGGGTAAGTATACCCACTTCCTCCTTAGTAACCTACCCTTTTACTTCACATTACCTCACCAACTACATTACACCACTGGACACAGTGCAACATCATCCATTCAGAGTGGTGTTTCTGGCCAGCTGATAAATTAAGTCCAATATTCCCTCTATTAGCTCTGTTTATGGTTCCCATCAACTCCCACAACCTCGTCACCTCGAAATGACATTTATGTACAACTAATCTGAAACAGCAAATGTTTTGAGTGAAACATAATGCAGAGCAAATTTCATTTTTTACTAACATGATAGGGAAATGTTAAAAAATGTGTTGGCTACTGACACTGTAGGTCAGTTGTTTACGCCAAAATAGGCAGTCTTGCAATACAGTATCCAATTTAAGTGACTGCATCATTATTATATATTACTTTTTTATTAACATTAACCAAAATCACAACATACCCGAATATTGTTGTTTTTTTATTGTTGTTGCCTAAATGCAAGACAGTCTGGACATGGACCTGGGGTTCTGGTGTCAAGGTCCTGCACTTTAAACAGCTACCATTCTCCCTGACCAACTCTTTGCAAGGCATAAACAGTGCATGAATGTTGTGTTACCCGAAAGACATGTTGTCTCTGAACATAATCCAGACAAGAATTACGTTGCCACAACAACGCAATTAAGAAAGCAATTTAGTGACATACAGACTTAATTTCTAGGAGATGGGGTTGACTCCTGAGGGAAATATCTAGCTCTTTAGCTGCTAAATGCACCTCCATGTTTACCAGCTGGTCTCTTAATGTGTTGCTGCCGAACAGGTAGTGTACAGTGTGTTCATCAAAGCTTTTTTTTTTGTGGCTGACAATGTAGCATGCTGCTGCTGCTGGACAAGAAACGCGGTTGAGAGCTGTGAGAGTGAACCAAAACATAATGCTGAAGGGGAGAAAACAAAAAGGAATCTAAAATTTTCCATAGAGTCGGGTTGTTTTTCTTTGTGGCTTTGTCACTAGGAAAGACCCCTTTACATCACACATGGTCATTTATTTATTTCTACATTTTTTTAAAGATTAATTTTTGGCTTTTTATGCCTTTATTAGATAGAACAAATGTAGTGTGAAAGGGGAAGAGAGAGGGGATGACGTGCAGCAAAGGGCTGAGGGGTGGAATCAAACTCGCAACCCCTGCACCAAGGACACAGCCCTTTGTACATGGGGCACCTACTCTACCAGGTGAGCTACTGGGCGCCCCAACACATGGTCATTTAATTCATCCCTAATAGAGAAAACTGCAATGGAAACATTTTTTTGCTTTTATTAGACACATGAAGAAACAAAACAAAAGAGTGTCAGTAGGGAACTGGATCCCTTGGACATGATGCAACAGACACTACAGGAGGTGTTACTGCATCACATAACTCTTCAAAAGTTTATCGTTTATCCGTAAGTTTTGAATCTGTCCATCCACCTTTTGGTGCCAAAAGCACTGACAGAGCCAACATATTCTTACTTTGAACTTGTCACATGGTGATGGTCGGTCAGTGATCCTCCAAGTCAACCTATGATGTCTCAATTATCCTTACTGTGTCAATGACACGGTGGGATGACATGGCACGGTCCCATAGTTCACACAACAGCGCAGACTGTCATGATGGTTGGAATTAGGCACTGAACTCATGGATGGTTAGGTTTAGGCAAAAGAGGCACATGGTAAGGTATAGAAAAAAACTCACACACCCCAACGGGACACAAACTCCGGACTCCCACCAGAAAGTCAGTTGTTTGTGGGACCCATCCACCTCTCCACCCATCCAATAGCGCACTCAAGCTCCTTATATTACGTGTTTACCCAACCTGTTGTCACTCCAAACTCAGAATGTCATAGGTTGAGGCAGCAAGGTTACCTAAAACGTCATAGGTTGATGTGGAAGGTCACTGACCACCATGACTTTGGAGTGAGGCCGTATTGACAGAGTGTATCTATTTGACGAGTTCTAAATAAGAATAAGCTGAAATATAACCAAAAAAATCATAAAATTACCTACTACAGCTTCAAAGAGTGTTAGGTGTCTTATTTCCTTTGCTTTTCTATATAGCCCAGTCGCATTGATTGGGACAGCTTTAATAATACTCAACTAGTCAAGTCAGAGTTTGTATGTAAGTCAGAGTTTGTACTTCCAATTCACCACCCCATGCTCCTTCTTAATTATGATATTTGGCAATCCAGCCTTATTGAACAACAGAAGATAAGGACTATTGTATTGCAGTATGTGCATTGCGCATATGTCCTATGAGGAGCGCATTAGAAATTTCTGGCACAGTAATAGATAAAGTCAACATGTATGCCTAATTGTATGATGAGACACATGTCCTACTAATTAATGCATAATGCAACACTTACACAATGCAATATACATTTTAAACTGTAAAACACAAATCTTTGTTTTTGATTTTTCGGATGCACTGACGCGGGGCAGAGGGACATCCATGTGTCCTGACTATGTGGACGGCAGCGGGCAGCAGCAGGAGGAGGAGGAAGAGGAGGAGGAGGCGGGGAGTGTGGATGGATGGGACTGACTGACTGTATTGAGTGCGTGGGACAACGTTATTATTATGCGGAGCAGGCGGCGGCTTCCTTTCCTGGACTTTTTTCAACCCGGTCTCTGATGAACTCTTCCTCCAGTACTACCCTTTACGCCTGTGTCAGTCTGAGCTTTTAAAGAGAGGTGGATTTATGCGAGCGAGCCGGTGCCGGCTGAGACGCGCTGCGCACAGACAATAAGTGAGGAGCGATCCGATCACAACAAAAGACAGAAGGTGAGTTATTTCCATACAACGTATTTGGCATTTGATTTTTGTTTTCGAGCAATATAGAGTCTTGTGAACAGCTTTTCTGGCAGCCACAAGGTGCGTTGTGTTATCTTGCATTTTTAATAAGGCTTTTTTGGCACTTTATAACGTGTTTGCGTCATTTATAGCCTTTAAATGCTTCATTTTTTGCTGTATTTCTGTGGGGACGCGTGCTTTTTGTGCGTAATAGTCACTTTTTCACTCCAAAAAGACTGTTTTGATTAATAGAAATGGATCCACGCCTTCTGTGAACATGCATGTGTTTCACTTGACTTCTGCTGTCTGAATGTCAGCCGGGTTGTAAGCTGTTGACATATCAACATTAGTGCTTTGCTGATCAGAAACTTCTGTTGGTGTTGTTATGGTTTTGAACATTTCAAGCACACTGACAGGAAACTATGGACACCACAATGATGCACCTTAACCCTTTGAAACCTGTAATTTCTTTCAAAAACCTGGAAAGAAGGCAATGAACAACAAAAAAAGACACTGACCAAAAATTAGTAATAGATTAATAAAAAGTTACAAAAATATTTCCTTAAATTAGTCAAACAATTAGAAAGAAAAGAAGATGAAGAATAACAGTAAATGACCTCAAAGTGCTAAAACGAAATAAATAATAGTAATTTCTGTGATTTCATTTTGATGTTTATTATATACTGATTTCTTATGATAATAATTCTAATTTTTGGGAGGTATTTTTCTGTATTTATTTTTAAAAGATCTTATTATTCTCTCTCTCTCTTATAGCTATTTTTTAAGGTATTTTCTTGTCAACTTTTACCAATTTTTTTGCAAAGTTGCTCATTACCCTTTTCCCCATGTTTTTTGAAAGAAATCATGCTAATTTGCACAATGTTTCAAATGTTTAAAATGCTTGGGAAAGGCATAGAAAACTGATTAAAATCCAGGTTTCAAAGGGTTAAACGGAAAGTATTAGAGAAAAAAAATCACTTCTGTGCTGTTTTTAAAGTAAAATTGAACCTTTTCTTTCTGCTTTGGTGCTGTGATCAGCTGCTGCCCTCCTCCATGTGAATATCCTGTTTCCTGGACTAAACAAACAATGGAGAGGCAAGCATATGATATCCTGTATGGGTCTTGTGTGTGAGTGTGTGTGTGGTGCTGGAGATGGCAAACAACAGGATGAACACTTTCACACAGCGCTCTAAAATTATATATCATAAAGAAAAAGTCCTGACACACAGTAGGTCTGGTGTGATGAAACCCAGTGACACGGATCCTGTGAGTGATACACAACAAAAGCTTGGGTTTGTATAGGTGCATATTGAATTTGTGCCCTGTGAGAGCAACATGTGCTGCCTCTTTCTTTCTGACACACACACACACACACACACACACACACACACACACACACACACACACACACTGACAAACTGCACAGACAGCGCTGCTTTGTGTTGACTTTAGTCTGGGATGTTCAGCTGCTTTTAATGGGGTCAGCGCTTCCGATTCAATAAAGCTATTAACCACCACAGAATATTCCAACGCTGCTGCTCGGCTCGGCACACATACAAGTGATTTGCCTATCAGGGTCCATTAAAGACCTTATCCATACAAGACGGCCTCTGAAAGAGTAAACAGGATTAAACACTACGGCCAGTTAACGTGCCGAGTGTGACCTGAGCTGACAATGTGTTCTCACCTCTCCTCATGGCCCCTGTTTTGTGTTCAAAGTTGTTTATCAGCATTTTTTCTTTTCCTTTCCCACACATCTTTATTATTGCCCTCCTCACAGAGGTTTGAATGAGAGCATTTGTCAGTTAGGCTATGTGATACTGTTGTCACACAGGTTCACACAATTCAATACTTCTGCCAAAAAACGAGTTCCTGCCAGACTGGTTCTGACAGATATCCTCACAAAGATCAAACTCCTGATCAAAGTCTGGCAGGTGACAGGTGGGAATGTAAGTGGGGATCCTCAATAGACTTTACACATGCTGTTTATATGTACAGGTAACACTATGAGTTAATGTAAATACTGTATATATAAAAACAACCTGTATCAAGGTCTGTGAATTTGTCGTGTGTTTCATGGGAGGATGGCTTTGAATCAAAGCAGGAGATAGACAGATATTAAAAACATGACATAAGAACTTAAAGGAGTAGTACAGTATTGCACTGACATAAAGTTGCAGGACTCACAAGGGACAGATAACAAAAAGAATATTCATAACTTAAGCAGCAGAGGCCAGAAAATCCTAGCCTTTAGTTTAAGTATAAGCAAAGCTCCAGACATCATCAGGATGTCTGATTCTGGGGCGTCATTCATCCCAAGTCTCAGCGGAGACTGGTAACCGGATGCAGCCCAACTCATCTGGACTCATTTCTTCTGGCATGTAGAGTATGGGCCAATTCTGGGCCAGGTCATTTTTGATAATGGCCAAGTCATAGTGGTGTCAGCAGCAGTAATCTGGCCAGATTTATTTGGCCCACTTCTGGGGCGTCATTCATCCTGAGTCTCAGCTGAGTCAGGTAACCGGATGCAGCCCGAGTTATTTCTTACAGCTGATGTTTTTACGGGTCCATGACCGCAGCGCAGGTGTAGCTCATGCAGAGTTCTTTTCCTCCTCGGAGTGTGAGTAGTGGGTTGGATAATTTCATCTGTCGATTTCGGTCAGAGCTGATCAGATCGAAGAATGAGAGGAGGAGAGTAGAAGCAAGCAAATACAAACTTCTTGACCCAGTGAAATTACCAATTTTGTTTCATTTTCACTGCGCCTGATGTTCTACTGCTCCGTCTGTGCCCAGGGTAGGCTCTGCGCTCCTGGAGGTTCAATGCATAACTGAACAGTCCAATGAACTGACCCTAACCTAACCCTAACCCTTCGAGGTCCTGATGCATAAAATTGGTGGATGGCCCCATTAAAGCAAGACTGTAGGACTTTTTCTGTTAAATGTAAAACTCCTGTTGCTAAATGCCAAACTCCTGTTAGTTAAACATTAATTCACTGTAGTATTTAGCCAGAATGCTAAGCTATTGCATTAATATAACTGGAAAGTAGCAAATATGAGAAAAAGAAAAGATGGGATCAACGAGTTCATAGCTCTCATCAGAAGTGGAAAACATGGAGGTTGTGGAGTGGCACTTTAATGTAAACAGGCCTGCTGCTTGAGGCCTAATTCAGGGTCAGGCTCTGGAGTGTTTTCCAGATCGTGTATTTGTGGGTCAACAGTAATCAATAGGCTTAGCAGTGGGAAATCAATTCAGATCCAGTCCAGTGGGGCCATCTGGGTCAAGAGGTCGTTGTTTAGTAAAAAGGATCTGGTCCAGAAAGTTTTGTCTCAGCGCTCCAGTGTTGGCTGTAAATGTCCTCGGTCCTCCCTGTCCTCTCTGTAACATAATCACTGCAAACACGGTTCACACCGAAAGTTGTGTCAACAGGAATCTGTTCCTCATTGGCTGTGAACCAGCTCAGCAGAGTACAGGCACTACATCTCCTTTTCTTGTTTCGTGTCTGCTTTGTCCCCTCAGACAGGACATCCTGAGTAAAACAAAGAGTCTGGCCCTCAGTCTCACATGTTCAACACAGACATTGTGAAACGTCCCGGGTTCATTGTGTGTTTCAAAATTTACGATCCCTGTTTACAAGAAAAACCACGTGTAGAGTTTTACGAGACAAAAATCATGTTGTGTTTTGTTTGATTTTGAGGGATGTGGTGCCTTTATGTGGGGCTGCGGTGAATAATGATGTTCAGGGTTAGTTTGCGTGTTTATTCCCCTTCAGAATAAAGCAGAAAACACTAGCATCAGCCCCGCAGAGATGCTCTCAGCTGGTTACAGAGTCCTCTGGGAGCTGGTTTCCATATCATTTAGATGAAAGAGACTGCATTAAAATAAACCCAGATCTGTTTAAGAACAGACACTTGCCGGTTTGTGGACAGATTCCCCTAGAAATGCAACGCTTAAACCCTCCTCCTTATGAATTATTTAAAGAATGGACACAAGGATGGATTTATAGGTTAGCCATGTGTATCAGTGGCTATTGACCCGTGCACTTCAGAGTAAAAGCCCCCTGTCCCGGGGGGATGATAGTTGGAAATTAATCACAATTCCAACAGAGCGTTCCGCCAGGACAACAACCAAATTAGGTGAAACACTGGCTTTATTATACATTATCATGATGTAACTGAAAGACTGAACAGAGAGCAAATATGCTTAATTTATCAATATGAATATTTATGATTTCTGTTAACATGTAGCAGTAATGTTCAGCTTTGATAGCTACATAATGTGATTCTGCATGCCAAGAAATGGTTTTGGAAATGACCACATTGAAACGTCTTTTATTTTGTAAACAATATTTCAAATTGAAGATGGTGAAGTCATTATTCATAGAGTGTATTTTTAGGAAACTAGATTTACGCCTGACACATCTAAATCCAGAGCCAAAGTGAAGTCAGGGAGTCCAGGTTTTTCTTTTTCAGAAGAAAATATTAAAGGGATAGTTCTGGATTTTGGAAGTGGGGCTGTATGAGATACTACTACAGACGGAGCGCGCTCCCCACAGCTCAGCATTACCATGCTGCATAGAGGGGTTGATATCAAAACGTATTTTAACCACTTTAATAAAACATCTGCCAAAAACAATCAGTTGGTTCCTGCATGAAACATTAAACTTTTGTTGTGTTTTGGCCTTTCGTTCAAGTGACAAATGTGTAATGGGGAACTGAAAACAGAAACTTTTGAAACCAGGTTCCAGCGTAAATTTAAAAAAAGGGCGAACCAAGGTAACAACAAAATTACTCTGCCAGCTACTGGCCTGACGTGCATACTACAGCGTTTTCAGTTGTTTTTACAGATTCATTTACACACCGATCGTTCTCAATATTTTATCACATTCACCCATTTTTTTTTTTTGACACAAAGGAATGACTTTCCAATTTTTAGTAGGGCTGTTCACATCCAAACATGGCCTAAGTGGACGCTGTATTTAGAGTGTTCGATGCTAAGTTTCGTTTCAGTCAGATGATGCAAAAGTGCAAAGTTAAATCTGGGGAAGCAGTTTTATTTTGGCATCACTTGGCAACAGTCCCAACATAAACTTAAAGTAAATTGCGATTCATGTGGTCTGAGAGACTTCTTCGCTTTTCTTGCCTCTATTTTCAGGCTTAATGCTACGTTCATGTGATGTTGGAAACTCAGAGTTGCATAGTTGGGAAGTCGTTCTTGCGACTCACTCTTTGACTTCATTGTGTTCATGTGCTTTGAGGTCGTAATGTGGGAACTACATGAAAGACACATAGAAGACGGGTTTTAGTGCAATCAATATCAAGATCAAAATCAAAACAAGATTGATGGCTGATTGATGATTTTATAGCCTAAAAATA
Organism: Plectropomus leopardus; assembly: GCF_026936395.1. NCBI lineage: Eukaryota > Metazoa > Chordata > Actinopteri > Perciformes > Serranidae > Plectropomus > Plectropomus leopardus. The sequence goes on along the minus strand of NC_142177.1, from coordinate 6,060,374 downwards.
GTTTTAGGTACCTGAAGCAGTCCACAGTGCCAGAGAATGCAGGATGGCTAGTGAGCTAATTCTAGAGATCTGGGCAAAGCAGGGCTGAGTGAATGCACTGTGCGCAGCAGCACGACTGTACAATGATTTAAGATGAAATAAATCAATATATAGGAATCACTGCATATGCCTGTCATCATCTGATGGAGGGGCTTAAAACAGAGTGGAGCGCTTCAGGAGGAGGGTGATTTTCATTTATGTATTTTTAAGATTTTTCCTACTCTGGCTTTAAAGTATATGAGGATAATGCAAAGCTGTAGGTTGCAACAGAGGACTCTTTTTTTTAATGGAACAAATAGATCTTTTTTTTTTCAATGATGGTTGTTCTCTCCTGTTGATCACCATCTAGATTTCTTAGTCAACCAAACTGTTCAGTATTTAAAAATCTAAATATGGTTTGCTGTTTCACAGGTGTGCAGGTGAGATATAGATCCTAGACGGGGAGCACCTTCCTCCCTATGGGTTCATCCACAACCCGAGGCAGTGCAGGCAGCCTTGAACCCAACACATCTATGCAGCGTTACACTCCAGAGCAGAATATCCCTCTTTTTGTTTGTGCTCTCCTCCTCCTCCTGCTCTCACATGTCTCTCAGAGTTGGAAGTCATTGCTGTGAGGCTGAGAAAATGAAAATCACAACAAAGCAGAACCCTCTACCACCTCTTTCCGTGCGAGCTGCTGGCTTAGCTGCGAGGTTTTGGAAAAAGGGAGAGAGAAGGAGGGGGGCGGTCTTCCCTTTAATTATGCTGCTTGTGTGTGCCTCTCTTCATCTATCCATCCATCCCTCTCTCATGATCACTCTCCATATCTTCCTATTTTCCCTCGTAAACACACAATACACACACAAACCCACACACATGGAGAGAGCTGTGTGGTGATGATGTTGAGGGTTTTTTTGAAAGCCAGATGGTAATGACCAGAATGAGACTCCCTGCACTGTGAGTGCTTGGAAGGTAAAGGGGGGTGGCGGCCTGAGCTGCTATTATTACCCTCTCAGGCACAAACAGAGAGGTACACGGTGTCGACACACAGCAGCAGACGTACCCCACAGCCTCGGATCCTCGGTGATCAATAGCGCTCAACGCTGTTTCACATCCTCAACGCCGGAAGGGAGAAAACACCTCCGTGGATACGTGATGCTCACAACACCCCCAACAAAGTGATTTCAGCTTGCAAACCTTCCCTCAATGAGTTAATAGAGGTAGACAATAAAGATGGAGTACAGATGCTCACCCGCTATTGCATTTATCATTTACCCTTTATCAGCTAGATTCACATCATTTTTATTGTGCTCCACTCAGATGCCTTTTACCAGCATTTAAACCTCTGAAGTCTGAGGAAATTGATTTGATTTCTTTTGAAAAGTGGGGGAAAAAATCATAATGCGCAACTTGGAAAGAAATGTCCTGCAAATTGCAAAAATTAAGAAAGAAAATACTAATGAGTGATTTTAAAAAATGACCTGAAAATAAGCCAGAGTGGATTATTAAATATTATCCAAAAAAAAAGAAAATTACCAAAAAATAAGCACAAAAATAGAAAAGTAAAAAAATGACCTGTAAATTAGCTGGAGGGGATTATTAGATTTATTTTTATTTTTTTAAAGGGAAAATTTTCCCCCCAAAAAGACAATTATATAATTACAAAAAAATGTAATGTAAAATTTCTTTCAACTTAAAGTCTTGATAATTGTTGGTGCCATTTCTCATTAAGTTGTTGTTTCTGAAAAAAAAAAACAAGCTGATTTTCTCAGGTTCCAAAGAGTTAATGGAGTGTTATGTGAGCCTCCTCTTACAGGGTTAACACTGGGAACCATCGGCCCCACCTAGAGTGACATACACACACACACAACTCGTATCCCCTGCAGTTTAGAAAGAAAGAAATCATCCAGCTGCAGTCACCTTCACCGCTGCAGTTCGGGATGAGGAGGAGAAGCCGGGAGGGGAGGGAAGTCATTATCACCTGCCCCATGGACTGAAACCGAGCGCCCCGCTGGTCCACTCAGACAGGCCAGTCTGAGCTCTGTGACAGGGACAGAGGGGCTGTGAAGGAGGACTGCATGTTAGCAGCAACATGGAGGACAGATATGTGTGTTTGTGGCGACACAATGACGAGGAAATGTGTCAGAGGAAGGCCTGTAATTGAATCGAAAAACCTGTGTTTGATGCAGAGGTCTTTTCAAGGTTGCATTGTGTTCCTAAGAGGCTTGGCTGCTTCCTTTTGAAATACATATAGTATATGAGTGTGTGATACCCTTTCACCTACTGTACTGTACTGCATTGTAACAGCAGCACACCTGCCTCAGAGCTGGATTGGTCACATTTGGAGAAGCGTTTCCCCCTCAGTGCAACAGCTTCACGTGTCCGTCAGCAACATTAGCCTCTGTAGTCTCAGTTAGTGTGCAGAGATGAACGACAAAGCAGTGGACTGATAGAAAGCTGATATTGAGGTGGCAGGGTGCAGTTGTAACAGGTGTCAGGCACACTGGGAGGAAAGATAATACTGTATCCTCAGGGGAAGGCAGGGGCTGGTTAGGCTGGGGAATGAATGGTGGTGGTAGCATATGTGCAGATACATTTATTCATGCCCTCAGGAACAGACTGGATTTGAAAATGTTTACCCGACAGTAGTGCTAAGTGGATAAGTTAATTAGCCTAATTGATGAGTCAATGGACAATGGATCAAAATCTGATAATCGAGGAACATTTACCTCTTCTCTCAAGTTGAAACATTTATTGTATTTTCAAATGTGAGGATGGTGTTACAAAGTAACACCCCCTGCCGGCGTATCGTACCACTGTAACTGGTGCTGTAGCCAGCCAGCAACATATCATATCACTGCGACCAGTGCTGTCCAGCAGAGGTATAATTTGACACCACCCGCCAGCGCATCATACCGCTGCGACCAGTGCTGTCCAGCAGTGTTATAAACTGACGCCAACCACTGGTGTAACATACCGCCATGAATGGGCACTTTTGGCATCGGTGTCTAACACCCAAATTACTGACAAAGCGGCAGTGTTTGAAAACTTTGGAAGGAGCATGGGCTGTAATTTTAGATCTGTTCTTATTTAAGTAAGTTATATAAGTGCTTAAATAGCCCACTGACCCTTTGTCGCGGCCACGCAGTTGATGTTGTGACAGATTTAGCCAACAAAACTACTTTAGAAAAAAGATCATGTTTTGGGTCAAAATAAAAATGTTATGTAGTTATGTAACGTGACTTAAATAAGTCACAAGAATGATGTCAGTGCACAATGACCGTACATAAGTTAAGTAACATTACATTAAAACAATGGAGACTTTTGGTTTCAAACGGGACAAGAACTGTTGTCTCCTGGGTGAAGGTTGTGTATTTTCAACTGTCACGCATTCCTTACGCAGACTTCCCCCTTTTTGGATAGCATTAGTTGCTCTTATGGGGCTTTTCCACCAGCAGGATGGTTCGGTTCATTTCAGTTTACTTTCTCTTTCACCATTGAACAAGGACATACAGCGAGTGCTGCTGGACAGAGCAGCAAGTGACAACAATCGCACCGACATGTAACAGCAGCCTACTGTCTATGGTGAAAATGCAGATCTAGGGTCTAGGTACCTCTTTGTAGGTGGTACTTTTAGTTACGAAGGTACTATATATATATATATATATATATATATGTATATATAAGTCTTTGGTGGAGACACTGCCATAGTGTCCACATTTGCCACAGATGGGTTTGCACTGAAGTTAGTCAGAGCCCAATGCTTTAAAAAGATCCTAAAGGGTGCTACGGTTTTCAAGATCACACACTCACGGATGTGATAAAACAACAGTTTTTGACAACCTGACAATGAGAACAGCCTGGTATTTATATATAGTATGATGGAACTCAAACTGATATAAAGCTGCTGAAGCGGTGAAGTCTGTCTCGCCTCACTGTGGTTGACATTATGTGGCTCATCCCTTGATTAGCATGGACCCTGTGTAATTTATTTAACTGTCCGGGAGACTGATCATCTGTGAGAAGGCTAAAATGAAATTACTGGCATCCCTTGTAATACTAATTCTGCTTGGTTATTTCCACATTGCACATGGGTAATGTTGATATATGCAGCCTGGTTTGGTGATATTTTTGCCTCTTTTGTTGGATCTTTGCCTACATTATCATAAAAACTGTTTTTTTGCCGTCTGAGATCTACCAGTGAGACTTTTTTCTGCTTTTACAACAACTCTTTCTCTGAATATTTGCGCAGTTGAAAGCTTAATTTGCTCACATGTGGTGTATTTTCTAACCAATAAAATATTAAAAAGCAATAAGACACGTTTTCCATCTGCAGTGTAGCAGCTGTTTGAGAATACGCGATGGCATAGTAACAGTGAAAGGTCTGAATTAGATGTTCCAGCAGCAGTAAAGCAGGAACAGATGCCCTGTTTTTGAGGCTCTTTCTTCCACAAGCTCTACCTACTTAAAAATCCCCATTTGACTCCCAGTGAACTCTCCCTCCCCTCAAATCATGGCACCTCTTGAAATCACTCTGACAGAGCTTTCAGCCCACTGAGAGCCTTTGTGCTCATACAGCAGGACAAAAATAGAGGTTTTCTGCCATATCGGTGGCTTATTACTGACAGGACAGCGGCTAGGGACAAGAGGCTTTCACGCTTTTTGCTTCAAAGTGATGTACACTTGTGCCTCGCAGGTTCTGCAGTGTATCACTGCATATTGACTAGCAGAGTGCAGTTTTCAACATGTGGTATCTGTATCAGTTGTGATTGCAGACATTTGTCTTCTGGCCAGATAAGACCATGTAACTGATCTGATTATCAAGTTAGTAAATTGGATTGAGAGTGATAAGCCAGAGGGTGTCATTACCGTACATCATCTAAATGCAGATATCAAGAAGCAGAACTCTGCTCATTGCAGAACTGCTGCAACAAAATGGATGTAGACACTTCAGTATGTCAATACAGTTTGTATGTTAATGTACTGGTTTAACTGGAGGGAAGCTGTAACTCTTGCAGGGGGTTTTAGTATTTATGGCTCTATATGTGTTAAGGGCATAATTTCCGGTTTTGACCATTTCCTCAGTTCTTAAACCAGATAATAAAGAAGCATTATTTGACATGTCAGAAATGAAAGTGAACACCAATAAACCTGACTTTACTGATTTATACCCTTTGCTTGTTTTACTTCCCCCTCATGACACTGACATTTCTCCAAACTTAAGGACATTGATTTGGTCTCAGTTTTAAGGAAACTTCAGCTGATAAACAAGCTAGAGTCTATCATAAGCCGTAACGCCTACAAGATGCTTGTTGAACATCAGCATGTTAGCATTATCATTGTGACCTTAGCATTTAGCTCAAAGCACCACTGTGCCTTCAGTAGGCTACAGCCTCACAGAGCTGCTGGTAGCCTGTAGACTAGTTTAGCTAAAAGCTGAGGTTCAGTTTTTGCTGTGTGGCTCTTGAATTATAGCATATTAAGAAGATGAATAAGAACTGTGACCTTTTCCTGATTCTCCACACACATTCCCCCTCAGGCATCATTCACAATTATGGATGGAAACTAAACAGATTATGGTTTTAATTCACTTATATGTTTTCAAAGGCTTGTGATTATTATTCATTTACTAATTCCCAGAAAAGCTCTAAAAGAAAACAGCTTTTTGTTGTGACTCACAGTGAACCATGTGTTAACTACAAAGGCTTGTCACATGACTGATGATTTGCAAAACTCATAAAACATAAGCACTGGGAACGCTTTTTAAATATCAACTCGATTTCAGACTTTAAAGGAGTACTTCAACCACAAAAGGTTAATTTGTATAGCAATTCCTCTCCCCGTGTTACATTGAATTTGTGAAGACTCCTTTTTTTTCTTGCATGTCTTCACAATGAATGAAGAATCCAAAAACTATTAATGGATTTGAGTAAATGGGGGCCATATCTAACAATAGCAAAACTTCATCAAAAAATCCCTTTTTAAACTCCTACACAACTCATGTGTGATACAAGTCTCATTTATCCAATCTTGTGCTCAGTATTTCACAAACAGATTAATTTTTTGTTTGTTTGAACTCTGCTCATTGATTCCATTGAGTTTCCCCAGCGCACTATTCATCATGGGACTGTCAGTTGTGTAATGTCATGAAGTAATAATACTTTGTTACAGTACTTAAGTATTTTTTAGAGTATGTGTACTTCACTAGATTTTTTTATTTTTGTCTGAGTTCACTTGTACTTCACTCCTTTTTAAAAAAAATATATATAATGTAGTTTATACTTTTAATCCACTCTTTTTACCCAAAGCATTTTAGTTACAGACGGGAAAGAAAAACTGGATATAATTTTTAAGTTGGAAAAAAAAGACCTTGTTTTTTTATTCAAAGTAAAATAACATACCATTTTTAGAATGGTGTATGTTATTATGAAATAAAAGTAATAATTCTAAAAATTCTTACTTGAACTTTTACTTTTAAGACCTAAGTATATTTAATTCCATAAATTACTTTTAATACTTTTTTATATACAGTAAATATCCAATACTGTAATACTTTAACTCAAATAGTATTCCAATAACTTTTACCAAAGTCATTTTCTTGTAAGAAAAAGTATGGCTTCTAGGTACATCTACCACTGGAAACTATTTATGCAAATGTGTCTTAAATAATAAGGTTTTGGCGAAAATGCATGTGTTTGGAAAGCACTAAGTATACAACTGAATAAATTATACTTTGATTGTACTGTATGTATATAGTATTTACAGTTTTGCTGTTGTTAAAGCCAGCCTTTTTTGCTCCAAATTATCGAGACTTTTTCTCTATTTTTTTCTTGGATTCTTTGTTCACTGTTGAGGTATGTGAGAAAAGAAACACTTCTTGAAGAATTTACCGTGTGGTGGTAACTGATATAAATGGTCATTTTGTGTGTGAAGTGTTCCTTAAAGCTATCTTCATAGTTTTTTGTTTTTTTTTTAATACGCAATATCAGTTTAACACTCTTAAGAAACCAAACAATAAAATTGTTATATTTTTTTTTTCTCTCTGCAATAATTTCACCCACTTTATGCCCTGAGGCTCATTATAGCCCTTCACTGGTGGTGTCTCCTCCCCTCCCCCTCCTCTGCTTCATCTCTCTTGCACTCTCTTTGTTTCATTTTGGAGGCCTGTGGAGATGTCCACAGTGGCCATTCATATATTCCATCACTTGGCTATGATATTGAAAACTAATGACACAGGCTCTTTGTGCTCCTTCTAAGAAATGTCTGGATAAATCTGGGCACCCACAGTCCCCGGGGGCAACATTTTGTTTGCAGCAGACCGTGTGGGGCTTAAGGCTGACACCGCACGCTTCCCCCGCTCTGACCTCCTCCTCTTTACAGCATCTGGTTTATACACACACACATGGTTTGTCGCGGCCTTTTGCCCCCAGCGAGGCCTGTAGCACCGTCCTGTACAGCAAGAGGAGCGGGCCACAAATCTCCAAACACACCCGCCAAGCCTAAAGGTGCATGGTGGCAGCCTGAAGGTCTTTCCCAGCCGTCTTTTCTCTTTCCACCCCCTGCCTGGCCACACAAAGCCGAGCTTCACTGTACCGCCTGAACACACAAAAAGCTTTTCTGTCTCGCCATTCATTTGCCAAATGGAGCTTTATCACATGGTGTTGATTGGCTGTAATTAAGACGTCTTGTGTTTTTTTTAAACAAATGCGGCGACGATTTCTGTCAAGACATATAATGGCAACCTCTCACTTACTGGCACAGCTGTCAAAAAGACCTAAGGGGAGACATATTTTAAAATTTGTAATCTCTTTTGTGCTGATTTAATGCTGTCAAAGCATGCGTCTGGGAGAGAATGAGCAATAGACAAACAGAAGGCATGATATTTTATTTTACTGGATCAGGCTTGTAGTAGCAAAGCCCATTTAAAGGTGGCTCTATGCATGACCAGAGCTGGCCCTCCTTCATGTTTTATGAATTAAATCTATTCATGTATGATGCATGACTACAAATCATCCTCCTATGGAGTGTCATGATTTCTGACAGCTGTGTCCACCTGCTCCATTTCTAAGAGACAGTCAGGAGGCTTGACAGGCGAGCAGGCAGGGAGCATGCTTTATATCTTACAACAGTGCTGCGTGTGTGTGTGTGTTAAGGAGTGTGTCAGGCGTACTGCACAGAATGTCTTCCATTCAGCGTGTCAGCTGCAGTCTCAGTATGTGGCGCAGCTCGTCAGCTGTAGGCCCGCGTGGGGTGACAGCTGTTTCCCTGCCCCACTCAGGCTCTGTTATGATCACTCGGAGGCCTTCCCCTTTTAGACAATTAATTTACCACTTACTGTACATGGTAATTGCCATCCCATGTTGAAATGAGCCCAGGGACAGGGAACTGTGATGATCTTGGCAGAGCGGCTGCCCCTGTCATGCCCTGCCTTGTATTCTCAACAGATTCAGGCTTATTAATGCTGAACTTCTGGGACTGAGCAAAGCTGTGGGATAGATTGTAACAGCCTGCTTGTCTGTATTCTATTAAACTTTTAATCCAGGCTTCACGAGTGGAATGAGGCCCTTATAGTGGGAGAAAGGGCATGACATTGGCATAAAGATAATAGGAAACCCTGCAGATAGCATAAATCACCAAATAATTTCCAGCACTAAATGTATGGATTTCCTGTCAGTCCTTGAGGGTTATATGAGACACTCAATTCCTCCATCTGCTGGTTATAAAGTTGCACTGCAGCGTGAAGTGCGTCAGCCAAGCTGCGCTTGCACTACAATTGATTGTGCTGAAGGGGGAACATATAACAGCGGCTTGAAAAGAATGAGCCTTTAAGTGAGCACGGTCTTGAGTGCAGCACATGACTTGTGAGGAGAAATGGAGTGACACTAGAGTGATGTCAGAGGGGGTGACAGAGGATGGTGTGAGGTCATGGTGTTTACAGCTGTGGTGCCAGGCTGGAGACGGGGAGAAATGGGACACAGCAGCTACATATACTGAGTTACATAAGCAATGGATGCTTCCCGTGCAAAGATTTTGCTCAGATGAGGACTCTACCCGCAAAACAGCTGACATGTGCTGTCAATATACTCCAAAATGTTACAGCACAGCTGGTTTGGCTTCAGAGGTGGAACATTTCATTGTGAAATTGTCACTGTGAAGTCATTGAGAAGACAAAGAACCTTTTGTGGTGAACATTACGTGATGTTGCTTATTTAATTACACAAAAGTTATTCTGCCATCATTTTTTTTGCAATAAACATGAATTAAATTACTACGTCCAATATGCAAGGGTTTGTTCATAGTGACGGACCCACCAGGAATAAACTTTGCAGCTACCTGAAGTTTTTGGAGCATCTTAGCTAGGGCTGGGAATTGGTAATCATTGCCTTAAACCTGAGCAAAGTGGCTGGATTTCCTTTGAAAACATGGGAAGAGGACAATGAGCAACTTGACAAGAATTGGATCAAACATTGGCAAGAAATTAGCATATTAGCAAAAACCCTTGGTTTTTGCTAATATGCTAATTATCTTATGATACTATGCTAATACTATACTATGCTGATAATATGCTAATTATCTTATGATACTCCCCAACTAATTTTTAGATCATTCCCTTTTACATTTTTTTACACTTGCAGGACTGTTCTTGCTAAGTTGCTCATTATGTTTTTTCCTGTGTTTTTGAAAGAGATCAAACCAATTTTTTAAGGTTTCGGAGGTTTAGATGTTAGTGAAAAGCATCTGAATGCAGTACAAGAAAACTGAAGGGTTTTGAAGGGTTATATTGATGAAGATTCTCAGTCATTCAGGTCATGGCAATTCTAAGTGCTATATTATAGGCAACTGGACTTGCTTGAGTTTCTTGAAGACGTCTCATCTCTTATCTGAGAGGCTTCTTCAGTTTAGCTTCTGAAGAACACTTGAAATGATGATGGCACTTGCAAATGACAAGGTAGTTCATCAGAACTGAAGAAGCCTCTCAGATGAGAGGTGAAACATCAGTCCTGTCGCCTGCCCTTCGAAATACCTTTAAGGTATTGACTGAAATAAATCAAAGTAGCGTGGAAACTTCTCCAGTCCAACAATACCTGCATTTGTTCCTTTTTGTACCCATATCTAGAAAAAATTGGCAAGTTGCCTTGCAGCCAATAACAAGCAAGCATTCTTCAATTTACAGTATATGTTTGGCTGACTACCACAACAGCTACAACCCACAGAGTTGATGGTATGATGACAGTGTAATTGAAGGAGTTGGCAGTTTAACATGTCAAAATGCTGCTGAAACATTTGAAAGTATGGCTATACTTCACACCTGTGGAGTCTGGTAGCATTTTACAAAACTAAAAGCTTCCACATGATGGGTAGTAAATGAAGTAGGGAAGGTCAGTATTGATACTGGTATCACTTTAAAGGGACTAGTATCACATTTTTTTAAAACAATACCCAGCCCGAATATTAGCCTTTACCCATTCAATGCATTAAAAAAAGCTTCGCATAAGCCCACTGTATGCTGCCTGTCTATTATCATGCAATGGACAATGTTAGCGACTAGCCTTGTTTTGGTGACAACATTAAGTTATGGGAACTTAAAGCCCAATGTCAGCTTTTTACTTCTGGTCATTGCATTTAGGCTTCAAAAATCATTGTCATCATCAAATCATTATTTTCTGCAATAATCTCAGTGGCAATGGAAAAATCCCATTGGCTTTTTGACGAGGTAGTCGGGACGACACTAATCTCTCCATCAACCTCCCGAAAAATGTCATCACTGAGTCACTCTATCAAGTTAGTTAGTGACTAGTTGAGAATGTGGCTGCTAAAGACCCAGATAATCTCCTCTGAAGTTGGTAGAGACAAAACCAGAGCTAAAAATGGGCTAAATATTGGATTTATACTTGCATAGTGGACAGAGGCACCACTCCAAATGACTGCTAATGCTGCTGTGTGTCTGCAGTATGTTTTAATTAGACAACTGTTTGCTAACCCATTAATTATTATCTGTAGGATAATAATATATCAGATGTTCCACAGCCCTGAAGAGGCCAAAAATCAATTAATAGGGGTTTAATCAGAAGGTATGCACGATAATGATCAATACTTACAGAATATAATCAGTAAAATATGCTAAGAGCACTGAGATGTGGACACTTGAGGACAGATAGACTGCTTATTGTACGTCTTTCAGAGTTAGTACAGACAGTTAATTCCCACTTTCCCCTGGGATGCCCTCTCGGAGCATAGACTCCCACTGATTGATTCTAGCTGAGGTCGTTGCCTCTTCCTACATCCTCACCCCACCGAAACCCCAGTATAGAGCGTGGAAATCAATGGGATTATCGGCCGCCTGCAGGCATTTGGCATAAGTGTGTGTGTGTGTGTGTGTGTGTGTGTGTGTGTGTGTGTGTGTGTGTGTGTGTGTGTGTGTGTGTGTGTGTTCACAAAAAGTGGCTCTAGAGACAAAGCCTGCGTGCCAAGATTGAAATATAACCATTCTTTGTTTCACTGCACTGCATGGACTATATTTAAGCCATTAACTATAATGTGTAGTCTTAAAGTCTTACTTTTAATTGACTGTCGATTGTATATTTCCAAATAAAACTTTCTTCATTCCATCAGAGTGATCATACAAGTGGAATTTTGGCAAATACTTTTTTTTTTGGTTTTTTTTTTCGTGACTGCATGTGAGCTCAGAAAAACTGGTGCTGCCAGATGCATCAGAAACTCTGTATTTATTAACATTACGTGGACCAGAACACGTGGCGATCATGTGCATGATCGGCAGCAGCTTGTGTCCGCCATATGTTTGGCTGTCCTGCCCACTGTCGCTCCAGGCAGCCGCGGCCTCGCACATCTGTCTGTGTTTATCATGCTCAGCTGCTTATGGTGCATCCATACCTCCACAATGGGTCTCTGCTGATGAATCCAGCTTTCCAGAAATAGAACCACCCAGTTCTTTCAGTGGTGGATTACAACATCAATAGTATTTAATCCTGTTAGGACATTTTTTCACTCCAAAGGAATGAACTGGGTATCCAAGGATGGGAGAGTAATAGCACTTTAGCTGTATCAGCATTACTTGTGGTTTAACTTTGTAGATTATTATTCTTATTTTTATTTTAATTTCTTCTAAAAAGTCACCAGGGTAAGAAGAATATACAATGCATAATATACAATGATAAAGGGTATATCTAGAGAATACCAGACGTCGTGGGATTTATTTTTCACAGATTTAAAGGAATCGTTTTACATTTAGCAAAATACACTGATTCACTTTCTTACTGATGAGAAGTTTGAAACCACTCTCATGCATGGGTGGTAGTAAGGTAAGGTATTTGTACCTGTAGATTTAGTTTACAGTGAGTGAATTGGCCTTCTTTTTACACACACAATCAACAGCACAGGATTAACATGATAATGTGACAACAGTGCTCAATACTATAAGGCAATAAACATGACAAATAAAAAGCCAGATAAAAATAAGAGTATACCAGTAGTCCATAAAAGCATAGTAACAATATACCACCAATCAGTAAAAACATGGTAGGTGAAGAACAAGATGTAAAAATGTGCCATCAGTAAAAACAAGATTTAAACATGCAAATATCAATAGATAGTCAATAAATAACAGTGAATTTTGCTTCTGCATCATCAGAGCTGTATTGCTATGACTTGTTAATCTCACTGATGGCTGCTGGGACAAAATCTGTTATAAAGCTACAGCCAACCACTATTTTAGTGCATGCATTATTTGTGCCTGCATGGCTGAATTTGGGAATTGCTCCCATTGTTTCTAAAAGCCCAGAGTCACAGCTGGCCACCACTGCTCAGTATATAGCCAACTCACTGCCTCCAGAGACCTTGACATTGATATTTCCAACATGTGTGCTTCAGAACGGATTTACGCTCACATGCATTACTGAATATGCTAAAGCATTTAGATGCATGACAGATCATGATCGGCTGTAAGCATTTGTTTATTTGTTTGTGACATGCATGGTGACTGCACCTACAGGAAGTTCTGTATATGGGAACTGACTGTAACTGTTTCAGTTGCTTTACTGCCTCCATAGTAATAGTTAATGAGCCAGAACAAATCACTTATGTACTTTCCCGCAATGTTTTCGGTAATGATTACTGAAAAATTAAAGGTCTGCTTTTCTAACCTTTATTCTACATCAGTGATACTCAACTTACAGCATGTGGGCAAAATCTGGCCTCTGATAAGGTGCTGGGTGGCCCCAAAACCATTTTCTAATTCACCAAAAAAGGAAAGTGATTCACAGCATCAAAACAGAGCTTGTTTATCAGAAAAAAAGATGCCAGTGGAGGATCCCCCACAACCCCTGACACAAGTTCTAACTAAGCCCCTTATGTTCAATCTAAACTTGGAAATGTTCTAGAAATGTCCTAAATCTCAGGTATGAACAAAAATATAGAGATGTGTTAAAATCCTAGAAACATCCTAAAATATAAGAAATGTCCTACAACCCTAGCAATGTCCTAAATCCTGGAAATGTCCTGAAATCGTAGAAATTACCTAAAATCCCAGAAATGTCCTAAAATTCTAGAATCTGCCTTAAATCCTAGAAACATCCTTAAATCTGAGAAATGTTTTAAAATCTGAGGAATGCTCTGAAATCCTAGAAATGACCTGAATTCCTAGACACATGTATGGGGCCGCTGCAACTGGCCCCTAGCCTCCTGTCATTTTGCAAAAGTGGCCCCCAAGCAAAGCAAGTTGAGTATCTCTGGTTTACATCCTCTGAGACAATTACAGTCTTCTTGTCTAATGAAACCGTAACATTCTGACTGTGGACACTCAAGTGTTCTTGGAAATTGGGGTCACACAAACACACAGTAGAATGTTGTTTTGCACAGAGCTGTCCCGTCTCTTTTCCTCTTGCAGTGCTCCTTCCCTGACTTGTTTATCTAAGTCAGGTGTACGACCTGTATGCTTATTAATTGCAGCTGTACAGAGGAAGACGTCTGGTTGTGAGTCTCGAGTCTCTACATTCTTGCATCAAAGCCTTTTTTAAAAATGTTTTCCCCTGCAGTTTCACTTTAAGTTTTGCCCCGTCAGTTCTCCCATTCCTGCTGATCCAAACAGGACCGTTTTTTGTTTTTAGCGTTTCTGCAGAATATAATGGGTGGAGATGTCTGGTCTCCTCAGGAAATTGCTCCCACGTCCCAGACAACGTGACAGACCATTCCCACACCCATATTCAGACAATGAATTTGACACGCAAGCTGAAATGAAAACAAAATAAGAGATGAAGTCATTCCTCTTATCTAAGCAAAACCAAGGAGCGAAAGGAGAGAAAAATCAAAACAAAACATTGAGTCACAGAGGAAAGTTTAGAGCACTGAGCGGCCAAGCCAGTTTGTTGTATACAAGTGTGTTTATGTGGAGGGGAGACAGCCTTTGCAGCAGGGGCCTCGTGGTTCTGTCCTGCCCTCCCCTGCACTCTATGAGGCAGTGTTTTGGACTGGGGCCCAGGACCAAGCCTGAGGCACGCTGCTCCCGCTCCAGCCTCTCCAGAGCGCCGACTCTCACTGACATTACATCAGCTGGGGGGGAGACATAGTAGACTGTGTGTGTAGATGCTCCATGCAGCTTGTTGCTCTGAAGCAAAACAAAGTGATTGTCTTTTCCTCCCGGATCTGAAACGGTGAGGTGTCATCAGCCGAGGCAGAAAGAAAAAGGCAGCTAAGTATGGCTGTGCGCATCATACGTGGGATGGAAGACCTGGTGGCATCGGGCAGCCAGCTCGTCTGGAGCCTGGCACATCAGACCCTGAGGAGGTGGTACAACCGCGGGTTGATGCCATGCAGACGCCTCCTAGAAGCCTGGCTCAGGATTGGAGAATGCTACCAGGTATGACAGCTCCCTGAGCTATGGCAGCATCAATAATTTCTGCAAAAAAGCAAATATAGCAGCTTTTGGTGATTGCTTTATTGACAGCATATGGGATTAATTACCGAGCGCCAGATGGATTTCTATGATTACCCAATTGAACTTTTATGGCTTCGATTACCTCCCGTCTCCCTTTAACTTTCCCTCCAAGTGGAGTGAGTCAGTGCTTTTTTTCTCATCCGGCTCATTAGTGTATGCATGTGTTTATTTGTGCGAGTGTGAGGAGGCAGGCTGCCTCTTAGTGAGTCACAGAGCCTGTTTTTTAACAAGGGTCTCTCCCTCAGCACATATGGCAGTCATTAGAAAGCAGCATGACCGGCCGTTTGATCTCACTGTCTGGCTGAAGAGGAGAACTTTCAAAGCTGTCTTTGAAATGCATTGTTGTTGGAGCACCTGAACACTGTCTGTGTGGTTAACACGTTAAACGCTCTCTGTGGAAACTTGAAAGTGTTCCGCTTCCTTTGCTTTGCTTTTTCCCAGCATGCTGACATGTGAGAATGTGTTTAGTATGAGATTTGGGACTTTTATTAATACAGTTGCAAAGTCATAAAGGTGACACAAAAGAAGCATTGGAATGTTCGGATAATCTCTCTCAAGTATGCAACACCCTTTAATCCCTTGAAATATGTGCAAATTGGCTTGATTTCTTTCAAAAACATGGTAGGAAGGCAATGAGCAACAAAAGAAAAAAATGACCTAATTATTACCAAGAAATTACTACAAGCCCCCCCCACCCCAATAAAACCACTTAAAACTAGTTTAAAAAAGGAAAAGTAAAAAAACAACAACAAAAAACAGAAAATGACCAAGAACAGTGCTAAAAACATAAAAAAAAACATAATTTACACTATGTAATTATAATCATTATAAATATAGTTTTTCCTTAGCTTTTTTCCCTAAAACTATGTTCTAAATCTACAGATTTTTTGCAATTTGTGAAACATTTCTTGGCACGTTGGTCATTGCCTTTTTTCCTCCATGTTGTTGAAAGAAATTGCACCAGTTTTATCATGGTTTTAAGTTTTAAACCCTTGTGAAAGGCGTCTAAAAGCAGCTCAATGAGAGTGACATCAATTCAGCTTTTAAAAGGTTAAAGGGACATAGATCATCATACCGCAAATGTTTTAGTGTACTGTTTAGCTGTAAAATGTGAAAATTGTGGCCTGGTTGCTATGTTGAAAACAGTCCAGCCAAAATTAGCCACCGCCCACCAGCCAGAGCAAAACTCTACCATTTTACAGCTAAACAGTACACTAAACTATGTTCCTGAAAACTTTTAAGGCGAGAATAAGGCAATGCAGTTACATAATCTTGATTCAGATTTAAGCTGCACTGTGTCGTTTGACAGTTTGATAGCAGCACATGACAGTGGCAGTGACTGACATGACAGATTTCTCAGCTCTGTTGTTTTCCTTCAGGCACATTTGATTCTAACCCAGGATTTCCACCACTTGCATGTGCATTACGTTACAGCTTCGCTGTGGTTCTGCCCTCATTTTCTCCCTCATCCGTCAATTCCTACCGCTTGCGGTTTGAGTCCGGCACAGCACAGCACTGCCAGATCAGCTGGAGTGGCAACACCAAGGAATTCCTGCAGTAATTAAAGAATCATGCACATTATATCAGTACAGAAGAAGTAATAACTGCACTCCCATAACTCCCAATAAGTTGTTCCAAGCCATTTCCTTTCTATGGTTGTCCCTATAAAAAGGATGTGTGATGTCAAATAATTTTGTGGTTTACTATAATTAGCTTCTCTTCGTCCATGTTGTCAGTAGTGACAACATCTGACCTGATGAATTCAGGCTTGGATCCACTTATTGTGACGTTTTGTTGATGTAGCTAAGTGAAATACGATCAGACATAAACACGGAGTGTTTTATTCTGAAAATTAACTGGACTTTTTAATGTTATGTCGCTGTCTGATTTCCCGTCTGCTCTGTTAAATTCGGCTGAATTTGGGGCTTTGGGTGGCTCAGTGGATAAAGCAGGCCCCCCATAAATGAAGGCAATGTCCTTGCCGCAGTGGCTGCCGGTTCGACTCCAGCTCGTGGTCCTTTGCTGCATGTCGTCCCCTCTCTCTCCCCCTTTCATGCTATTGATCTTTTGTTGTGTCTAATAAAGGCAGAAATGCCAAAAAAATAATCTTTAAATTCGGCTGAATTTTATGCAAAGTGAATAGGAACCTTGCGTATCTGATCCGCAAGCCTCCGGACTGCCAGAGCTGAGACGGAGTTGACGCAACGCAGAGGAGCCAGTGGAAGTTAACATTAATGGCATTTGAAGCACTATGAGGAAGAAGAGCATGATTTTTTTTTACAGACTATCTGTCTCATGTACTACTCTGTGGATTCAGTGACAGTTTAAGCAAACAGCTTTGAATAGCCCTCAGAGTTTCCTGCTTTACCTTTGAAAAAGCTCTAAAAAAATGCCATAAGTATCGGATTCTTTTAACCCCATGTCCCTTTTTTCTTTTCATAACAACACACACAATGATAGAAGAAGTATTAAGACCATTTTCTTCAGTAAAAGTATCAATACCACTCTAAGAAAGACTCAGTAACAAGTAGTAGTCCCTAATTTCGCCCAGGTTAAGGCACAGAGGTATTAGCAAAACAAAATATGCAAAAAAGTATCAAAAGTAAAAGTTTTTATCACGCAGTCTAGTTGCTGCAATCTGTGTTATGCAACCACATTACTGTGAGTGCTTTATAGCCTTTTGAAACAAATATGTCTTTTTTTGGAAAATCCCTAATGTAAAAAGTATATCTGGTAAATAAATGTAGTGGAGTGAAAAGTACAAATTCTCCTTTTGAAATGCAGCAGAGTAAAAGTACAAATGCAATTTAGGTCCAGCTCGGCCTGTCCAGGTCAGTATGGCTGGAGGTCATGTGAAGGGAGCACCATTAGGGCACGTAATGACAGGGCTTCAGGGAGTTGACCTCCCTGACACAGTTGTGACCCTTCTTTTTATCATCGGGGACCTCGCTCTAAAGCTCAGGTCCTCTCTTCAGCTGGACTGAGGCCAGCCCTCTGTCAGCCTCTGGAAAACACAGATAACATTGTCTTTGAAAAGTAGTAGCTTTGCCTGTGCTGCTTTGTGGATATTTTCAGTAGATTCACATTAAACGGTACATAATATTGAGTTTTTTTAAAGGCACAGTTCCCCCTATATCAAAAATACATATTTTCCCTCTTTCCTTTAGTGCTTTTTATTGATCTAGAGTGTTTTGTGTAAGCTGCAGAGTGTTGAAGATATCGACTGTAGAGATGTCTTCTTTCTCTTGAATGTAATGAAACTACATGGCAATGGGCTTGTAGTGCTCAAAGCACCAAAAAATGGCATTTGAAAAATTCAACAGCAATGTCTTTCACAAGAAATCGTGACCAAGTCACTCAAGACAATCCACTTGATCTTGTTGTGAGCAGTTTAATGTAGGAACTATTTTTTTCTGCCAATCAAACAACACCAACCAACCGCATCACTGTGCAGAAGGAAGTATGAATCTACTCATGAATGACTCATGAATGAGGCTCAGGCTTGTTACAGCGCAAGATGTGATTATCAGTGGCATCCCTTTCAGCTTTGTAGCTTTCAGAGTTGTAATGTTAGCTACCTTATTAGTGCTAGGTAACTTTCTTTGTGATGATACACTTAGTGGGTGTAGTTTGGTGGAAAAAAAAAAAAAGTTCCTACATGAAATTGCTTACAACAAAGTCTGTGGATTATCTTGAGTAACTGGGTTGTGATGTCTGGAAAGAGATTGTTGCTGTTGAGTTTTTCAAAGTTTTTCAAATAAAATTTTTAGTGTTTTGGGTGCTATGTGTTGGCATGATGTCTATCAACCCGACTATTACTCCGATTGTTCGCTGCTGATTAATGTTGAAGCTCCGGAGCCCAGAAATGGTATTCGGGAGAGTCCTACTCTACAGCCGATGTCTCCAACACTCAACAACTCACACCAAAACAATCTAGAATGATAATTAGCACTACAGGTAAGAGGAAAATGATGTAGTTTTTATTTAGGGATGAGCTGTCCCTTTCAGAATTAATTTAATGTTTTATGAATTTTTGGAACTGGGTTCAGCATTAAGGAGAGAAGACTTGGATTTTGAAGGTGAATCTAAAATTCAGGGGCTGGCTGTGAGCTTGAAATCAGACTGCTGACTAAAGGCCTTTGTCTGTTTCTTGATGTCACTGCTCTGCAACAATGCAGCATTGATAGATGGGGATGGATTGTGCCCTGGACAACCACAACAATGCATGAAAGGGTTATTTAAGTGATTAATACACAGATTAAATCATCAAATCACATCAACAGCTGCAACTGTTTTCCCTATCAAGACAAATCAAATGGAGGTGTGGTTTTCACTGAGGTTAGCTTCAGTAGTTCTTTATTTAGTGACAAAGATTCTTTCCTCTTCTGGACCACAGAGATATGAAGCTTAACACAGTCCCGCTGTGCAGCCCACAGCAGACAGCAGATACAGAGGGTGAAATCTGGAGCTTCAGAGCAAAAGTTAGCATAATAGCAAGTTGACGGCAAATGAAACCCTTTGTTGAGAAGTACAGCTTTGCCCACAGAACTGTAAATCTCATTGAGGTTTAGGGCGTTGAGAAACAACAAAGTGGAAAAGTAGCTCACAGTATAAAAGTGAAACGACAGCTTTGTTGTGGTGCAGAGAACAATGTGTCCTGGTAGAGTGGAGTTTAACACCACGCCAGAAGACGTCCTCCCGCCCTGTGGTCGCGCCGGACGTTAGTATGACCCTCACTTTCCAACAGAGGAGCCAAGCAGTTGGATGCCACATGTTTTTCACTGAAGTCACAGGGATAAAAGGACACATTCCTGGGCAACAAACTGCATCCAGTCAACATGAACACTTTTAGGTTCAAACAGTAGCGAAACATGGCTGATGCTGTGTTGTAAAGAGACAGATAGCTCAAAGAGTGATGGAATAGGACTGCATCTAATATATAGCATGAAAAAACATTTTTCTGACGAAACTCCCAACCATTAAAAGGCATATTTTAATGTAGTATGGACACTATGTGTAAAATCGCAATATGATAGCATCTTTATACAGTAATTACCTGATGGAATAAAATTATGAGTAAATTGTAATTGTAATTGTAAGTTATTATTTATTAGTTAGTTATTAGGTAGTTATATTTATTATTTTTTGCATGCACTAGTACAAGTACAATTTAAAATTTCATTCCAAAAAAATCATGTTTTAATATTTTAAGCATTTTTACATGTTAGGTGATTCTTTGTTATTTAATAGGCTGATTGTCCGTTTTTCTTAAAAAGTGGGGAGGCCAGCAATTGTTTCAGGTTTGATTGATCGGATCACAATATGTCTTGGTGGACGTACTTGTATTTGCTGCCTTTCTAGTTCATCTAGCTGTCCTAGCAATTAAAAAAAAAAATTAAAAAATGCAAAAATATGATGTCACTCCTCTCATCCTCCTCATGATAATAAAGCAAATAATAACAACTCCTCAAAATATAGCAGTTGGTTTTAGTGGGTTCAGCCTGCACTGCCAACTCTTGTGATTACACTTGCATAAGGCACAAACTATGTGAACACAGTGAAATGAATGAATTAGTGTCACAGTCCACAATACATTACATGTTTTCTATATTTCTACTTATTTAATAATTAGTATTTAGATTACATTTCACCAAGAGGACTCCAGTATAATACAAACACCATGTCATCAGAATTTGTACAAAGGAGTTAAAATTATTTTAATAAATCAGTATATGATAGTTGGCAACAGCTTAACACAATGAAATATGACTCGACTAATGTTAATCTCTGCACGATAATATTTCTACCTTGTCCCACACCGAAAGGCAGCTCTGCTGACGGCAACAAAATGAGTCCCTAAAAGCATTCATCTTAAACAATACAGCAGGAATTCAATTAAACTCTGCACCAGTACTTCATTGTCTTACTTTTTCTTTTCTTAACGGCAGAGGAAAACGTGGGATGTTGACATTTCAGGGATTTTCATTAGACCAGTGTTGCTCCAGGGGAAGGATGAGTGGGTGAGAAAGACAATGTGTGAAGCTGTGATGGTAAAAGAACCACAGACTCTTTGTTTATGATTCATGGTGCACCTATAAAGAGCTGATTTATAGCTGAAATGTCACGTTTTACTTTTTTTTTACACTTTATAAAAATAAGGAGGATGATGTTGCATTGACTTTGATGTTCTGGAGCATGGGTCCCATATGGACATTTTCCGAGTGGCTCCTCTTACCTTTTTCTTTCAGCACAAAGACAAACATGACACTGAGATGAGTCATTGTTCAACTCCAGAAAGAGAAGCTGCCACTTTACCCCCCTGAACTAAAATACTGGGAGCACGGCTTTGAGAGGAGGAGTAGAGTTGGAGGTGGAGACAGTGTGCTTTCACAGTGACTGTGTCGTCTTGCAGGATTTGTCATGTTTCGTGTTATCTATCCTCTTCCAGATGACGGAGGGCCGTCAGTGTCAGGTTCACCTCCTGGATGGCAGGAAGCTGGAGCTGCTGGTTCAGGTACAGGACACTGTCTGCTTGCCTCCACAGGCACAAATTATGCCACAGACATTGTGAGAATATACCTATGTACTGAAATTGTGTTGGATTTCATGATGTTGGTTGTTAATTATTGTAAAGTGTTCTTAATCCTATTGTTCATGGTTCCTAAGTTGTATTTCTTTCAGTTGATCTTGTCTGTTTAATTTGTCAATGTCAAAAGTAGGGGAGAAGGGGGTTGGTTAGGACACAGAGACAGTTAGGTTGGTGGCTCTTTTGTTATTTTCTATACAGATTTTAATTATGCCACTTACAAAACAAATATTGTTAAAAGAGCTAATATTCTGGCCTACCAGCTGATACTAATGTTACTTGCCCCAATTTTGTTGGTATCTAGCAATTTGTTGTTACAAATCAATGAAAAGTCAACAAAAGCAGGACAAAGGCTTTTCCTAACTGAATAATTGAAATAATTTGGTTTAATCTGTAGCCCGTGGTCAACGTGCTTTGAGTCTTGTTAGTTTGAGATTAAGACTACTAAAATGAATTAATGAGCCATGTAAAGCAAATGCATGAACTTGTCATCGTCAACGTTTCAACCCTTGAGCGTATTTTAAACATGCAGAAATAATTTCTAGTTTACCTTAAGTTGTTATTATATATTTTATTTTACTTTATTTTATTTATTTATTTTTTGCAAAATTAAACAAAATCAATAGATTACATAAACCTACATAACCTATAGTTAGGTGCTACTAAAATTAAGATTCAAAAGATAACCAAATACCATGTCCCAGTAATGTATAAAGCTATAATAATTCTACAAACGTTTTCTCTTTCTCAAAGAAATTTGTAAATACTGGGCATTGTGAATAGTTTTTTGTTTTTTTTTTTTTAATTTATACTTTATGGTCCATAGCAGTGTGACCCAGTTGACTGTACCCACTGTCCAAACTGTGCAAGGTGGAATTTTAATAAAATGCACTCATTGTAAATTCAACAAAATTGTTGCTTTCACTTTTGGGTTGGCCTCTAAAAAACTTATTAAACTCTTCGCATATGACTGTATTTGTTTTGGGATGTAAACATTCTGGTTACTTTTCAAGGAGTCAGTGAGTGATGGGAAGTTATATTGTGTCAATAAGGAAGTGTCCCAACTGACCCCGCTCTCCCCTATTGTTTCCCAACTTCTGTCGTTTTTTTTTTTGTTTTGTTTTTATTTTTATTTTTTTAATTTTGTTTCTCAGTGTCTAACACATAACTTTGGAATTAGCATACAAATGATCTAAAGTGAACTGCTCTGTCTTAATCCAAACTTCCCAGCCCAAGCTGCTGTCCCGTGAGCTGTTAGATCTGGTGGCCTCACACTTTATCCTGAAGGAGAAAGAATACTTTGGGTTGTGCTTCATAGATGACACGTAAGTACATTTCCTGATGTAACAGGCATTTAATGAAAACAGTACAATGTCCTTGTGTGTTCGTATTGTATTCATTACATTTTCTTTTGATCAAAGGGATTAGTTGATTTACAACTAATCCCTGTTTACAGAAGCCTTAAGGGCGGACAACAAAGAAAAGAAAAAAAAATACAAAAGCAGTATTCTAACACATGATTTGTTCTTGTATCCCTGATCAGTGGCCAGAATAACTGGCTCCAGCTGGATCGTAAAGTACTTGATCATGACTTCTCCAAGTCCTCAGGGCCTTTGGAACTCAAGTTCCTGGTGAGGTGCGTGCTCTCGCTTGCCAAATGTGGAATACTGCTGTTCTCAGACATGATTCTATACGGATGACTTAAAATGTCAATGTTTTATATATTAGACTGAGTTGGGAGTAGCAGAGGCCCATGTGAAGCAAGTTTTGAGAGCTTCATAGTTTCCAGGGCTTGTCAGTACCAGCAGGTGGCAGTGATATAACACGGTTTAAGTCTTGCCATGCAACTGTTGAACTACTGTAGATTGAACAAGAAGATAAAGTCTTTGAATAATGCTGAGGCACGGCCAAAATGCATTGACATTCTATTTGTGAACCTTGCTGACCCCCCAAAAACTCTTCACAGGTTTTATATCGAGAAGATCACCTTCTTGAAAGACAACAACACAGTGGAGCTGTTCTTCATGAACGCAAAATCTTTAGTGTTTAATGTAAGTGTTTTCAAGCATTTATTATTCTCATGTTTCTCACCTTTCTCACATTTCTCACATTTACATTTTTGAAACTCTTGAAAATATCACATTGCTGCATGTTCCTGAAATCTCAAACATTATTCAGAATGCTGCTTTCAAGTGCTGTTGGAAATTTAACATAGTTATGTAAAGTTTATAATTCACTGTCATGCAAGCAGTATGTTATTGTTGATGCAATAATATCACCCAGACACCTTACAAAACAGTCACAACATAGTGAATAGTTACAGGTAAACAATGTGATAACAGATGTCAAATTGTAAGAATAAAGGAGACAGGGGACGGTTGCAACAGCTCCTACAGTATTTCTCTAATCAGACATGTAATGGGATAAGATTACATGAAAATGTAGCCTATAGCCTGGATTTATACACAAGTCATTGCGAGTTACATAATCATCAGTAAAAGTAATAACGTGATCATTTGGGCCATTTGTAAATAGTAAGCCATCACTGTTTGTAATGCAAAAATAAAACAAAAACAAAAACAACTTAGGCCTCTTTAATGAATAAAACTAAATAAATAATATAAGGTTATTGCCAAAATAAATAATTTTATTGTAAATTTGCATATTTATCAGCATGCATTCTTATTGATACAAAAAGCAAAAACTAATTGATGAAATTTAAAGTATTTTTAACATGTTGCAACTCCCTGTGTCATGTTGCAGGTGTCCTCATAGTGTTGGGGTCACTTGCAACATCTGACATCCATCATTCAAATAAATATTGTGAACAATCTGTTTCATGTAATCATGTTTAAACTGTATGGGCAATTAGCAGAAAAATGTAGGATTAATATATATATAAATGTGGCATGTGTAGTCCAAATATTCTTGAGTTGCTGAGAGGAATGTCCCCAGTCTCCCCTACTGTTCATGTATGTCTAATACTATACTATACTATACTATATTGCTAAATCTGAATGTGATCAAATTAACATATTACAATTGGGTATGTAAAGTTTGTTTGATTATAAAAATAACATAGACTATATCTAAAGATTAACTACTTTAGTATTTTGTACTTTATACACAGTCTATGAAAAATACAAGTACTCGTCGGATTTGGGAGTTTTGAAAATGTCCGAGGAGCACGTGAATGCAGCATGTGATCAAACGTTGCAGTGCAGTTTTTTTCGCGGGGAGAGCAGACTGGTCTCCATGGGAGACTGAGACTGTTGAACCTGCTTTCGGACCGTACCACTTTCCCGAGGGGGACCGTAGCTTCAGGCAGGACATTCAGCGAGCCGTTCTGTGTCCCAGTGTGTGTTTTGTCGCCTGTACAAAATGTCCTGCCAACTCAGGTGCTGAAAAATAGTAGTAAAGATACTTCAGGGACAGTTTTAAACAGCGTACTGTCGCTGTGGCAGTGGTTCAGTCGGTAACGGTGGGACCGAGGTACGGGACGGGAAGATTTTCTCTCAAGTCAAGTGTTTCGGACAGGCTACGCTTAGTGTGTGCAATTTTTGAAGAAGACCCCGTTAATATTTTTTTAAAAAATTTTTTACAACAGGAGACCATCGAAGTGGAGAGTGAAAATGTTTTCAAGTTAGCCGGATTCGCATTGCAGGTAAGACTTTGTCGCAGCTTTCCGGGCTGAAATTTTGTCACTCACCCCAAACATGAATGAAGACGGTCGGGGCAACATTTGAAAACAGTTGTCTCTTGAGGTTTCTCTGTTCGGGGGGGCTATTGTTAAAGAAACTGTCTCTGCCTTTTAATTTGTGCTTGTGCTTGGAGGCAGTATTAACTTGAGTCATTTGGGAAATTTAACTATAGTAAAATGAAATGTGTTTTATCGTGTAACGTTATCTTTGTTGCGGACTGTGCAGGTAGCTAATATTAGCATAACCGTTACCTGACTGGGCAATTTAAAAAGTCTGGCATTTTCTTATAATGCTCTTACTGACTGCATTATTTTCCTTTTTAAGGAGGCCAAAGGAGATTACACAAGGTAAGAAGTTATTAAAATTAAAACGTAAAAGTCTTTAATGAGATAAATGTAGAAAGGTGAACCCACATCAAGTTGATTTGTCATTTAAAACATGTTTTGAGCAAACAATTCAGGATACATTAGGGACTGTACTTTATTTACCACAGTAGGGGAGTAGCTGGGATGTGACTGTGATGTTTCTTTTAAAGCAATATTTTACCGTGAGCCTCCGTGAATGACTGTTGGAAAATGCATGACCCTCCCTCCACCATATATAACCAACATTTACAGTTTCTGAACACGACAAATGGTGTAATTTTGGAGATTTTTAAAGAAAGCGTGCCTTTCAAACCAGCTGTCAGGCTTTGGGGTTCTGAGGATGTTTCAAATAAATATAACATGACAAATGAAAGCCAAGTCAAAAATTCTAACTCCCTCGTCAGTGCTTAAAAACAATATTTGAAGCACCTCTCTGGGTTTGCACCACCCCCTTCCCTCTCATAAATGACAAACAGTCCCTCAGCTGTGGAGGAAACGTAAATTCAACAAATAGTCAGATGTACAGATACAATGTTTTTGCCCTTCATGTACTAACTTTAACATTATGATATTTTAATTGTATTATTAGACATTTGTAAACGCTTACCTGAACTAGAGATGCACAATAATACCTATTTAAAGCCAAATCAAAAATCACAACTATCTAGTGTTAAAAAAATATATGAAGTGCCTCTGCTGGTTTGCACCACCCCCACCCATCTCATAAATAATGAACATTCCCTCAGCTGAGGAGAAGTAGAGATAACAAGTAGTCACAAGTACAATGTTTTTGTCTTTCATGCGCCAATGTTAACATTTTGATGTTTTTGCTGTATTGGTGTACTCAGACATGCATAAACCTTTTCTTGAACTGCAGTTGAAGGCAACCCCTGCACAAGTTATCAAGTGTTTGTTTCTGTGCTCTGACAAGGAAGCAGGGTCTGTTTTTTTCAAGCTGGTGCTCAGTGTACAAATAATGGCTGTGCATAGCCAGTTAATGTTCAACTTGACTAGGTCAGATTTTATTTTATGCTGGACTTCCTTCAGTTAATAATTCACTTGAATTTGCTCATGAAGCATTGAACTGCACCCTTACTGGCTTGCTGCCATCCGCATGGTGCAAACATTGCCATAATATGAGAACACTTTTGTTCTTTTTGTCAAACTGTTGAGGCAGATGCATGCTGTTTGCAATTTCAGCAAAGCCCTAAATGAGTGGTTGCATCTCCTCTTAATAAATGTCACTTTCAAACACCTGTGTGCCACTTGCACGAATACACGGACATTTTGTATGGTATTTGGTCGATGACACTGCTGGAATAGTCTGTACAAAACCCCTATAATCTGTTCACTAGTGGAGATAATGTTTTCATAGTGGGCCGTGCTCTC
The DNA here is from genome assembly GCF_026936395.1 of Plectropomus leopardus. NCBI lineage: Eukaryota > Metazoa > Chordata > Actinopteri > Perciformes > Serranidae > Plectropomus > Plectropomus leopardus. The sequence continues at coordinate 6,033,365 of NC_142177.1, read as the reverse complement.
AGAAGCTTGACCTGCTGATAAGGTATGTTGTTTTTCTGCCAGCCGTAGGACTGAAGGGCATTGGCTGTGATTAGTAAACACAGCTCTGTCTGAGCGGAGTGAGTGACTGAGCAGGTTGAAGCGGCACAACCTGTGCTTTGCCTCTAAAGGCCTCTCGGTCCATTATGCGGACACAAAGATTTGTGCTTGCGTGTGTTTTGAATGGCAATACATGCAATGCTGAAAATGCAGTTTGACCCCTTGTCAAACTGTCGCCTTTGTTCTCTTGCAGCAAAAAGAAAGGAAAAACTTGGCTGCGTCTTCACATGCTCATTAAGCGCCCCCATTATTTACAGGCATGATTGACCTGATAAATGTTAATTATTATTCATTGCAGCTTCAGAACAGATTTATGTGTCTGGCGTGTTGATTTAGAGCTTCTTCTCCCAGAAGTGTAGTGTGCGGTCTGAACTTTCAGCTCATGTGGGTGTGGGGTTGGGCTGTACTTTGTCCTGACTCTGAAAGCACAATGCAAGACAATCTGCCAACAAATCTGGTAGAAACAGTGAGGATGGGAGTGTGTCTAAACTGAGCTGAACTGTCTTTTTACATTATTTGCACTACTTTACCCCTGCTCATTCTGATTATGCTCCCATTATAAGTTAAGGTCCAGTAAAGGTCCAATATGATGCTCATTTTCAGGCACATACTTGTATTTTGAGATTCTACTGGAGTGTGTTTACATGCTTTAATTTAAAAAAATGTCGAATATTTCCCATTCTATCTGCTTTAATATACATGTATATGGCAGCTTACTGCCCTTCAGCTGATGTCATGCACATGCAAAACATTTTAATAGGAAATATAAAGGGACTAATTTAAAATGCTTATATCTCAAGTTTGAAAAAGTCTATATTTGTGACATCACAACTTCACAGAAATCCTGACAGCTTGTTTAAAGTTGCAGTTCCTGAATATACTTTGTGCATTCTCTGTGGATTAAGTGTTTTGATACTTTCACGGTATTTACATAGCACTAATATCTGCTTCATATTAAAATACGTGGAAATTTGACTTTTTTTAAAAATGGGACCTTTAAGATACTTAACCCTTTGAAACCTCGGAAATTTGGCTTGATTTCTTTCAAAAACATGAGAAGAAGTTAATTCAGTTACCTGAAAATTTGCACAAAAAACCCACCCGAACAAAACAAACAACAACAGGGGGAAAAACTGCTTAGCAATTAAAATAATTCCATAAAATAACTTCAAATATTTCTAATTATAATATTTATAAATATAGTTCCCTGGACATGTTTTCCCTTGCTTTTTTAAAAAAAATTCTAAATCTACTAATTTCTTGCAATTTGCCAGACATTTCTTATCAAGTGGCTTATTGTCTTTTCCTCATGTTTGTCAAATAAACCAAACAAATTTGCTTAGGGTTTAAAGGTTTTAATACTTGTGAAAGGCGTCTGAACACAGCACAAGAAAAGCGATGTCAATCCAGTTTTCAATGGGTTAATAAAGCGAAATCAAGTTATTTTCCTCAAGCCTCTTGTACTTGAAGGAGCTCTGGCACCAATAACTACCGCTATTATTGCACTGGTGTGTCCCCCGGTGTCCTGTGGCATTGTTCCTGCCTGCAGCGTCCTTCATTTCTACTTCTTTGAGAGAACAGGCCCCTCTAAATCCCGCCATAAGGCATATAATATAAATGTGTCTCCTCTACACTGTATCAGCAAAGGGCCCTGGAGCAGTGAGATTAGCTGTGAAGGAGTTAGGGAGACCTCCTCCTCCTACAGCCAGCTGCCTTAAGAGGGATGAGCCAGGCCCACTGTCCAATGGTAGACAAGTTGGCGTCAGGAGGACTCACTGTAGTCGTGTTATTGTGGTTGTGTGGGCCAACCCCCTGCTGTGTGTGAATTAATGCACCATCAGGTTTCGCATTGTACTTGTTTCAGAATTCCCTTCGCTGTGTCGGTATTGCTTTGCATCTTGTTTTTACCAAACTAATTCACACCACCTGGAGGTATAATGTAGACCTGAGAGCAAGTTAGAACTCCTCTCTGAAGGATGATTAAAGGGACTGTGAGAAACATAGGACATCACTGCACTGATCGATGTTTTTAATTATGCCTAACAGTTTAACCTCTTTGAAACGTGGATTGACATCACTTTTTTGTGCTGCATTCAAACACCTTTCAGATGTTGAGTAAATCAGTTTGATTTCTTTAAAAAAAATGGGAAAAAGGGCAATGAGCAGCTATGCATGAAATATTCAGCATATTGCAGGACATTAGGAGACCTAGAATTTCAAAAAAGAGACTAGGGAAAAATGTCCAGAAAGTTATTATTGTAATTATATATTTAAATTTTAAAAATTATTAAATTATTATACATTGTTAAGGACTTTTCTCATGCCATTTCCTTTTCCTTTCTTTTTTCTTTTTTTTTTTTTTTTCACTAATTTCTTGCTAATTTTTGGGTCATTTCTTGTTAAGTCCCTCATTGCCTTTTTCCATGTTTTCAAAAGAAACCAAACCAATTTTCTCAGGTTTTAAATGGTTAACCAAGCTTTTTTTCATATAAAATTGTAATCAACTTCAAAAGTGAACTACAGATAATCATTGTCTATGCCAATACATTTTAACTGCTGTAGTTTTGAATATGTTTAGATTAGACAATGTCAATTGTATTCAAATTTGACCCACATGAACCAGTGTTACACCCAGACAGTTTTAGTCGTCAGTTCTATTTGCAGGTGTAGCCCATAGTTAGTGGTTCATTCATAGCAACAGGCTCTCTCATTGTACTCCCTCCTCCAGTCACCACGTCTCAGCCCTGTGGAATAGCTGACACATGAGTATTATCTCTCCCCACGCTGGGTAGGCTGCGCTGGGCTGGGCTGGGCTGGGCCTGGCTGCACCGGGTGTAGGAATTGCCCCCACGCTGCTGCAGGCTGCGGGGAGATAACAGACGTAGTAATGAATTCCAGATTGCTGACAGGGCAGCGTGGCTGTGGAGTAGATCACCCCGACAACGCCAGGCCCAGCTCCCCATAAAATGTGTGCCATCAAACACGCGGCAAAGTGCCGTGGCAGCAAAACTCAGTCAACCTAGGAGAGGTAGCTACAGGGAAGAGTGATTCAAGTGCCTGTGCCCTTGCAGCAGCTCAACCTTATTTTTGTTTAGTAAGCTGGTTCCCATAACTGGATCATTATGGGTCTGTCGCACCATGTCAGCGGCTGTTAAATTCCATTAATCTTTAAAGAAGAAGACTTAAACTGATGTTCAAGGTCAAATGGCCTGAAATCATCCACTGCTTAGTTATTATGTTGAGGTTATTGTTAAATCTGGTACAACAGAAATAGTTTCAATGGGATGTTCTAATAGTTTTTATCATGTGTATGGTCTGACCTACTCATTTGAGTTTCATCGGAGAGGCCAAAGCCTGTTTTGTAACAGCGCTCGGGCTCATACAGTACTTTTCAACACACGGAGAGGCTGCCAAGTGCTTGTGAATGGCTTTTGTTCAGATCTCCAGTGCACTGGTCCGCCAAGCCTGAACCCCTTCTGTCCAGCAGAAACTGTAGACCCAGTACTCCCTCCTACATGATGTTGGAGTGACTCATAGTTCACTGTCGCCGACCTTGACAGTGACAAACACCACACTTTGTCTATACAGATAACATGGTCAGTTCCTGTGCCTATTACTAGAAGCCTATGTTTAACATTTTTGGGAGTTTGCGTGTTACGCCAACTCTACTTGTTGCATGTGTCATGGTGTGATCACAAGCTTATCTGTGAAGTTGAATCAAAGAAAGCACCTACAGTATATTGAATAACTGTTGAGTGCAGTGCTGCTGAGAACCTGCATGAAATGGCTTTGATATTTTTGAAAAGATTTCTTGCCAAGCCCCTTAAAAGGCTCCCTATGACTTAAAGGCCCTGCATGTGCTTTTATAAATTAAGTCTGGCAAGACATGAGGGAAGCTCAAGTTTAGTCTTGGCAAGCACAACTTTTCTTTATAGATAAGAAAGATGAAAACAATATCCTGACACTGCGCCTTTTTTAAAGGTTTGCAAACATGAATTATTGCTGTCATGCCTTAAGATAGAAATTCAAACCACACTGTGAAAGCACAAAAACGTGGAGAAATGTTCTCAACACATTTTTAGACTTTGAGTCGAGATCCCTGTGTAAACATCTACCTTTATTATTCTTGTGGTCCACATGCTGGTCCGGGGCTCTCAGTTCAGGTCATAACAGGGTACTATAGCCTAAATGTAGTCTCATAAGACTGTTCCGAGTAGTTTTTGAAGCTCCATTTATAACGTTGACATTAATTTTCTAAATCAACTTGAATTCTGCAGATGCTATTGTTTTTTGTAGAATTAGAGCATTGTTTCTGGCTTATATGAAAAGCTATAGCCACACACTCCAGAGCATTATAAAGCCCAAAAGTCAACATTTATTGGAAAAAGATAGATGTCATTATTGGTGTTATTGGTGTTTAGCCTGTCAAAAAATTACCTGAAAATTAGCAAACCAAAATCAAAACTAAAATTGAAAAGGAAAAGGGAAATAAAGTGCTGAAATGTGTGTAATAAACTTTAGAAATGTATTTGTATTCAATTATTATTTTCAAATAATTATTTTCTAATATTTTTCTCTTCTCTTGTCTCTCTCTTTTTTTAAACTAATGTTCAGGTCATCTTCTTGTCACCTTTTCCTAGTTATTTGCAATTTGTGGGACATCTCTTGCCAAGTTGCTCATTGCCTTCAAAGCCATGTTGTTTTTTAAGAAATTAAATCAGTTTGCTTAGGTTTCAAAGGTTTAAATGCTTGTAAAAGGCAACAAAGCATAACACAAGAAACTGATGTCAATCCAGGTGTCAAAGGGTTAAAGAGGGTTGACTTTTATTTTTTTAAATGACCTACTTAATCCGATGAATCTCTAATGAATTGATGGATTTTTTTAGTGTGATGACATAAAATATGATGACAGACACGGGAGGCTTCATTTTAAAACCTCAATCGAAGCTTTAAATGTTGCAAAAATATATATATTCGTGCAGCCCAAATAGGGTAATCAGTAACTGGGCCGTGATGCCATATCTCTCATTCATTAGCAGTGTAATTTTGGTGCTTTGTTGTGTTTCCCCTTGCTCTGAAGCAGAGATGAGTAACTAGAAAGGACTCTCTTGAATGTGAATGAATCAATTTGCTGCTCTTAAAGTTTGTATATGATTTTTTTCAGTGCTGAGACTGCCAGATCAGACCTGAAACAGCTCCCAGTTCTGCCCACCAGAGTATTAAGGGAGCACCCATCTCTCAACTACTGGTTAGTAATGGGGGTCAGTGTTTGGGGACCACACACCCACATTCTATATATACTTATGGTTCAACCAACACCACAGCCCATCCTTTTACAATATACTCTTACAATTCAGCTGTCAGATCAACTCCATGGTCAGAACCACTGGATTGCACAAAGCCATAATTTCTCCAGAAAGGCAGTTTGGGTGGTGTGGTGTCAGACCTACCTCATACTTGGCAGATGGTTTTGCCTCTGATGGGGTAACTAATTAATGTCGGGGTTGTGTTAATTACGTTTGCTCATTAGCCCGGTGAGAGCACAGGGAGGTGCTGACAGCCACTGGCTATCTAAAGGATTGCTGTCTGTTTTTTTCAGTCCACACCACTGTTTTAGCTCCTCTGCCAACCCCTCCTCTTCTGGACAAACAGTCATCTGAGACTGCTGCTACCTCTGAAACTGCTACATTCACTTTAATATCCAAATTAAAATTACAGTTTTATGGTGCATGGGTGAACACACAAACACGTCTGTCGCTCTCTGTCTCTCTCCGTCTCTCTCCGTCTGTTAAGCCGCAGTGAGTTTGTGGTCCCGCTATGCCATTAAAAGAGATGATTACAGTGGGAAGTAAATGGGATGCATTTGCAGGAGAGGTAGATGAGAGCCATCAGCAGGCCAGTAGGGCAGACTGCATTTTCTGCATGAGCAGACAGAATGTGTGTCAAAGAAAGAGCGCTCTTAGACAGTCCCTCTGTGGCTGGAATGTGCAACACTTGATGGATTATTCATTAAATGTTTTATCTATCCATTTGCAGTGAGGACAAAGTGATTGAACATTACAAGAAGCTGAAGGGACTGACCAGAGGACAATCCATTGTGCAGTAAGTTAAAACCAACTATAAAATTTTTATGAGTTTTGCAAGTTAAAAAAAGTGTTTTGCTGCTGTAAAGATGGTCTTGTCATACAACTGGGCTATCTATTCAGTAGATGCAAAAACTTTTGAAACCGCTGCTGTATGACCATAAAAATCAAGGAAAAAAGCCTGTTGCATTCTCATTTGCTCAAGAGGTAGAAAACCTACAATTCTCAGAATGCTCTATGCCACACCAGACCAATAAAGGCTCCCGCTGGTGAGTGCTGTAATGCGAGTTTGGCAAATTTGAAACAGGAAACAATATGGCCACCATTTTTTTTTCTCATTTTTATAGTTTGGGAAACAGCATGGTGCCTTTTTCATGTTCACAGATTCTCATATTACAACCAAACAGTGCACTACAAAAGGACACTTAAAGTGAGAAATATGCGACGAAGCAATATAATCGTGGTTCATATTTGATCATCACTGCGTAGTTGTACAGTTTGATCTGAGTTTAAGGAAGAGAGATAGAGAGAGAGGGTCAGGACTCTCTTTTGATTCGCTTTTGTACTTTTTGTGTCAGTGGTGGCAGTTGTACAAAAATATGGAAGTACAATCTGTAGAACGTGCAACAGCTATAGAGACAGTAAAAAATATGTAACGGATTTGAGCTGGAAGATGAGCAGGGAGATCTTGGCACTGGTGAGATGGAGGGAAGCTGAGTACAGTCAATTTACACATACTACCCACATTATTGTGATACAAAGTAAGTTGAAAATTGGCAAAATATTCCTTTAACTTTTGTGCTCCTTATGCACTCCCCCATTCTGATGCTCCCCATGTGTGCACTGTGATGGTGGCTGTTTTTGTAAGGGGAGGCTGTCACTATGCCAGAATGTGTCATTAATTACAGGAGGTGCACTTCGAGTAGGCAGCAGGCCAGCCTTGAGAGGATGTCGGTCCTCCACTGTGTTTTTCCCGGGACTGTAACTCAGAGCAACACTGGGTCATTTACGCTCAGATGATTTGTGCCCTTGAACCAATCAATGAACTCTCCCTCCCTCTGTCACAGCCCTGAAACCAATCGATCAGCTTGTCACCGCCAATGACTGCGGCTTCTCAATGACTGTAGCTTAAATCCCGCTCTGTCTGTTGAACAACAGCCACCGTTTGACAGTGATGAAGTGGAAATGGCAGTATTCCTGTTAACCTGTCCCTCTTTCTCTGAAGGTATCTGGCCCTGGTGGAGTCCCTGCCGACATACGGAGTCCATTATTACCCAGTGAAGGTAACAGTGGTGCCCTGAGTCATAAAGCAGCTTAACCTTTGAACAAGCTTCTGTCAACATGCTGTCTTCATTTTCTCCATCTAATCTAACACATCGATCTAAACTCTATTCACTTAACTCTTTAACATTTTTGTTTGATGCTTAAATCTTGGATGCTTTTCCTTCTAATATCTGTGCTGCGGCTAAAACAGCAACTCATGTATGTTACTGTATGAAGACACAGGAGTAAACTTTGCCTGCTTAAGTGGGGGAAGACAAGAACTGGTTTAGTCCAAACTTTCACCTTATATAATTCAAAATAATTAAGTCAGAATCCAGTCAGTCATCACATATGAACTTTAGCCTTTTTAAAGTGATTCCTCCAACTTTCCCCACTTTTACTTGCATCTTAACTTTCTCCAACCAAATCTTATTAAATCAAGGTGTCTCAGGAGATCAAACAGTGGCATTAAAATGACTCAGTCAGCCTTGCAGGAATTTTAAGGCCTACAGTGTATTTGATCTCGTCTTGTGTTGCTATTGCTTTGAGCCTAATGGGGTAATTGCTTTGGTAACAGGCCTTTTTTTTTCAAACGCCCACCAATAAAGCTACTTCTAATGAGTGGTGTTGCTCTGTGTGTGTGTGTGTGCGTGTGCGTGTGCATGCTTTCATGCAGGACAAACAAGGAATACCGTGGTGGCTGGGAGTCAGCTACAAAGGCATCGGCCAGTATGATCTGCAGGATAAACTGAAGCCCAGAAAGGTAGGTTGACCTCTTTTTACAGCTACTCTGGTGGGCAAAACTGGGAGCTGCTTCGGGTCATTAAAAAAGGGAAACCAAAAGACAGAGAGGATAGACTCAAGACACTAGTTAGCCAGTTAGCGCAATAAAAACACAACCTGATGTTGAAAGGTGGATGAAGGATGTTTACTGTGCTCTACCGGATGATAAAACAGACAACTTTTTCGAACTTTTTCTGCTAAAGGCTAAAAAAAAGAATCTTACCAAATATAGCAAGTTTGTTTTGATCTTTCATTATGACTTGAGTCATTTGTTCGATTTTCCCACTTCTGTTTCTCTTCATGTGCACCAAGCTGAACTGCCAATCAGAGTAATTTCTTTTATTAACTGTCTCTAGTGTGTCTGGCGCTGATATAACATGCTGATTTGACCAAAACACAACAGACAAGGTTTAACTAGTGCCAACATTGCAGGACATGGGGCAAAAACAAGGGTGACAGACGCTCACCAACAGACGGACATTGACCAACAGCCAACTGTCGGATTGGTATGTCAGGGTCCCAAAGTATATGGTATTGCATTGTACAAATTTTGAAGCCTCCTGGGACCCACTTGGGGTTTGGGCTTTATAAATAAACTTCGCCAGGTTTTCTAACAGTGACATTTAAAACTCAAACCAGTGAAACACGCTTTAAAAAAGAAAAAAGTTATTTGCTTTTACCTTTTTGAAGAATGTACTATTGCAAACATACTTATTTTGCAAGTGGAAAACACAGCTTTCATCACTGTGCCTCTTGTTAACTGGTTAATGATCTATCCACACTGTAAACAGGCGTAATGAGACCCGGTTTCCCATGTCAGTCAGGAGAAAGAGGAAGACAGATGGGGAAAATATTTTGGAGTATCAGTATGCGCTGTGTGCAGTCAAGGCTGTAGGTGTAAAGCAAATACAGTACACTAAAGCAACAGAGCAGTGAATAAAAGTCACAGGTTAGCAACAGTTCAACTTGTAAAGTTCAAATTGCAAAATGCTTAAATACTTACGCAGTAAGCATAAAATAGTAATAAAAATTAAATTATGTAAACCAAGTGTCAAAAGTGCGCAATAAACTTTCATTTTACTTTGAACTTACTTCAGGCAGAATCAATAAAACAAAATCTGACGCAACCAGGCCTTTCACGTTATTAAATTATAATATGATGCATGGACATGACCATGATCATTTTGCTGTCGATATTGTCAGCTGTGTTTACATGCATGTTGGTTTACATAAGAATGTCACCAACAATTTAGCTGAAATGATGTCCGAATAAGTACTCTCTGTACAAAAACGTACTGCTTCTGTACTACAGCAGTGTTTGAGTTTGTGCTTTTGTCTGTGATAACCCTCCTCTTTGTTTGAGAAGTGTTATGTGATAGTGTCCCAGCCTAGTTTTTCCCTGCTGGCTTATTGCATTAGACTCGTCATAGCTGTTGTTACACGGCACGAACCTGTTGACATAGCAGGGTGTGCTGTTACACCGAGGCATTAATGGGCACAGCCTCAGTACGTCTCTCCCCGACCCTCGTGGAGGATGTTGTAATTATGGTTCCCTGTGGGAAGCAGCAGGCCTCTGGGACTTGGGTTGGCGCTCTGCCAGGCGGGCGGGTGGATGGGCATTTGGAAGTGGGGACAGCAGCAAGGGTGTTGGGGTGCAGAGAGGGTTCAAAACTCCAACTCAGTCACATAAAAAACCTCACAAGAGTTTGCTGCTGTGGGGGAAAGTGTTGCCTTTTTAAATGACCTTTTTGTTTCTCTTGCTGATAATTGGAATTGTATGGCTGCTTTCCCTTTGCCTTGGAGGGAGTCCTCTATATCTAGTGAATATAGATAGTGTTTCCTGCCTCAGCTCACAGCCCCTGTATTCAACCCAGCCCATCCCTCGCTGCCCTTTAACTAGCCCCTCTCAGCAGGCTGCATTCATTATGGTAATCTATGTGTGTGAGTCTTGGAGGGAACACAATTGATCTGACAATACAAAACAGCTATCTGTGCAGGGGGCTGGGGGTTGGATTTAGAGGTAATGGCAGGTCAGCAGATGTGTAGTTTTGTTTAAAAATATATTTTTATTTTGAAGTTCTGTAAAAATCATTGAAAGACGCTGCAGTAGCTTAACCTCACATTATCTTCTCTGCATACATGCCAGTTACATCACTCCATATTTAATAGCCTGGAACTCAAAAGCCCAACTTTCCCTGCTGTATTTAGGAAAACTGGCACTTTTTGTTTATGTGAATACTCCATTACCTGAAGAAGCAGTGTATGGAAGTATGCACTGCACTGTAAATAAGAAAACAAGTTGACTTTAATATAAAAAAAATGCCCTTTGCCTTGAAAAATGTAAGTAAATATAACTATTAGTCTTAGTTTATATGTACTTTATATCTAAGTGTTAAGTTCTATGGAAGTTTAGTCATATTTATTGATTTTGTGAAGTTGTTGCTACTTAAAAATGACAAGTTTAATTAAATCAATCGCTCCAACTTTTAGCAACTTCAGTAAGTTTACTGTGCTATTTATCTGTATTCTCCTGGTTGCAACTACTCAATCATATTTTTATTTTCTTAAAAATGTTAACAAAACAGAACCTGCAGATCTCATAACTTCATCATTGGCAAAATCCTTTGTGTGGTGATCAAGTTAAGCCAGACTAACTCAGTTTACTAAAGTTGATAACACTTAGAGAGAACAAGGTAATTTCAATTTCATTTTTAAGTTACAAGAACTTCACAAAGTTAAGTAAATACAGCTTAATTATTAATAAACTTAAACATTATATGTAAACATGAATAAAGATTAATATTATACAAAGGCTAGAAAAATGTGTCTCCAGGACAAACTCTCAAGACTGGAACAGATGGCAAGTCAATACTTAATTCTTCCTGAATTAAACCTTCTCTGCCTCTCTTCCTCTCTCTGTGTCAGTCAGATGTGCTCCCAGTGGGTAATGGGACACTCTTGAAGACCACATGCTGGTCCACATGTATGATGAGCCAGCAGAACCAAAATAAATCCCCAGTTTATTATGGGTAGCAGTGTCAGTGGGTGATAATGGCACGATATGAGAGACCTGCAGGAACTGCTGTGTCTAAGCTAAAAGAGAGAGAAGAGTTAATGAAAACTGAATCGTTCCTGTTCCCATTCACTTTCATTTTGATTAAACTCTCTCAGCCATAAAAGATAAATTAAAGATTCTTCCGGTGTCTTCTTCTTGTTAAAATTTAACAATGTATAAGTAGTGCGTCACGCTGTGGAAAGGTACAGTGTTGCCAGCCAGATCTAGTTGACGTGTTATGCAAAGGGTGGGGCAGATCTTTTTCTGTCTGGGCGTGTGAGTCAGAGCCTTTTACACATTTTTCATCCATGTATGATTTTGCGGACTCGTGGCCCTGGGGGTCCTCGGGTTGTGGGTGTAAGCTGGATCTGAACAGTCTGATCCCATCTGAAACCACAGGCATTTCTGGCTGACTTCCACCTGCCTGTAATGAAGTGTTTGGCAAAAACAAGCGAGATTTAAATACTAAAGATAGAAGATACAGAAATTCTGTGCAGTCAAATCGTGAGTGTACTGTTAGACTGGGGTGTTTCCTGGTTTCTGAAAATGGGTTACTTCTTTACGGAGGAGGTGTGTTGATGAGTCACTGTATGACAGGAATTCCAGTGTGCAGAATGATATCTTGGGCTGCTAGCAGACAACACTAGTGAATCATTTTCAAGGAAAATGATGCAGAAACTAGAAAAAAAATATCTATATACACTACAGTCATATCTGGAGTTGTTTTTAGTAACATGACCCAAGCAAGGTCAAGTTAAACAGTGATAGAAGTGGATCCCAAAGCTAATTTTGACACTGAAGAGGTTGTAAATCACATTTATACACAGATAATGGAGCACAGCCTTATAATTATGAGCCTGCTCAGCATTCACAAGACAAGGAACTAAATAAAAAATTCAGCCTGCATGGTGCTCTTTAAAAGTACTGCTTGCGGTCTTGTGATTGTAGAGATTGAGGTGTGTCAGCATCCTTGAAATATTTTGGCAGCGGTCCATCAGCAGTCACAGGAGAGTCCTCTGTTAGTTTCATCAATGTGCTGCCACACAGGTGTGGAGTTTCTGTAACAGCAGGAACAATCCAGTGAAGTGTGGGCTTATTGCTAAACCTTCGTTATCTGTTGTTACAGTGTAAATTGATGCTAATGATAGTGTCTAGAAGGTGTGAATTGGGGTCCCCTTTACAGTTGTATGAGCTTTTTTGAAGTGTACTGCTGGGTGGTTCCCATTGTTATTTAAGTACCATGCTCTTCATTTCACTGGTACACTGACTAGAGCCCTTATTACACAGAGATCGTGCTTCAGGGCTGCTGCTTAGTCTGTTCTTCATGCCTCCTTTACATGTTTACACAGAACCAAACATTGCTGTCATCATGTTGCTTCAGCGTTTGAGTTTCAATCAGCATTGCCCAACCAAAAGACGCATATGGATGTAACTTTTAATGCAACAGCATCAGCCTCTTGTGTGACATGTAACATATGTTTTGGTAGGGATTTCTAAACAATAATATTAACATGTCAATAACAATAATTTTATCATCTCTATTATGTGGTGGCTAATCTTGTTTTCTGCTCTGAGGGCAAGGAGCTCCCAAATCTTATTGTTTTCTCAATTCACAAATATTAACAGCCGCCGTTTTTTTCTTCTTTTTTTTTTTTTGAGCTAGCCGCTAACAGCTAACAGCTGCTTTTTAAGTCTCCCCCGCCGTGGGTCGTGCATATAACATGCCATAAAATCACCACTCCCGTCCTGCCTTTGGTCCCGTCCTACTGCCGTCATGTTTTACACAGACCTTGTTTAGTGTCTGTTACTATCTCCTGTCCTGGCTCAGAGGCAAAACAACTCTGTCCCCCCCTTTCCGCAATCATTGCTATATACAGAATGGTGAGGCAGCATAATGGCGTGACATCCCCACCTTGAACAGGCAGTGTAAAAGTAGCTCATGCCAACAATTATAAAGACAATATTGTCGTACTTGGATAAGAAAATAAAGCTTTGGCATTCAGTGTTTTCATGGATATTGAAGTGTTTCCTGCAGAATTACATTGTATGTTTGGCGGTAGAGTGACCTAGCAAAAATAGTAAAGTTTGACCTTTACTGCATCTGGAGTTCTGCTGCTCTGTCTGTCTGCGCTCCGAGAGTGTGGTACAATGAATGACCAAACGGTATATATTTTCCAGCTCCAAAATTATAAAGTAAATACGTGGCAGCAGATGTTTTAATCGTGGCAGGCTGCCACAAATAAATGACTGTGTTGGAAAACCTGTAATAGCAGTATAGCTTAAAGTTAAAAAAAATAAAAAATCAAACAAAATGGAAGCTACTTGTGAAAGTGTTTGAATAGATTGAACATGAAGCTTTAAAATCTGAGGTGTGGTGCTTGTTGGCCATTGTTAGTAAAAAAAAAAAAAAAAGTTTCTTTTTGCCTGGTTGAGTGGGCTGACAGAGTGCTCCCTTGCTACATAAAAGCAAAGGGAGCCCTTGCTATTAATGATTAGACCATAGTAACAGATTCCTGACATGTTTGCCCTGGTAGGGGAGATGGTTATAGTAGATTCAGCCTCACAGCAGTGCTCTGTGTGGTATTCACAATATGAAAAGCAGAGCAACTTCCCAGATGGAAGCGTCATATTCAAAGTCCGTGCAGGATTGATCACATGTCTGCGAGTGCCAGGAAGTGGAGCAGAGATAAAATGTCTTCAAACAAGGAAAAACCTAGCCTTGCAAATAGTTGCAAACAACCTGCTCATCTGGTCTGACTAAAAAGGAAGTGAGCTGTGTAGGAGAGGGAGAGAGAGCAGAGCAGTGCAGAGCCTTGAAGGCAGCTGGAGGTGTCTGTGATGATGTATCTGTGATGTCAGAGGAGGGGGGGTGGTTAAAGGGGCGTGTACAGCTCAGCTGAAACTCTTGCAACACCTATCTGGCTCCCTGAGAACAGACAAGAGCGAGTATTGTTCAAGGAAGCTCTAGCCCTGTGGGAAACTCAAAGTCAAAGGATTCAGTACAGACCCAGGAGATTTGATAAGAGCAAAAATACCCTTCACGGTAAGCCTTTCATTGTGTCCAACTATTACCTGTTCAGCTGCTTCAAATAGTCAATGGGTTATGTTTTCTCTTTGTGCGCCTCTAAATGTAGCCTTTAGTGAGGTACTATGTCATTTTGCGAGCCATGGTGTTGTAAAGGAAGATGTGTAATGTGCTGTAGTTGGTTTGTGGGGTGTAATATGCGCTCAGCAAATATGTTTGTCCTAGCGGGAAGGGAGATGTGTCAGCTTATTGTGATTTCTTCCCGCAGTTTCTCTCCGGGTGCAAGTTTTTTTATATGTGTTTGTGGTTACTTTTTAGGATGGTATCAGGTAAAACAGCGTTTATAAATGTTCTCCTACATTAATCTCAGCCCCACTGTTATGCAGTGTCTGTTCTTTCCTCCAAAACAAGAGCGGGGGAGAGTTGTTCTCAGGCAAGTGGCTCTAAATCTGTTTAGTGATCCCAGTATCAGTGGAGCAGATGTTTCATTCTGACACAGAGAAGTCCTGCCTCTGAAATGAGAAACTGGCCTGCCGCCTAGCACCATTCTGCTCCCTGCAGTTGCAGCAGCATTGTAATTGCTCCTGTGTTAGCTCCAATTCCTACACCTGACTGGCTGGCCCCGCTGAGCCCCATTCACAGCTTCAGCTGGTATGTTGTTTCTGCTAATGTTGCAAGTTAACCAGAACAAAATGGTGCTAAAAGGCCTGCTGCTGTGGCTGAAACAAAGCGGGTTGGGAAGCTTCTACCTTTTCCGAGTAAACCGATGTGCGTTTTACTGCCTTTGCGTGTCAAATGACGTTTCTGTTTATGTAGTGCAAATCTACTTTTTAATCAATAGTCCTGTGTTGGCTTGTGTACTCAGTGATGTGTAATGTCTCCCTCCCCCTCCCCTCCCCCTCTTTCTGCCAAACTGTCTCTCTCTCTGCAGCTCTATCAGTGGAAGCAGTTAGAGAATTTGTATTTCCGCGAGAAGAAATTTGCAGTAGAAGTGAACGACCCACACAGGTCAGAGAAACGGACAAAGTGCTTAATCTATCTGAACTAATCTTAATAGGTGCTTTCCCTGTTTTTTGAAGTGTTCCCATTTTAGCTGCTGATTGCCTCTGATGTCCTTATCCCACACCTTACACACTGTGAAGGGCATCTGCAGCCACCGGCCCATTTAGGGCACCATGTTAATAGTTAGAGCTTGTCTGTGAAATGAGTGTTTTCCTGCTGTTTAATGGCCTTTTTATTATTGTAAGGTTGTTCTAAGGCTTCTGCCTCTCTCACTGGCTTTAATGTGGCTCTCTAAGCTGTTATTAAATCCCACTGTCTGTTTTCAAAATGAGTTTGATGTCGCTGCTCGTCTGCTTTAGCTTATTATTACACAAACACCCACAAATTTAATTGGAAAAAGATTTCTAAGAACTCATTTCTTATCTTTGCCTAACACATCTTTTTTTAATCTTAATTAAAGCCTAGTTTATTTCCCATCAGCTGTTTGTATTGCTGTCGAACAGATTTGCTTGTTGGATCAGCACAAGGACTGAATGTTTGTCTTGTTCTCTTCTACAGAAGAACAGTGACCAAGCGAACTTTCGGGCAGACTGGGCTGGTTATCCACACATGGTATGCCAGCCACTCTCTGATTAAAACCATCTGGGTGATGGCCATCAGTCAACACCAGTTCTATCTGGACAGGAAGCAAAGCAAAGTGAGTGTATGTCTGTTTTCTCGTCACTTCTCTCAACTTTGGTCACATTCCCTGCCAATACAAATGTAGAAACAGTCCAGTAATCTAAATCTTGACCTGTATAGAGAGACCCTGCCTCATATCGAGTGACCTGCATAGGTGAGACACCTGCAGATCAGGGCTGGGTGGGAGTGTGTGTGTACATGTGTGCATGCTTGTGTGTGTGTGTGTTCTGGAGAGGTCACATTGCTGCTGGAGGAGTACATAATTGGCTGATGTGCACAATGTGCTTGTGTTCTTCAGTGATCAGTTTGTCAAGTAACGACCCGATTATGAAGTTAATTCAGGTTGATGATATATATTATCAGTTTAATGTTTTTACCAAAATAAGACTTTAGGCAGCTTAAAAAACACTGAAGCTGTCTTTCTCTTTTAAAAGGTTATTGTGCAAGTGTGACAGCATGTCGTAGTAATGAGTGGTCATCATGTGATGCACTGCCTGATGTGTGCCCCATGCCTGTGAATCATGTAAAAGCTTGAGAAAGAGATATGGCAGGCTTTAAATAGGCCTGGTGCTGATTTAAGGAAATTGTTGCATCGTTAGTTAACAATAATTATTTTTAACCAGAAAAACAGGCGGTTCAGAAGCCCAAAGGAATACTTCACCCCCCAAAATGATTATTTCTATATTAATTACTTACCATGTGTTATGTTGAATTTGTGAAAAAAAAACATTGTTTGACTTGCATTCCTCCAAAGAATCCAAAAAAGTAGTAAATCCTTGACAAATTAGAGTAAAGTGAGTCTGCATGTAAGAACAGCAAAACTATAGAAAAACATTTGCACAAATTCAAGGTGACACAGGGTGACATTTTATATTGACATACAAATGATCATTTGGGAGTTGAATAATTCTTTTAGATTAAAAAAATCACAGGAGTTTGTCACTGCTGAGTGAGTGAAATATTTTTATTAGTGGATTTGGTAGGCAGAATGATATAGTGGTAGTAGGTGTGCCTATTATTAAGTCTATTTTTGCCTTGGCTGTGGCTTAAAAGGAAACATATCACATTCAAAGTAAACTACAATTTGCCATATAAGATGTGAAGTGTTTAGTTTGGAAGGGATACATATTCTTTATGACTGCATTGTTAAGAATAAATAGGAAAAGGCACAGTGTGTTCACAGCGGAGGTCCTTGTGCGAGCGATACCTTTAAGACACACTCTTGATCCATGTGTTGTGTTTATGATGCATATTTGCTGAGCATGGGGGCTATTATACAGTATGAGCAGTGTGTGATGTGCAGTTAGTGTTGGAGATGGATGAGTGTGTGTGTGTGTGTGTGTGTGTGTGTGTGTGTGTGTGTGTGTGCGTGTGCGTGTGCGTGTGTGTGTGTGTGTGTCTGCAGTCAAATGAGGTTATTCAGCCACTGTCTCCCTCAAAGGCAGATGGTGTGTCAGTGCTCATCCAGGAATAGAGCACACGCTGATTGATGAGAGAGCAGTGCGCTTGGAGTACCGAGCATGCAAATGGAGCTGCCACTATCACAGTGCGCTATCATTAAAATGAAGTACTCACAATCCCTTCCTAACCACTCTTTTCCCTCCTCCTCGTCCCTGTTTCCTCCTCCTAACTGTCTCTTCTTTCCTCTGCAGTCAAAGATGACCACGACCAGGAGTACAGGAGACATTGCCATGGACCTGACAGAGATCTGCGCTCCACGGATCACTAAACTCTCCAGCATCGAGAGCAGAGACCAGCTTATCATGGCCAGCAACGGAAGCCTCATTTCAGCCGGTAAACAGAGAGTTAATCAGCTAATGGCTTCCACATTAGAGTGATGAGTGATGATTTATTGCTATAATTTGTATTTAATCTGACGTGCGCTTACTCCAGGTTCTGCTGACTCTGAAGTCAGCGAGGAACAGAAGAAAGAAAAAGTGGCGGAGTTGAAAAAGAAAGAAAAGGACCTTCAAGACACACTGACGCGGAAACTCGAGGAACTGAAGAAAATCTGCATGAGAGAAGCTGTGAGTGTCTCTCTCTTTCTGTGACTTTCCAGTGATATTTTAAAACATTTTCAGCTGACTGTTGATTGTTGTTCTCATTTGCAGGAGCTTACTGGCAGATTGCCTAAAGAATATCCCTTAGCCACAGGTGAGAAGGCTCCTCACGTACGCCGCCGCGTTGGGACGGCCTTCAAGCTGGATGACATGTTCCCCTATGATGAGGTTAGTGTAGCAGGTGTAGTGTGATGTTTTTGTTGTGTAATTTAGCATGTTGTTGAAACACAGTTGTTACGCCACTGTGTTTATCTGGAGCTCATTTAGATCATTTGACTTGTTGGAATGAGGATTCATAGTTTAGTATGTGTTTTGAGACTCACTATGTAATGCTTTGAGTGTTTTAGCTCAGTGATACTCAACTTATGGCCTGCAGGTGACATCTGACCCCTGATAGGGTGCCAGGTGGCCCCCAAATCATTATTTAACTCACATTAAAAATAAAGTGATTCACACTGGGAATTGCTTTTGCACTTATAGTATACATAAGGTGCCAGAATGCAAAAAACAAAGTAAAGTTTTTTTTATCAAAAAAAAGTTCCAGTGGAGGATCCCCTGCACCCCCTGATAGAGGACCTAGCTAAGCCCCTAATGTCCTAAAATACTAGAAACGTCCTACAATCCGAGAAGCGTTCCAAAACCCTAGAAGTGTCCTAAAATCTCAGAAATGTTCTACAATCTTAGAAACGTCCTAAAATTCTAGAAACAGATATGAGGCTGCTGCGACTGGCCCCTGGCCTCATGTCATTTTGCAAAATTGGCTCCCAAGCAAAGCAAGTGAATTGGGAAAATAAATATGACTTAGGGTATGAATATAAATGTGAACTTGTGAAATGTGAATGTGAACTAAAAGTGACTGTTTTTAGATCAATTCCATATTGTGTCTTGGAGATGTTTGAAGTCCGTGACTTTATTTAGAGCTCTGCTGCTGACAGGAACTATCTTTACTTTTGGGAAATTCCCCGTTAACTGTGCGTGTCGTGATTTTCCCTGCAGGACCCACATCTAAGGAATCTGGAGAGCAGATTCGCCTTGCAGCAAAAGATAGTGGAAGCAGCCATCAAGTTGTCCAACGAGGGCGACCTCTGCAAGACGGTGAAGAAAAAGAGGAGAAACAACTGTCTGGACGCGATGAGGAAGCTGGAGGAGATTGAGAGGGAGATCAACGCCTACAGGATCAAGAAAGGGAAGAAACCTACCCAGAGAGCGTCACTGATCTTAGCAGGTAGATGTCAACAACAACCGCAGTTCAAACTCTTGATAGGCTGGAAAATCAAAGCTTGAAATTCATGGGATTATTTTTGACAAGATGTAAATAATTGAAAAGTCTGTCACTTTCTTTGAAAAGTGGAATATCAGAGGCGTCTCTGAGGACCATTTTCTCTCTTCTGTCACCAGATGATGTCAACCCTTCAGACCTCAGCTCTCTATCTGACAGTCTCACTCTGGATGATGGTAAGTGCCCAGACAAAAGCTGTGCTCACTGTGCTTTTGTTCACTCCTTGCTCCATGCATTTTAGATCATTTTTAACTAAACAATCACTTTCATCTCCCAGATGATGAGCTCACTTCCCAGAGGCAGCGCTCCAGATCAGTCCAGTATTCCCCAAGACCGCACCATGCAGAAACACTGGACATCCACTACAACAATGACAGACGGGCCTCTGCCAATGACCAGCATGCAGACAGCAGGTATACAGCTGACATTAATATTTGAATATCCAGTGTGTTTCTGACAGTTGTTTTTTTCGATGCCTTGCACATGCAGCTAGTACAGACCTGCAGAGTCGACCCAGAGCTACATTCCTGCAGTCACCTCCTCCCTCCTTTTCCTGCCTCTCCAACAATCTCCCCCTTATCAGCCAAATGCAATGGCTTTAAAAATAGATGGAAATGAACATGTTGCTGCCTGTGAAGGAGCAGGCAACAATTCAAAGCTGAGGGGAAAAGGGACAGGAAAGTGGGCCTGGAAACTTTGTTTTAATGGCAGCTACTTCACGTCTGTTTACAAAATTATTCTGGTTATGTGTGAAGCCCTCAGCTTCAGAGATTTAATCTTGTTTTAAAGAGTCATAATGGTTGCTGTTGCATGAAAAGAATGATCATTGGACTATGTAATGGCAGTCATTCCGGTGTAAGTGATGACCAGAGTGCTGCATTCAAGCAAGATTTTTTTTTCCTCCTTTAGTGTCTGGAGAAAATGAATAGAGGGTAGAGGTGTTAGTCTCAATCAGAAGCTCAGCCCAAAAGAGGGGAATGCCCTGCAAACACTGTTCTTGTTTGTGTTCCAGATTAAATTACAGCCAAGTCCAGGAATCACTCCACTACAGTCACCGCGATGCCTTATCAAGCCACAGCAGCCCATTTAAACCGGCTTCCAGACAGCCACGTGACGCCCGCAGCATGCCCCCCACCCCTGTGCTCACCCGCAATGCCTACAGCAGCACCCAGCTCAGGTAGGACCCAACTTCATCTGTGTATTTCCCATGTTTTCACATTTTACTCTCACACATCTTCCTCAACAAGAGCTGTTAGAGCCAGTTACACTGATACTGATCATGCTGTGCAAGCAACCTGGATGTGCACTTGTGCTGTGGTCAACAAATCTCTGCAAAAACACTTTGCTGATATATAAATTAAGAAGAAAACAGAGCTGCAACAATTAATCAATGAAATGTCAAGTATTACATTAATCATCGAAAAATTTGAATGATTTTATTAATGGATTTAAGTAATTGTTTTTAGACTAAAAGGTCAAAGTTCTCTGATTCATAATTCTTAAATGTGGATGATATTGGTTTCTTTACTCTTCTATGACAATTAACTGAATATCTTTGGGTTGTGAACGAAATAAGACATTGTAGGACATCATATTGGGCTTTGGGAAACAGTGACTGACTTTTTTTCATTCATTCATTTTAAAGACCCAACAACGAATCGATTAATCAAGATAATAATCAAAAGATTAGGTTGTGTGTTAAGCTGTGTTTTCCACAGAATTAGAATCTATGTGTGACACTAGCTGGCAAGAAGGGGGAGGATTTTCTCCCCTTTTCACCATAATATATTCCCTCGCAGCACAGGCAGAACTCGTCATGAGTTATTTTCTTCCACAGCAGCAGTTTAAGGAGTTTGAGTCGAGGGGTGCATAATTGATCTGTCCATCCAGTCAGTCACTTTTAGAACCAGTGCAGTGAACAATCATGTTTTACTTTAACTGACCCTGTCGTTCTGCTGCTTCTTCTGTCCTCAGAGTGCGCTCTCTCTCTCTCTCTCTCTCTCTCTCTCTATCTATCTATATATATATATATATATATATATATATATATATATTCATATTTATATTTATATGTACTCCAGTAGTGTTATATATCCAGTAGTGCTCCTATTGAAAGGTCCAGCTCCAGATATATAAAATCAACAAATGGCGGCAAATGTTTTAATCTTGGCCGGCCGCCATAAATAAATGAATGTGTGAGAGACCCTGTTCAATAATGAAAATAATAGTTGCAGCCCTAAAAAAACAGCATGTAGGAACACATGGACAGATCTGAAGAAAATTGGATTCTTTCCATATTTGTTTAAAGGAGAACAGGTTTTAAAATTTGTGTTTTTTTCACTTGTAGATCAGAGGATGCTCCACAACATCTGCGCCAGCGCAGCGGCAGTCTGGAGTCCCAGTCTCAGCTCCTGACAGAGAACGAACTTACCGTGCCAACATTCACCTTCTCCCCAGCCCGACGCAGCAACAGCACTGAGGTCCTCGATGACGGCTCCTCCTACACAAGCCAGTCCAGCGTTGAGTACAGCGCCCCCGGTAACCACACCCACAGGCGCAGAGCTCGCGGCCGCCACAGAAAAGACATGTACGCCAACACAGGCAGCATGCCTAACCTGGCTCAGCCAGACACCCGCTGCTACGCCTACCAGCCACGGGCCAGACCCACCACGACAGCCTACTATGTGACAGGTTATCCCAGCTACGCAGAACCTGAGCCTTACTCCAACGGAGTCTACATGTACGAAAACGAAATGGAGGGACACTACAACGTCAATCCTTCATATCACCACGCCACGGCTGCTTATCACAGTCACGACATGCACAGTCACTACAGTAACGATGAAATAGACGGCATGTCGCAGAACCCGTACGCCACGCTGCGGCCACCCAGGAACCGCCAGGTGCCCCGCAGCAACGAGCAGGTCGGCAAGAACATCCAGAAGGCTTTGGTGGCTGAACACCTGAGAGGATGGTACCATCGCAACGCCGCACACAAACAGGCGGCATACAACTACGACTACGACAGAGGCTCCCAGCAGAGCCTGGGCTACCAGACCATGCCCTCACCCTACAGCCACAACAACAGGAACATTGCCTACTCCTCAGGTTAGACTGCTGCACCGTGTATTACGCCCGGGCCACACTGCTTACGTGAGCAGAGCATGATAGCAACCTTACGGAACATCTGCAGCCTGCACACTAGTGATGTCCGCACTGGCAGCATTGTTGCTGCAGCGCTGCTGCAGAGCTTCAGACTGTTAAAAGTACTGCATTTCCAAAATTAAAAGCACATACTTCACTCATTTAGGAAGTTGTGTACGCTCCTGAATGTCAACAAGACGGTCTTGTAAATGTTTCACAGTAAAATGCCTTTTGTCAACATCTTAAGGGATTCTGTTGACAGAGATGTTGCTTTTATACTAAAAAAGGGAAAAGGGATGATTGAGTAAAACAGATATATTTGTATTTCTTCATGTCTCAGGATGTCTTTCAGGTGATATAGAGTCAAAATAATTATAAAAAGACCATTTTCACCATCTATTTTTGCTGAAAACTGTGTGTGTCACACAGAAAAAAACAAGTGTGTTGCTGCTGAGCAGCAGCCAAGTAGCGCCTGAACATGGCTGCTCATGCTGACAGTGTGGTTGCATTTAACTGTTTACAAGGATGCCGAAATTTAAAAAAAAAAAAAAAACACATCCAGTTCCGGGATGCACATGCAGGCAGTATGGCTCAGGTGCTACAGCTTCTAGTGCATTATGTTGTTGACCGTGGTCTCACATGTAGGTGGGTCAGCTGCTGACTTGTACTGTTTTTCATTGTTTTTTTCTCCAGTGTCCTCGGTGTCCTCCAGTGCAAACTGGCACAGCCACATGAGTGGTGGTGCTATGTCGGAATACAACATGCCCATGCACGCGCCGCAGTCCTACTCCTACACTACCACCCCCTACAGCCACTCCGCCCACAACAGGTGAGAAAAAAAACTTGGCCTCAACTCAGCTCCTTATCCAATAAGTCACTCACTGATCCTCCTTATCCCCAGGGCTAAGCGCTACTGTTTAATTACCTAGAATGGATGCTGCAGAACATATAAGCTGCTGTTTTGTTTAGTTATCCCTGACACGCAACAATACTGTGGACTGACGTGTAGCTAATGTTACCTTTTCTTCAACTTCACCCTTAAGTTAAGAAATAAGAGAACTGCCATCAGCTTAGATGACAGTGTGGTGTAGCAGTAGGATTATAGGATCTGTGCAGCCAGCAGTTGGTTCTTCCTCAGAGCTTAAGACTGCTCTCCTCCTTAACTGTCCACTGGCCCCTGCTCTCTTATAGATATGGCGCCTCCCAGCTTTTAAAGGGCTCCTGGCACAGCCCTGATGGCCAGAGGCGCTGTGCCTTTTTCCCCGCTAGTTCTTCCTCCTCCACTTCCTCCCTGCCCTCCTCTTCCTTCCCCTCCTCCTCCTTTTCCCCGGGTGTTCGGGTCAGGCAGGTGGCCTCCAGCCCTGCGCAGCCACAATCCTCCAGAGGGCACAGGCACAGTAAGGTGTCCTTTACTAAAGGTAGCTCATAGTAAGTAACAGCGCCGGCCGGAGCCTGTGCTTCTGCTTCTTTCAGTTTGTGTGCACCATGACTCCTTAGTCTGCTTGTCGATGTTTTGAAGTGCATTTTTGAGATGTTTGATATGTCATTGTCATGTATGAGAAGGTAACTGCATGGCTTCTTCAAAAAAAAAAACAAACATGGCTGCTCTACTTCCTCCTCCAGCTGGCATATTGTCATCCAGTGGTCACATTTCTCCGCAGTGTGCCTCGCCATTGTTTGTTTTTCCTCTGCTGTTTGCCTTCCTCTCGGCCCACACAGAGGTTCCCTGCCCATGTGCTGCCACTCACCCCTGACCTTTGCCCCCCCCCTCTCATGCGCAGATGTCCCCCAGAGTTTCAGTGGCGGAGCTGTGATAGGATGGCGTGCCCTGTGGGGCCTTTAGAGAGGCGCGGTGCTGTTGCCTTTGCTACTGACCAGGAAAAATTAACCCCCTCCCCCCCCAGTAATCAGTCACAGCACAGAAGAAAGGGTGAGAGACGAGAACGTAAAAACTTGCCCACATGGTTATCATGGTGATGGTGAAAGCTCCAAATCATTTCATGTCACTCTGCGTGATTTTGGCTGTTTATTCTGGGTGTGTTGTGGTGGTGGGGGAGCACTCGTGTGGCAGAGGAAGAAAATGTGACCGCTGAATATTGTCGCATTTGAAAGCTATTCGCGTGTGTGTATAATGTTTGTGTGCATCTGCTGTTTTGTTGGGTGAGAATGTTTGACCCTGGGTTTACTGACATTAGTGAGCCTGAAACACACGAGGTAACTCAATATATGAATGAGCCTGTATATAACTGCTATTAACATGCGTCTTGGGTGATTGGATTAAGTGTTACCACATATCTTTTGAAATGTAAACGCTAGGGGTTTGCGATACATTAAATATATTCTTTGTATTAACCAACTGTTGACAAGTAGCTTCAAGCTCACAGCAAACACATCACCAATTTCAATTAGCCGTTTGCTTCAAAATAAAAGCGTCAGTGGCTCCTCTTTGATTTATCTAATTATAACAGTATTTTGTTTAATTTTATTATAACAATACTTCTTTTATTATAACATTATTTTAGAGCAGTACTTTATTTAACTGTTAGAAATGTACTTCTTTTATATTTATTACAACAGTACTTCATTTAACTTGATTATATCAATACTCCATATAATTATCACAGTTCATTGTTTAATTTTATTGTTAAAATACTTAATTTAACTTAATTGTCACTGTAGTCACTTTCGTAGTCTTCTAGTTTAGAGGAGGTTTTGAAATATTGATATACATATCATGAATCGCAGTGTAGCATAAACTATCACAATGTTATTTTGAAGCCATATCGCCCAGTCCGAGTAAACGCTGATGCGTCCCCGACAAGGATAACGTCATCAGTGCAGGAGGCGGTGGTAGTTCTGGTGACAGCGCGACACAGCGCAACACTTGATAACTTGCCCATTTTAGGATGAGTTGGACAAAAGGATGTGTTGAATTCTGCTTACAGTGATATCTCCAGCTGTGCCATCACAGCTGCTAACATGCTTGCAAGCATCTTGGGAGAGTGTAGACCTAATAACTGTGACTTTCTAACATAAGTAATGCAGACAGTGACAGAATTTAAACAAATGTGGTCAGCCAGAGATTTACTGTATGATAGGCAGAGGTCTGAACAGCAATATGTCTCTGTTGTCCACGTGTGTTCAGATCACCTAAACGCATGTTAATACCAGGTGTAAACAGGCTCAATGTCTCTTGTATTTCTTCCAGTTTAGTTTCTAGATCTCAGCACAACAAAGCTGAAATATGACGGGATGCTTTTGACAGCCCACGGTCAAATCATTCTGAACTCATGGTTAACCCGTCTGAAGCTACGTCCAATATGCCATCCTGTCTAATGTGTTTCAATGTTGTGTGTTTGACACAGATCCTACATAGACGTCAGCCAAATGGACTCTCACACCAGTAACCAAATGCACACTAACCTGGAGCCGGAGGACCAGATTTACTGGCACGAGGACTCAAAACCTGGAACAATAGTGTAGTTGCCTGTGTGTCATGGTGCTGTATGAATTTGTCACCTTGACAAGGTGTCACTGTGCCTTAGACTGCACTTACCTGTTTTTCAAGAGGATCCAAAGAATGAAGGAACTTTGCCTCTGTGGGATTCAGCGCGTAAGGGAAATTCTCTCACATTCGCCAAAATGACCCACAACCTCGATTTAAACCTTAACAAAAAAAACCCACGGAGCGTCTTCATGTCTGGATTGCGAGTGTTTGTGGTGATGGCACTTATGCACTGAAACTATACCAGGACCTGCTGTGGACTGTGCGGTATAGCCAAAGGGAACTAAACCGTGTTTCTCTGTAGAGACGCAAGGACGAGGACGTCTCTGCGAGCAGATACTGAGCCGTGATGAACAACACTCTGCCACACACACGTACAAACACTGTAACCATGAAGGATTGGACAAAGATTGATAAGGACATTATCGAAATGAAGGATTGAACTCATTAAAAATGAGTCTCAGAGATGGCTACTTCCTAGAACATTCTGCAGTCACCAGTTTTATCACAGCGTAGCTCGGAACTACCACACTGTGCTCCGGTTTGTCATCTACAAAGTATTCAATATGTCTCACTGTCAGTACTTACAATACAACTGAGCCAAGTACTTCTGTCACCATTTGAGTATTACTGGAAGTCACCAACTTTGATATCACTGCCACATCTGCAGGAAGACAGAAGATCCACTTTTGTTTTGTTATATTTGAACATGGTTATTTTATCCATGCTGGAAATCATGGACTGGTGCTCCCAATTTCTCTCAAGAGAATGAAGCTGTATGTAAATGTTGGTATTGTAAATACACTGGTTCCGTCTTTTTTTTTTTTTTTTTTTAGAGCATTTTTATGTATTTGAAAAGCATGTAATATATAGTAAGCAATTGTTGTTAAGCTGGTTCTTAGTAATTTGTATAATTGCATCTGTTTGAATAAAAAAAAATCAGCATTTGAATTAGTTCAGTTTGCAGATCATATGTATTGATAAGAATAGTAGAAGGGATGCGCCGATTTATTGGTCGAAAATCGCTATCAGTTGATATTCCCCTTGTTGACTGCCATCACCTGATAATAAGGTAAAATAAGGTCAGATTTACCTATGCAGTGGTCAGTGTTTTCCTGTTGTACCACGTGCAGGTTATGAAATGCTCAAAAACATGCAATATGCTGCTATGAGCTTTAAATGAGTGTAAAACGTATATGGTGTTTTTTGAAACAAGTAAAGCTTTTATGTTTTTTTTCAAATTCATTTTACCAATTAATTAAGGAAAGTTCTTACAATTTGCAGCCCTATTCAGGATGCCTTTGGGACAAAGGGACTCAGTAAAGTTGCTATCAGTGAGTCAGGGAACGCACCCTGTTTCCCATGAGAAAGCTGGGAGCAGGCTTCATAGAGTTACATTATGATGCTTTTAAGTTCTGTTAAGTAAAAATGAATATTGAGTGAAAGTAAATTATAATGTTATCATGATGTGTTCACGTGTAATCTTGTGAAATTTAAATTTGGGGGAGAAACTTGGTTGTTCGAAGGAGGAATATGATGTTTTTTACAGCAACATAAAAAAGCTATTAGACAGGAAATTATAATATAGAAAGGCTTTTGAAGCAGTAGCTTTATTTAAAGAGAGTTGTTAAATACATTTATGCTTATTTAAAGATAATGTAATGAAGTTTTTAACCCTTTTAAAACCTGTAAAATTGGTTTGATTTCTTTTGAACACAAACACAAAAAGGCAATGACAAACTGGTAAGAGATGTCCCAAAAAATAGTTTTATTAGAAAATTACCCCCCAAAAGGAAAAAATCGAACAGAAAACTATATTTACAATAATTTAAAAATATATCACAGGGAAAAAATTAAATTAAATATATAAAATAACTTTATATTAGGCATCCTTTTATGCGATTTTCTTTTGCTTATTTTCAGGTCATTTTTTTTTCTTTTTTTTAAACTTTTTTTTCAAATCTTTTGGGCAATGTCTTATTAAGTTGCTGATTGTTTCCTCCCCATGCTCTTGAAATAAATCAAACCAATTTACTCAGGCTTCAAAGAATTAAAACAGATCCCTTATTTTTTTTAAAATTATGCAGGTATCTTTGTTTTCCTGGCACAAAAGGTAAAATAAACAACAAAAACAACAAAACAAAAAAAAAAACTTAAGTGCTGGCAATCAGCCAATTTGTTATTTTAAGTATCGGCCCAGAATGTCACATTTGGAGCATCCCTGCTATACAGACTTAAAAACCTCTCAGGGAAACTTCAATCTCATCCATCTGAGTGCAAGAAAACGGGATTTAAACCTAAATCCATTAAATCGGCTAATGGAATGTCTGTTCTGTCTTTTCAATTAATGCAATGGAGTTTTAAAGAAAGTACAGTGTCACCACTCACAGAGGAAAACAACCTCAAGTCTCTCATTTACATTTTATTGCTGCATGAGCAGGCTTTGTCACAGTGGCTGAGGACGGCTGTCTTGGTCAACTGAAGCACATAAAATACATTCCCAACATGTAACTGGTCTGCGGTGCATTCAAGGAGGCAGATTATAGTTGGAAAGATAACCGCAGAGTACCGGCTACAGTGCTGTTTTTTGTTGTTTTTTGAGCTTGTAAGAATGCCTGCAGAGCTGCAATCAGTCACGATGAGAGGGAATTCTGAATTTTGCTTTTAGACACGCTCTCCTGCTGCAGAGCTGTGTCGCTCTGCTGCGTGTTCCCACCGCCCGCTGTGTCGCCGAGCTGGTTTTTCTGTGTCCTTATGCCGTAAACCGACCAAACCAGTATTTTAAAGCTGTCACACCCATTATGGGCTATAACCTGTTCTTCTGCCCTCCCCTGTGAATGACAAGCCAGTGTTTATGGCACCCAGCCCTCCCTGTCAGAGAAGTCTGCTGTACACATGTATGCCTCCCCCGCAGATTGTGCTTTAACCCTTCACCTCCTTTCCTTTCCTTCCTTTCTGAGCCGGGACACGTTTCCCACCACAGCACAAGGATCCTGCCTCTGCTTGCCTCTTTATGAAGGCCACAGTTGAGCGGCTCTGCTCCACTCAGAGGAGGTCTCAGACACTTCCAGCTCCTCTGCTTTTTACCCGAGGCGGTGTGAGAGGGGGAGCGCTTTGGATCCAGCTGTCTCCCTCCGTCTCTGCTGCTTCACACCAGCTGCAGCCAGACATCAGGCCGAGCTGCTCCAGCTGACACTCCACTACATAAACAAAAAGGCTCCTGTGTACTTTGCCCTCGTTAAACACACCACACACAAAACTCTGATATGAACAGCAGCTCAGGGCTCAAATCTGAATATGTTTTTGGCATGTTTTGATCCATAACAGTGAATTAAAAAAAGATTTCCAAAAGCTGTCATAAAACATCTGGTCTTGTTTCATTTTTTGATTCCCAAGTCAAAGTTGCTCTAATCAATATTGTAGATGACTGCGGTGGTCAATATCCTACCACTCCTGACATTGCTTCACTTTATGATGTTTCAATTAAATTATTTAAATCAATAGCTTACTATGACGGTATTGTTTTGTAATCTGGAGACCTTAAATTCATTATGTCGCTATCCCAGAAAAACACAGTTTCACTATCTTGAGAAAATGATCCCACTATCTTGGGAAAATTAAAGAAAAAAAAAAGATGTATGTATGGTCACTTAGGGCTTCCGTGTATTTTGGATTTGCGGTCCACAACTTTTTGGTTCAGTTTCACCACTCATTTTTATCCGCAGCAGGCAACTTTTTTTTTTTTGGAATTGTTGAGAGGACAGAGCTTGCAACCAGCTAATATAAATAGTCACAATTAGAAGGCAGCTTTTTCTAAAAAAAAAAATTGCAATGCATGTTGCAATGTTTTTAGCTGTTTGTTTTTTGTTTTTGCAATGAAATTGCAAGAACAAGTGGAAATCTAAAGAAACAAACCAAGAAAAA
The DNA here is from genome assembly GCF_026936395.1 of Plectropomus leopardus. Taxonomy (NCBI): domain Eukaryota; kingdom Metazoa; phylum Chordata; class Actinopteri; order Perciformes; family Serranidae; genus Plectropomus; species Plectropomus leopardus. The sequence goes on along the minus strand of NC_142177.1, from coordinate 6,003,483 downwards.
ATCTGTACTTCTTTTTTAGAATAATTCATTAAACACTGAAGGCTGTTCACAAAATGTAAACGTGTTAGCTTAGAACACCAAGACATAAAACTCACTGCAAGAATCAACTGAATTCATCAGTGACCCACCAGTTGGAAATCACAAATTTAAGGCAACTTTTTTCCAGTGAGTATGAAACCACACAGTTCTATGTTTGTGATTTATACTATGCTAATGTTACCAGTTACCACGCACATTTAATCTAACGTGCATAGATGTTTTCAATATGTGCAACAGATATGGATGCAACACATTATAGTAGTCACGGGGATGTAATTTGTGATTTATCAGCGATTTATTTTTAAGCCATTCTCAAGGTGTGTTTTGCAGTAGAAAAGTGTTTGCCAGAACTGATGACTTTTGTGTGTATTCCACCCAAGTGGCTTTATGTGCTTCTGTTATGGTCATAGATCCACAGAGATCCAAAATCCAGGTCCCAGGTTTCTTTGCTAATCAGGAGCTATTGTGTGCAGCTGTGATGTTCTCCTCAGCTGCTGCAGTCCGCTGCTGGGAGGTTATACAGGGAGGTTGGCTTTTCTCTGCTCAGTTGGTTGTGTGTCTTCAGAGAGTCAACACCTGCAGTTGGCTTTCTGTGTTTTTTGTTTTGTGTGGAAATCTGAGTTGAGTGTGTGTTGGAAGTGTGATTCTTTATTTGTGTGTCAGTTTTGTTTCCCCCTTGTTCACTGACTCCCATTTTACTCTGGTTGTGGGACCTGTTTTTTTAATTTGTCTCTCATTTTGATAGAACTGGTGGATATCTGCGGGGAGTGTCATTCCCACACCACCTTTTAGAAACCAAACAGCCAGATTTAGCTTTCAGCCTTTTGGACATATGCAGTGTTTTGTTAGTTCCCCCAAACTGCAACCCATGTCCTTCAGGTGTTGTTTTCTGGGACAACTTTCATAGAAATGGATTCCTGCCTTTAATGCTGTGCCAAGGTTTTATTAGAATTTACTTTTAATTTCTTTCTTGAAACAGAAATAACATTCTCAAAGCTCCAGGTGCCAAAATAGCCTTGATATGGTTCAGCATAACACATCAGCCCACCTGGAAAAAGGTCATATCACACCCAAAACAGTTAATTCCTGCTTGAAAACGAAATCATTTTCTCGCAGGAAAAGTCATTGCTCCAAAAAAGAAAAATTCTTTAGCATTGTATAAACAATGCTGGTCAAGTTCAAATGTTTAGATGAAAATATCCCTCACATCCAGATTTCACTCTGGGTGTGTTTCTTCATTGACACTGAATGGTTATAGTACTATAGCCTACTAAAATGTTTTTGTCCAGCTATTTGAATGCTTTTGTCTATCAAAATGAAATTTCAACAGTACAAGATTTCACATAACACTTAACACACACACACACACACACACACACACTGCCATGGGAATTGTTTCTGTATTTTTATTCACGTAAAGTAACTGCTGTACATCATAGTAAACAGAAACTGCAGACTGCACAATATACTGTAATACAAAAATACATAAATACATAAACAAGGAATATAACATATGGCATACAAAGTAGAGTCACCAGGCCAGGTTCCTTCATGTTCAGAACTTACATCCTGGAGGTGCCGCATAGTGTCGCTTTTAGCAGCTAAAGAGTAAGATATTTCCCTCAGGTGACTGACTATTGCACATAAATTCATAAAGTGGACAATGATAATAATCTAACTAAATAATCTAATTTAGCCACAGATTTATAAGGTCATATAAGACAGTGCCCCAGTAATGAGTCCTTAAACCTAGAAATTAGTTAGCATTTCAAGGTTCCCATTTACCTTGTCTCAAAGCCAATGTTTTTTTGGTAGGATCCCTAAAAATAAGTTCTGTGGTTAACACAAGCATTTTTTTCTATGACATCAAATATGTCAGTAAATACCCCACATGCGAACTCTGATGCTTTTGTGCTTAAAAAATGCAGTTGCTAACAAGTGGCTAAGTGAGGCTACAGAACATCAACACACGGAATATGGTTTTATAGCATTGTTATGGTGGCGATGTTAAGTCGTGCAACAATAGTGTAGCTGGTTTAAAGCCTAACATTATCTTTTTACTTCTGCCAATTGCTATTAGGCTTAAAAAATCCTAAAAGTGGCGTTCATTTGTGAAGATTATCTCGCTGAACAAAATGCGTAAATGTTATAAAAATGTGTTTACCACAGAAGTTATTTTCTGCAATAATCCAAAATCCAATGGAAAAATCCCATAGGCTTTTTCACAAGGGAACCAGGGTGACATTAGCTTTCGTGTTAAAAAAAAATGGATAAAAAATGAGTAAAAAACCTTAATGCTGTTTTGAATTAATTTAATTTAAATCAGTTCTGCCACCTGCATTAAGTTATTATGCAGCTGTATGTTTCAGTATTAGCACTGAGAATTTTTGGTTAATTGCAAAAAGGTTTTTGTAGATTTTCAAAGTAAGATATTAAAAAAATAATTTTGGTATCAGCAATGAAACATCATATCAGCACTAGTAATGCATATTTCAAAACAATACCCATAAAGCAGAGCAGTGTCACACATGTCAGCCCCGTCATAGCCAGACTCAGATTAAAGTGACTGTTGTGCCGTGGCCTCTGCAGGATCAGCACACTTACCTTGATCCAGGGAGTAATGGCTCTGACAGGTTATGAGGGGGGAATAGTTGGATTAGCGGGCCGGTCACATGGGCTAACACAGATGACCTTCTATGGAAAAGGCAGTGAAAGCTGCAGGGGTGCACAGGAAGGTTGAGGCGCTTCACATAAGTTTACAGCAGACTGAAATGGTCTTGACGAGTCATTGTTAACGTGTCACATGATCAGCTGGTCCCAAACAGCCAGATCTGCTGACTGACTGACAGGCTCTTTGAGTTATGAGGCTGGCTAACCAGCTTGGCCAGCCAAACCTCAAAGCCTCTCAGGCAAACCGAGGGGATAGAGGGGTCAACGCAAAGCCGGCGTGCCGTCAAAGCGTGCACGACCAAACAACATAGAGTGCACTTCATGACCCACCACGCCTTTGTGTTGTGGAGTCTAAACAGCAGGCACATGTTGCAAGTCCAACGCCTAAACAGGGAGGACTGTGCTGTTACTTAGCAGCTCAAGCAAAAACAGTACACGGTTCGTTTTTGTCACTCCTGTTGCCTCACTGAAGATTACCTCCAGAGGCCGTTATTTCAAAATGAAAAGTTAGTTAACCCTTTGAAACCTGGAGCTACATAATTTTTTTCTTCCCTCAGACACCTTCCACAAGTATTTAAACCTTTAAACCCCGAGCAAATGGGTGCGATATCATTCAAAAACATGGGGGGAATAAGGCAATGAGCACTTGGGAAAATAGTTTAGGGAAGAAAAGAAAAAAGCTGGGGAAAAAGAAAAAAGCCAAGGAAAATATCTAGGGAAAAAAGAAAAAAGCAGGCAAAAAATGTTTAAGAAAGGAAAGAAAAAAGCTGAGGAAAAAAGTCTATGGGGAAAAAAGAAAAAAGCTAGGGAAAAATGTCTTGGGGAAAAAAGAAAAATGCAAGGGTAAAAATATCTTGGGAAGAAAATAAAAGCAAGGAAAAAATGTCCAAGGAAAAAAAGTAAAAGCAAGAAAAAAAAAAATATCTGTGGAAAAATGAAAAAAGAAAAACTAGGGAAAACCTATATTTATAATTATCATAATTACATTTTCAATATTTTGTTACGAATTCTTTGAATTTTAAGAACTTTTCCTATTCTTTTTTTAACTTAAAAAAAATGTATTTATTTATTCATTCAAATTTCAGGTAATCTTTTACTTTTTACTTACTTTTTGCTAATTTTTGGGTCATTTATTCTTTAAATCAAGTTGATTCGCTCTGGTCTCAAAGGGTTAAGTGTTTAAAAAAAACAAAAAAACAAGAGAAGATAATTGTTGTTTTCCTCTCCTGGATTACACATCAGCACCAAAGACACACATCTGTTGGGTGTGCAGCAGCAGCACACGCATGGTGGTAGGATCCTTACCAGCAGCTGCGTCTGAACAAGGCCCTCCTCTGTGCCCTCGGAGACATGACTTTACTTGAGTTTATTGCCACCAGTGCTTGTGTTCACTCCTCCAAGTTGCACAATGTGGATAGAGATGAGACGCCGCGGGAGAGGACATAAATCAGTACTGTAGCAGGGCGGTGTGGGGGAAAGCGTTGTAGTTCAAGTCAAAGTTAAAGCAGAAAGCCACTAGAATACTGTTACACCTGAGTGCACAGAGGTCATTGGAAGTGTTCGTTTAAAAAAATGCCACGCATGCCTCCTGGATAAGTGATGCCGCCTGGAGTGGAGGGCTAACACTTTGTTTTCAAAGCAGCACTATAAAGTGATTCCTCTGCTGATCATTCTTATCTTTGCTTCCCTCAATCCTCACACGCTGCCACTTAAAACTAAATAACAGAGCATTGTGTTGGATTCTCCTTATCTGCAGTCAATTTCAAATGGAACCCAATCAAGAAAAAAAACAGCTGAAGTAGCTGACACAGCGACTGAGTTTGGAGAGTGACCGCAGATGAATCCACTCCGTCAGCGCTCCACGCTATAATCTACTGCAGCCCATTGATTAGCTTTGGGGTAAGTGGAGAGGAGAGTGAAGTTAGCCAATCCATCACCCAGGGGGCACCGTCAGGATTAAACAGTCCGAGGTGCAGGAGGAATACTGATGGCCGTGGGTTGGGACCTAACACTCCTTTGATGTCTCCCTTTTAAAAATTGACACAGTGATCAGTGTTTGGACTCACATGTATCTCAAAGTTCAAGACAAAATAGTGCTTTGATCTGCATGAGCATATGGTGGGTTAGCTTCAAACGCAAATTTAAGGTCTCTGGATTTAGAGGGATTAGTGGCATCTAGTGGCACAGGCTGCAGGTTGATGAAAGTTCTCCCGGTTCAAATTCCTTCATTGTTCAGGTTTTTTTGTACAGGGAGACAAATATCTGCAGAGGTCTCCTCCTCTCCAAAAGAAATAGACCAAGTGTTTTAAATCAGTAAAAACACTGAAAAAAAGTTTCACAGTATAAATCAAGTGTTTCTTTGAGGCTTTTTGGCATATTGGAGACAGGTCCTGAGCCAAGCACAGGCTGAAGTATGTTCAACTTTTTCAACTTAAGATTCAGATGTTCTGGGGGTTTTTACATGGAGCAAATTTATTTTTGAAGGTCTTTTCCTCTCCAAAATATAGGGATGCGGGGATTGAAACTGTATTAAAAAAATAAATAAATGAAGCAGTTTCACATGCCAGTGTTTCTCCGACGTTGGCTGGCTGAGCACCTGCTAATGTGTGCTCACGTTTGTTCTGATCAAGCCGTTCAGGAGGTTTTTACTGGGAGCTAATTAATTTGCAGTGGTCTCTTCCTCTCCAAAATAAAGGGACGTAGGGACTTACACTGGTAAAAAAAAAATTAAAAATGTTCATGTTGTTCATGTTCCATCTCTGACAATATATTCCATCAAATCCCACACACTGATTTTAGAGTAAACTTTTGGATTAAGAAAAACCCGACACAGTCCAGTCTTTGGTGAGTATTTTTTCTTCTTTGTTATAAATCAACACTTGCATTTGTTTTCACAATTTGATCTGAACGTAAACTTGCAGGAGCGACGGCTGTTTCTGAGATTCATTAAACACAGATTTCATACTGTCTGCAGCTGTGCTGCACAGCAACACTGACACATTGCATAGCAGAGATGTGAGGAGCTCTCATCGCTCTTTAAGAAAAGTGCCCTGACAAGTTCTGGGTGGAGTGACAGATACCCTGAGGTATTAATAAAAGCCCTTCAGATGACAAGCTGCCTTTCCAAAACACACACACGGTCGAATGCATTGTGTACGAGACAAACTTTAAGAGGTTTAGACGTGCACAAATAACCCAAGAATAAAAGAAGTCAGAAGAACACGTGTGCATGAAGTCCAATCACTCTTTCAGTTTTCCCTCCAGAAATGTCTGGATCTTTTGAAAGTTCTCCTCCTGCTGACCCAGAGCCTCCAGTAAAATGCCCATGGGTGACCTCTTGAGTCCGGCTCCTTCTATCTTGTTCTCCAGTTTGTTCTTCATGTTGCGCAGGCGAAAGGAGGCATGTGCAAATATCACTGAGAAGCAGATGGGAAAGCGACTGTTAGTGTTTTCAATGTTTGGCAAAAACAAAACTATAAACTGCTGTTCATGTCAGACTATAAGAACATCAGTCTCTGAGTATCTCAGAGTTCAATCCAAAACATGTTTTATTGATTTTGAACAAAGTGCGTTGCCTGAGGTTCATTTCATACTTCAAATGCACTGATCACAATACTTACTAGATATCTACTATGTCATAAACTTTATTTAATCAGCTAATAGATTTATATTAGTCCATTTACTTTTGCCAAAAATAAAGCCTATTAAAATATGATAAAAATTCTCTTTATTGTGAAGAACATTATCATCTTGAACTTACAAGCCAGAGGTAAAGTGATTGCAGACATAAACACCATGACGCTCCCCAGCATCGAAATTAACAAGTAGCTGGCCACCATGACCGCCATCACAAACGCCGTGGGATTCTGCCTCTTAAAGTTGTTGATCACAGCTCTGTTCTCTCCGGCCCACACTGAACCCAGGAAGACGGCCGACACTACGGCCATGGCGGTGAACATCCCCAGAGGGTTCAGGAACCTGCAGGGCAGCAACACAACACACATGACAGCAGACGGGTCAGTGCAAAACTGCTCTCACACAACTGGAGCAGTGTGTGTGTGTGTGTGTGTGTGTGTGTGTGTGTGTGTGTGTGTGTGTGTGTGTGTGTGTGTGTGTGTGTGTGTGTGTGTGTGTGTGGTCGTGTGGTCACTGGCTCCACCAAGTGGTTACATGTTGTTAATACAACAACAACAAGACACTTACGCATATCATAAAGTACAAGTGGGACAGGACCACAGATGAATGTATGAGTATTTTCTTAGCAAAAATACTAGGATTTGCTGCTTTGCTTTATCATGTGATAGTAAAGTTAAAATCTTTGGGTTTTGAGCTGATCTCAGGGTAATGGAATAATTAAAAGGTGCTCTGTTGGTATGTAAAATTATAATTTGATTTTTTTTTTTTTTTCACTTTCTAACACTTTCATTGGCAAGTTTAACTGATTCATGAAGAAAATAATTGTCAGGTGCAGTGAAAGTCAAACTTAAAAACATACCATGCTTAGACAAAAAGTATGCATTTTGGCCTCAGCATCAACTGCTCCTCTCATCTATTGATCTGATCAGATTCGCTCTGACCAGATTGACAGATCAATTAGCGACCCGATTTACACTACTGCTGAGGGAAAAATAAAGAACTCAAGATGATTTCCGCCTGTGCTACGTTCAAGGACCCGTAAAAATGTAATGTGGGAAACACTGCAGTCATTTACATCACAGTAAGTTATATATATATATATATATATATATATATATATATATATATATATATATATATATATATATATATATATATATATGTGCTACATTTTACTGGAACTGTATTCAGATGATTTCATGTGACACATAATTAGACTGAACTGGATTGACAGGCATGACTCTGGTGATGTCATCACCAAGTTCATGACCTCAGCTAGTGTGGCCTGTCTCATTAATTAACACTCCTTTTCCACCGACATTGAACGGTCCCATTCACGCACCTAATTTTGAAATGTTCAGAGCACTGTGACTAGAGCTGAAACGATTACTCGAGTAAATCGAATGATCCGATTATTAAAAATAATCAACCTTGGTTTAATCTAGGGGGATCATAAAGCGTACGTATTTAACTGATGGTTATTTCTGTTGCAAAACATACTTCTGCTTTGGATACGTTATTGTAATGTGAGCTGGGGGAGAGGCGCGGGGGCATATTGCAAAAGTAATCTCAGAAGCTAGAAAACGTTTTTGGAGTATGCACCAGGCGAGCAGCTCCATTTGAATGAATAGGTGCCGTCTTTCAGTATCATGTTATTATTATCATCTTTGATACATTCCCACTGGATTTGAGGACATCAGGGTTTACAAGATATATGTTGATGCTTTTAAATGCACTCAGGCAAATTATTTAAATTCAATCTAAAAACAAACAACAAAAAAACTCACAGTGTGTGAATCAATTTCTCTTCATCATGAATAAAAAAATGATAATCGGGTAACCCGGCATCCCGCTAACTGAGTATCACTGTCCTACACCTGCTTTCTCTGCCTCTATTTTTATGACTTACAACAGGTGACAAACCTGATATGTCCCCACATGTGACTTCATATTGATTACTGTGTCAAAAGTTGTCATCTGCACGAACACACGCACAAACACAGTGAATGTGCCGACACAGCAAAAAGAGCTTCTTCATGAAGAAACACTCTAAAACTGCTATGGACAATCTTCAGGTGAGATTGCACTGCAGTTGTGTAAAATGCTCTGATGCCTTTGTGTTCTAATTCAGTGATGAAGCGCTATATAAGGAGACCCTCAACATGTTTGATAGTCCAGATGAGGTCAATGCAAAAGCATGTGGCCGAGCTGTTTACAAACTGGCAAACAATGACATAAGCATTTACGAAACAAGTAAACTGAATATGCCAAAGTCCAGCCTTGCTGGTGTAGTTTTATGATTGACGAGTCAGGACTGACTCAATAGTGGGTGATCTACCTCCTCAGAGGTACAGGGTCAGCTGATCGAGCTGCTGTTCAACAGCTGACTAAGCAAAGGGCTTATGAGACATTCATAACCATAGCAACAATATGTCATCACACCGGTCAGTAGACAGACCATGACTGGGCACTACTATTTTTAGCAAGCTGGGCTTTAGATGGAACAAAGTGCCAACTGAAGCCAAGATACTCCCTAGATGAGAGATTTAACCCCTTGTTCCCTGATCTGATTGAATCAAACTTTAACTTAACTCGTATCGACCTCATCAGATAACAGACTGGTTCTTCTGCAGTAATCTATATCAGTGCTGTATTTCAGACCTGTGGAAATCTTGATTTTGGTATTACGATAATCCAGAAAATTAATTAATTTTGTTATTTTAAATGCTTAGATTTTTCATTCCCAAACAGAATTTCTCTAAGTCGACTCCTAAGTGTGTATTTTCCTGCTGGAACTGAAAGCTCTTCTGGGGTCACTCAGCTTAATCAAAAACAATAAAAGTGTCAAGCTTTTGGAAAATTATGCCTCTTTCTTCCCCAAAACGTCTGACTAAATGTGATGTGTAAGTGTATGTTTGTACATCTGTTTATTTGTTTATTTTTCTCCTTACATGTTTTCTTTGGTTTCTTGCTTTTTATTTATCTATTTACCTATTTTTTTAACATCTGTTTATTTGTTGGTATCATTTTTATCATTTGAATATGCATTTTTCCTTCAATTCAGATATATTGTTTTTTGTTTGTTGGTTTGTTTTGCTTAACTTTGCTGTAAGTTTTACCTGATATTTTGTATATGTTTAGTTTGTCAATTAAAAAAAAATGTTGATTTTGGTACGCGTACTGTATGAGTCAGGGCTCAGCACTGATTGCAGACCTCTTTTTGTCTTTCTTCATTTCAGTCTACTCTCCCACATGTACATCTTATTTTTTACGTTATTTTTTAAACCATTTTCAGCTTTTCAGTTTGCAATTTATTATGAAGACGGTTTTCAATCAAAGTCAAAATATACAGTATATTAAAAGACATAAATAACCAAAGAGAGGGGGAAGAAGAGAAAAGTTAAATAGATGCAGGCAAATTTACAGAAATAACGACTACTAGATTACTGTTATTATAATGACGGCAGTATATCCACATTTATGAAGCATATCTTCCATATTTCTTATTTTATGAGTCGCCTTTTCCATGAATTTTAGAAACATGCTTGCACACATGTACATCTTAGGGGCCTCTCATATCATCATATTTGCGTTTTATCACTTGTATATTAATAATTAATGAAAAAAGGCGAGTTATATTCTTGCAGGAGGGGTACAACGTGGATAAAAGTTGTTGACTTTGGTTTCGATGATGAGTAAGAAGACAGTTCACACTAACTGTACCTAAGTGCATCACATGACAGCTGGCACAGTATCTCTCCATTCATCCTCTTCACAAATGCAAAGTCTACATCCTGTTTGTGCCCCTATTTTTAATCCGCTACAGCAGGCTTTATCCAACTCACAGGGCATTGGAAACGAAAATACTACAGCAGAAAAGGCGACGAACAACCTGAAAAGTGAAGAAAATAAAGCTCGGATCTACCACACAAACACTGCTGTATTGATATCATATGTTAGCATCTAACTTACCCGACAACCAGGAAAACGGCGATGGCCAAAGCTAAATAATTGGTTTGATAGTAAAGCAAGTTGCTGACAACTCTGTTGTTCCATTTGGCCAAATCTTTAAAGTCTGGTTTAGCGAATCTCTCCGAGCCGGGGTAAAAGTCGTCCCATGGTCTGAGCGGCGTCAGCTCCACTTTAGCCATTTGCCTCCTGCTCCGTTTACTAATCTGACAGCACCACCTCAGCAGCCGGAAAGTCAACAAGCTGTAAACTACAATCTCGCGAGAAGCCATTGGCAGCGCGTGCTCTGCTTAAATCCCGCCTCGCGAGCCTGATGAAACCTCACGCTATTGGACAGCAACCGCACGTTTATCCAAAGGCTTCCTGCTAAGCTTCACAGCTAACGAGAGTGTCAGGAATTTGTAACTGCGTTGTTTGGACATAAAGTGTTCTATTTGAGTCGCAGGTCAGTTCTGTTTTATATTGGGTGAGTTTATATTGAAATGTCGATGGTGTTCGCGTGCTTACAATGTGTGGACAGTGTGCCAAGGCGCACGCGAGCAGCTGAAGCTCGTAAGCATGGATTCAATGACATGTAGCTAGCAATGATAAAAGGAACAGCCACCTGACGACGTTTTTGTTGTTTGTACAGATGTGGAGCAGAATATTGAGTCCTCGTATTATTGGGAGAACAGGTTTCTATTGGAGGGGTCTCTTCACTATGCAGCTGAAAACCAGTGAGTTCCAGTCTCTGTTCACTGATGGGCTGAGTGGACTAGCAGGTGAGATGCAGACACAGCTGACAGTAGTCGGCACTTAGCTTGACATTACATCGCTGCTCTGTTAGATTTATTGCCTGGAAACATGGCAGTAAATGTAGTAATTGTTTTACAAATGACGGAGCTTCGAGAGAAGAACTATGGACATTTGAGAGAAAGCAGGAAAGGTCATAGATAGACTTAGACTTAGACACGTTTATTTATCCCACTTGTGGGAAATTAACTTGTCACAGCAGCCGTGTGTACAGAAAAAAATAAAATAAAAATATCAATATATACAAAATATAAAATATAAAATATACAAGAGTGCAAAAATAGGCATGTATCAAGAAGAAGAAAAAAATGTACAGGTTGTAAATACAAAAGTCAGAGAAGACATGTGCAGAGATGCAGCTTTTGATTGTAGTGAGTCCAGGTTATTGTTGGCTCAGGCTGGTGTTGTATAGCCTGATGGCCGATGGAAGGAAGGACCTGCGGTAGCGTTCCTTCCTGCAGCGTGGGCACCGCAGTCTGCTGCTGAAGGAGCTGCTCAGGTCTCCCACAGTCTCATGAAGGGGGTGAGAGGGGTTGTCCATGATGGATGTCAGCTTGGCCAACATCCTCCTCTCACCCACCTCCTCGATGGAGTCCAGGGGACAGTCCAAGACTGAGCCGGCCCTCCTGACCAGCTTGTTCAGCCTCTTCCTGTCCCGCTCTGTGCTTCCACTGCCCCAGCAGACCACAGCATAGGAGATGGCTGATGCCACCACCGAGTCATAAAATGTCCTTAACAGAGTCCTGCTCACACCGAAGGACCTCAGTCTCCTCAACAGGTGGAGACGACTCTGGCCCTTCCTGTACAGGACATCTGTATTGTGTGCCCAGTCCAGTTTGTTGTTGAGGTGAACACCCAGGTACCTGTACTTCTCCACGATCTCAATGTCCAGGCCCTGGATGTTCACCGGTGCAGGCTGAGGTGGTTTCCTCCTGAAGTCAATCACCACCTCCTTTGTCTTGCTGGCGTTGATGCTCAGGTGGTTCCGTTCGCACCAGCAGACAAAGGAGGTGATGACCTCCCTGTACTCCAGCTCGTCCCCCTCTGACACACATCCAACGATGGCTGTGTCATCGGAGAACTTCTGGATGTGGCAGCTGTCAGTGTTGTGGGTGAAGTCTGATGTGTACAGAGTAAACAGGAACGGGGAGAGCACTGTACCCTGTTGAGCCCCCGTGCTGCAGACTACCACATTCGACACACAGTCGCTGAGCCTCACATACTGCGGTCTGTTGGTGAGGTAGTCGATGGTCCATGCAGCCAGGTGACGGTCGACCCCGGCTCCCTCCAGCTTTCCCCTGAGCAGGGCAGGCTGGATGGTGTTGAAAGCACTGGAGAAGTCAAAGAACATGACTCTCACAGTGCTCCTGGGGCCCTCCAGGTGCAAAAGTGACCGGTGCAGCAGGTAGATGACGCCGTCGTCCACACCGATGCCCGGCCTGTACGCGAACTGCAGGGGGTCCCTCGCGCTGCTCACCAGGTGCCGGAGGTGGGTGAGAACAATCCTCTCCATGGTCTTCATCAGGTGAGAGGTTAAAGCCACTGGCCTGAAGTGGTTGGGCTCCCTGGGGTGCGAGGTCTTTGGAACAGGGACCACACAGGAGGTTTTCCAGAGGAGTGGCACCTTCTCCAGACTGAGGCTCAGGTTAAAGATATGCAGAATAATTCCACAGAGCTGATCTGCACAGTCTTTAAGCAGTCTGGAGTTGATGCCATCAGGGCCAGTGGCTTTCCTTGACTTTGTCCTCCTGAGCTCCCTCCTCACCTGGTCAGCAGTAATGGAGAGGCGGGGGGTGGAGCTGTGGTGTGGCTCCTGCTGAGTGTGGACGGGGGTGGAGTGTGTGGATCTGTCTGGTAGGGGGTGAAGGGGGTGACATGGTGTGGGGGCTGTTGGTGTCTGAGGTGACACGGGGGGAGGGGGGTGGCGGAGGTGTGAATGCCCAGACAGGTCAGGGCTTTGGTGGGTGGGGGAGGGTGAGGTGGTGGAGTCAAATCTGTTGAAAAACATGATCTGGTCTATGACAACTTACTTCTATGATAGATAAACATATGATATTGATTATTCAGGGCCAATACCTATACTGATTATTACTAAGTAATGAGACCGCTAACTGATATTTGGAAGCGATATGCATTTACAATAAAATCTTTGTCAATATTTAGAATCTGAAATAAAACAAACGCCCGCACAAGACTCTGCTTAAATGTCTTAAGCAAATACTTAATCAAAACTCAAACGTTCAACATCAAATACAGCAAGTTCCCAGCAATTTTTTTAAAAATTAAGTCACGTAAAAATTTACATTAAAAAAAGAAGAAATAAAAATAGCTTATTGAGATTTACAGATCAAATGTTCCTCCCATGGTGACACTTTCTTCACACATTTTACTTAATTTTATCAACAACCAATAAAGTAAATCGCAGGTACAGAGTTGGCAAAATGCCAAATATTGACCCCAATAATCGGCCAGGCCGATAATCTGTCGACCCCTATTTGATGAGTTTAACACTACACAATTTGGGCAAGACCGACTCATTTTCTAGGCAGATATTGCCTCAGTGCAGGTACTGTACCAGTGTAAATGCTGCTTTTAACAGTTACAGCACAAAAATGTTGCTTTGCAAAATGCTTTGCACTTTTAAAAGCATAAAACATTGAAAGAAGTTGAGTACAAGCATAAATGTCGTTAAAGGCCATAAAGTTCTGACATTTGAATACTGTAGCAGAAAGTATGAAGAACTAGTAGGTGATCGAAAAATGTACATCAGTATAATTACTTTGTGAACTATTTAAAGCTTAAATGAAGTTTACAGATAAAAGTATGTAAAGAGTAAAACTTCAAAGTGGAGAAGACTGAAAATCTGAAGATTTTTTTTAGTTAGGTGAAAGTATTTAGAAATTTGTAAAAGCTTTAAATTTTAGAATAATGCCCTCTGGGGGCCAGCCCTAAAAAGATGAATGTTCTGTAATTAATCAGTTGTCCTTATTTTTTAAGTGAAATATCAACTGGCGGAGTAAAAAAACAAACACTTGTTGGCTACCTGGCAAAGTGAAAACTGCAGAAAGAATAGAAAAAGGGTAAAAAAGAGGTGTTGTTGTATTGGTTCGTGACAATGAATTTCATTATCTTGTTAAGTTTCTTCTGTGGCTCTGTCCCTCAAGGCATGACTCACTCATACAGCAAGGTTGTTTGTGCCTCACAAAAACTTACTCTAACAAGTTAGCCACCTGCTGTAAGTTTGCTTTTGTTCTTTCCAGTGGTGTTTGAGAAGCATCAGCATGAGCTGAGGATAGCCGGCGGCGCCGTACGGGACCTGCTGTCAGGGAAGCGGCCTGAGGATGTGGACTTTGCCACCACAGCCACTCCAGAGGAGATGAAGGACATGTTCCAAAAAGCCGGCATCAGGATGATAAACAACAAAGGAGAGAAGCACGGGACCATTACAGCAAGAGTAAGAGCCTGTCTGAAGCGTAAAGATGTAGCTGCATCCTGCTTTCACTGTTTTAAATCTCTGTTTGGAAGATTTAAAGACTACTTAAACTATCTGCAGCTAGTTCAGTTTACGACATCTATTGCACGACTGTCTGTCCTTAAAGAGGGATCCCTCCTCAGTTGCTCTTCCTGAGGTTTTTACCATTTTTTTCCCCCGTTACATGTTTTTTTTGGGGAGTTTTCCTTAGTCGATGTGAGGGTCTTAGAGCAGAGGTATGTCGATTACTGTAAAGGCCTCTGAGGAAAACTGTGATTTGTTATAATGGGCTTTATAAATAAAGTTAAATCGACTTGACTAATGCAGAAGAAAAGCTAAGCTAATTGGGAAAGGAGTGGTTCATATTCTTTTTTGAAAAATGCCCATTCAATTTTAATTTTCAAAGCTTAAAATGAAAGGCAATGGAAAAATTAGAGCTGTCAAACAGGTGTTTTTTTTTTTATCACGATCAATCGCAAATTTTCAGTAATTAATGGGATGAATAGCTTTTTTTAATCTCATGTTTTTAATTGAATTATTTTGCATTTCAGAACAGTTTTGAAGTCTAGATTGACTGGGTAAAGCATTTCTTACGAGATTGTCTTGATTAGGAATCAAATGACAACAAAAAACTGCCTGAGACTCGCATAAAGTCGACATGTCTGTAAAATCACTGGATTCTGAAGATCTTCCAGTTTCAGATGATACTGCTATCATCACTGTAGCTTTAAAACCCGGCCCAGTAGACAGAAATCTTTGATTAACGCGATTTAAAAAATCATTTTGTGTACTGACCTTAATCACATCGTGATTAATGCATTAATCTTGACAGCCTTAGCAAAAAAATAAATATATATGACGTTATTGGACAGAATAAAATGGTCTCGGATATTGATCATCAATTAATGAATATTACTTTGTATGTGATTGCACATGCGATCAAGTTATCTACATATCAGTTACATAAGTTTGTTTATGTAACTGTACTTATGTAAATGTTTGCATGTGGCAACCAAAAAAGCTTCATATTCCCATGATGACAGCTAATTACAGTTCTGCTTTCAGAGACACTGAGTCATCATGAATCATGCATAATCAATCATTTGAAGAGCAGAACATAACATAACCACAGACAGGCTGCAGAATGACGGATCAGGAGGGTTTCCTTCTGTCTCCTGCAAATCAGTCTTTAGAGTCTAACCTGTGATATTTCCCTCCCATTGCTTTGCACTGAATGTTCATTTTTTTGTTTTTTGTTTAAATACGGAACAAAAAGTGTCCTATATCAGTTCAATACAGAACATGTATTGTAGTTTCCGATTACAGGATTATTGTTTTATGGGACAGTTGGTAACGCTAACGTGACCACAAATTTAAAAACAATGCAGCAAAGACGAATTCCATCATAGGAGGCTTTCAGTACGACTCCATGCTGTTCTTCCTTCCACATGTGATCATCTCATCGACCATATAAGTGGACCTTACTTACTGATTTAAAGATGTTAATGGGTCAGCCATCCTGATGAACTGTGGGGGAACACTCTCATAAGAGCAGCACAGTTAAGAAGCTCTACTCCTGATCGATTGTTTAGCCCTTTGAAACCTGTAGCGACATCACCTTCCTTGTGCTGCTTTCAGGTGCCTTTCACAAGTATTTAAACCTTTGAACCTGGCGCAAATTGGTGCGATTTCTTTCAAAAATATGGGGGAAAAAAGGCAATGAGCAACTTGGTAAGAAATGTTCCACAAATTTCAAGAACTTAGTAGATACAAAAAAAAGATTTTTTTACAGGGTTCTCACAGTCATAGAAAACCAGGAAAACTCATGTTATTTCACAATCACATTTTCCAGGCCTGTAAAAGTCATGGGATTAGTAAAAAATTATGGAAAGTTTTGAAAATGCCATGATTTGAATTTTTGTTGTTTAATGAAATTATTAGAGAAATGTTCTATAGTTAAAGAAATGATGATTGCATAATTCTGAAACATAATTTTACATATGTAATTATGATACTTTTTTTATTTTAATATATTTAAAATATTAAAAAAAATTAAAATATATTTTTTAAAATTTTAATTTTTTTGTGTTGTTAAACTACTACTGGTAATTTAATTGTACTTTTTACATATTTCTTGCTAATATTTGGGTAATTTAATTGTCATTGACTTCTTCCTGTGTTTTTGAAAGAAATCAAGCCAATTTTCTCAGGTTTTAAAGGGTTAATCCTGGAATTATATAAATAACGGGTCTAATGAGCCATAGTTTCCACAAGGTTGTGTCAATATACAAATCCTACAATGTTAAATGGCATAAGGTAGCTTTGTCATGTACATATTGTGACACAACTATCTCGGAGTGAGTTTCGGTAGAGAGGGACATTGTCTGAGTCAGCATATATGTGGGCATGTCAGTGGAGTTTTCTCACAGCAGTCTCTCTCAGTGCAGTCTTAGTTGCGTGTCTGTTCATTGTCTTTTATTGTTCATCTTTCACAGCTACACGATCAGAACTTCGAGGTGACCACTTTGCGAGTGGATGTTCAGACGGATGGCCGTCACGCAGAGGTGGAGTTCACCACCGACTGGCAGAAAGACGCTGAGCGGAGAGACCTCACCATCAATTCCATGTTTTTAGGTACTGCTGAGTGAAATAGCATGTGTTATCAGTTCAGGTGCATTCATGGGCCCTTCTGACTCATTCTGTTACGTTTGTTACTTATTCTGTTATGTTTCTTACACCTGTGTCACAATTCTGTCATATGTTTTGTTTGACGTCCCCTCTCGCAGGGCTTGATGGCACACTATATGACTACTTCAAAGGATATGAAGACCTGCAGAACCGCAAAGTTCGGTTTGTTGGCAGCCCTGAACAAAGAATCCAAGAGGACTACTTGAGAATACTGCGTTATTTCAGGTGCGCTGCTTTATTTCACTTTAAACCTAGGATGAATAGAAACTGGAAGACAAAAGTTTATATTTGTTTGACGTGAAATCGCTTTGACCTCAACTGTCTCATTTCCCTCCAAGGTTCTACGGCCGAGTGGCCTTCGAGCCTGATGATCACGAGCCCGAGACGCTGGCAGCTATTAGGGAGAATGGACGTGGACTTGCAGGAATATCAGGAGAGCGGATTTGGCAGGAACTTAAGAAGATGGTGGTTGGTAACCATGCTGGTCATCTGCTGGAGCTCATGCAAAGTCTGGAACTGGCCCAGTACATAGGTGAGAGGGGAGACGGGTAGGAAATGAAATACATCTAAAGTGCTTATTTCTGGTACCGAGGGGTCAGCCAGGGACATTGTAATTATGTAGTTAGCCTCTTAAAGGGATAGCTCAGATTTCATGAAGTGGGGCTGTATGAGGTAATCATCCATAGTTGTTTTACATACAGTAGATATCAGTTAGCACACCTCCAGTTTGGAGAAGCAGGCAAGTGAGCTGACTCAGAAGATAAGCAACGTAGTGCTGTGGATGGGGGCAGCAAAATGCAATTTAAAGCCCCTGGGAACCCAAATCACTAAATACTTCCCTAATAGTTCCCCATCTATGATCTCATCAAAGCAACCAGACTCTATTGAGAAAAACACTCACACCAGGAAAAGTTGCACTGAAATACATTTTTAATGAGGTGAATACAGTTTTGACATTACTCCCCATTAAGTAGAGAACCTTTTTAATTTTGGAATACAAAACAGGAGCCTGTAGACCATGGGCTTACATAAGCAATAAGACTAAGAGCAGGGGGAAATGGGAATATGCATAATGTGTTTACTAGACTATAAAAACTATATAATATCACGTGTGGTAATGGATGCATGTTAATGGGACTCTCACCTGCCTAAAATTGGAGTTATGTATATGTTGCATTTTGCCCATGAAAACAGTTTGGGAAAAATCATTTTGTTGTAGTGGTCTGAGAGAACAGGTCCCCTGCTATTCAGTCATTGTTTGCATCAAGTATAGGCATCAGACGCTCACAGGGATTAGTGGTGTCGAAGCTCAGCAATTCTCTAGCAATTCAATTCAAACAACTTTATTTATCCCGAAAGGCCATTTATTTTCAAGAGTCTACAGACCATACAAACATTTACAGTGAACAGCAGACAGGAGTAAGGAGTATGTCAGAGACAATAAATAAATAAATCAATATGTTTACTGGCACGCTGGCGCCCTTTTAGTGTCAACACACGAGGGCCAATGATTCAGTGACTTCTGATTATTGAATTGTCATCGAGTTATTAATTAATAGATACCGTCCACCTTGATACTTTAGGCATAATATTTACACTAAAATGTAGTATGCTGTTTATATTCTGCGGTTGTTCAAAATCCACTCTGCTCCCGTCCCTGCTCCTCCTCAGGTTTACCTCCAGATGGCAACGTTGAGGAGATGAAGCGAGTGTGGCACAATGCCAAAGACCTCTCTCCCAAACCCATGACCATCCTGGTGGCTCTGTTCAGCCGCCCGGAGGAGGTGGAGAGGATGGAGCTCCGGCTGAAGGTGTCCAGGGAGGAGAAGACCCTGGCTCTGTTCCTGATCAAACACAGACAGAAGCTGCACAGGAACAAAGATGAGCCAGATGGCCTCAAACCCTTCACGGAATTTATCATCGATGTAAGTTTCAGCTTCTCCCAGTTAGTCTGTAGAGACTACCAAAAGTGGCAAATTTTCATCTATTTTTAAATAACAAAAAGGACTGGAGAGATTTATAGTTGGGACACATTGTGAAGGTTAACGACAGGCAGGCTTATTTATCAGCATGTTGTCATGTTGTGTTTATTTAAATGCCAAAACTTCACTGGTTCAAATGTGAAATTGCATTTTTATAGTCTGCTAACTGACTATATATGTTCGAGTTTTTGACTGTTGATCAGTTAAAACAAGCAATTTGAAGCCATCACTCGGGGCTGTGGGACGATGTAATCAGCATTTCCTCAAAGGGCAAACATTATTAAGTCAGATAATCAGCAAATAAACCAACCATAAAAATAATTGTAGCCTCAGCCCTACTTTACATGCAGGAATCATCCCTTTTACTCCCTGCTTAGATCTTGTTGGACGGTGGTCTGCCTCCATCCATCACCCACATCTAAATGCAACATGTTCCCTTCCATACTAATACAGCCTGCTGAAAGGTATTCTGAAGACCTATTTGCACAGAACTCATATTACCTGGAGATCTCTGGTACTTTGTAATAAGTGCAGAGGTCATCTCATCTGTGATCTTAACCCTTAAGGCCTGCTTTAATATTACACACACTCGTATTGCTCTGTGCACAAAATCGCTTTTCAAAATCAGGTTATAAAAAAAATTATGCATTAATATGATTTTCTACTTTCATCGAGTGTACTTTTTTAAACCAACATCAGTTCTATTCATAAACATCAAATATTAATTAAATGCAGCTAAGCTTAGCTCACCTTTTCGCTCATTTAATTAATTTTGTCAAAATACTGTGAAACATCACTCTTATGCCTGGTCGCCAGTCTGTCTGCATTGTCAAATGATGTCTGACTGGAAACGTGGTCTGTTTGCAGCTGTGCAAAACTTTCATTTTTGTTGTATAGATTTTTGCACTTCTTCATAGATAGCAATAACATCACTGCTTCCTATCCCAAAAATAACTCTTAATTTATATCACAGTCAATCTATGTTTATATTTATTAGATGCTAAAAAGCAAAAAAAAAGAAAAAAAAGTGATTACTTTATATGTTCAACGAATATTTCCATTTAAATAGAGTTCTCAAGTTCTCATGCCCATATCTTGTTATTCTCTGTGCTCTTCTTACTGGTTTGAAGTGGTCCCGGCTCAGTGGGAAAAAAATGTGATGCCAGAAATTTCTGTGATCCAATCAGGCTTTAGGAATATTTTAATCAAAGTGTGATGACAGTATTGTGATTGCCCTCTGGTGTTGTCAGCAGCTGTCGATCACAGTCCTGATGATGCAGATCAGTGTTTAAATGCTAAACTCTGGATAAATATCATATAACTGTACCCTTGTTATTGTTATTCATTTACTCATGATCGTTTTTAGGCACTGTTATTCACAGACACACTGTGTCTTTTCAGAATCGGGACCTGGATACTCAGAGTAAAGTGTGTGAGCTTCTCAAGTATCAGGGCGAGGACAAGCTGCTGGCAGAGCTCAGCAGGTGGTCCATCCCTCGCTGCCCTGTCAGTGGTCACGACCTGAGGAGAATGGGCATCACATCAGGCAAGGAAATCGGCGCCACCTTACAGAAGCTCCGCAACATCTGGAAGAAAAGCGGTTATAAGATGGACAAAGACAAACTCCTCAGTTTCGTCAAGTCTTAAATAACGTGGGGTGTTTTGCATCAGACTGTGATGGTGTGGACACTCAGTACTGTGGTTGTGCTTCTCGCAGGTATTGATTAAGCAGACTGCTGCATATTGTTGAGAAAAGACAGGAACTGGTGACTGTTAATTTATTCTAAAAGGGCCACTTTAGTTCTTGTGGATCACTACGTAAAGAGATCGCACACAGTGTACTCTGAACATCACAGCTGCCAACAGATGCTGCAGTGTCTACTCGACGATGATGGCTGATTTCACTGTGAGCTATTTACACAGCTCTATGCAAAGTCGTTGGATAAACAGCTGTTATACCGATGCTCAGTTACTTTAGAAAATGGCTATTTTCAAGTTTAACTCTTTGAAATTTGGAGTGACATCACTTTACTTGTGCAGCTGTCAGACAGTATTTAAACCTTGGAACTCTGAGCAAATTGGTGTGATTTCTGTCATAAACATGAGGAAAAAAAGCTAATGAGCAACTTGGTAATAGATGTTCCACATATTGCAAGAAATTAGTGGTTTGGAAATTTATTTTTAAAAAGCTATGGAAAAAATATCCTGGGAAAAAGAAAAAAAGCTAGGGAAAAACTATATGTATAATAATTAATTATATATTTAAAAGTGTGTAAAAAATGTTGTTTTTCAAGCACTTCCAGGTCATTTCCTTGTTTTTTCTTTTATCATTATTTTTTTTAACTACTTTTGATGTAATTTTCTTGTACCTTTTACTAATTCCTTTCTTTGTTGGCCTTCTGCTCACGGTTTTGAAAGAAATCAAGCCAAATTGCTCAGGTTTCAGAGCGTTATTATTCAACCATAACTATATGCTTATTATCGTGTATCTGCCTGTTAGTAGTATATTGGCTATTTATTGGTAATTATAAAGCACTTAGTAATTATGTTTTCAAAACGTTTTTTTCCAGGTCATTTACTTTTTTCTTTTGGGGGAATTTAAAAAAAAATTCAAGTCATTTTCTGCCAATTTCTTGCTATTTGTTTATCCCCTTTCATTGGCCAACCAGGTCAACTTGCTCACGTTTCAAAGGGTTAAATCCACATGTAAAAGCAAACATTTGGTTTTGATTGTCTTCTCCTCAGTTTAATTGCACTTGTGCAAAATGTCGTTTTCTGTAAAGAAAAAAATGCCCTATAAAAAGGTTCTACTTTTTATTGGAAAGGATGACGTGGTTATTATTTAGTTTAACTGCATGCCCTGCAGAATGCAAAGCTATATGTTTAAATGTGCTCCATGTGTGTTTGGTGCTGTGAGACATGTTTTCTGAGCGGAGGAGAGCTTGCTCCTCCTCCTGCAGAGATGAGGAGATATAAAGCCCTCTGCTCTGCTTTACTAACACTAGTTTCAGCCTGCAGACTCCCAGCACCTGTTGATTACTGGAGATTTAACCACTTAAGTCCCACATTTTTCCCCATAGGAACTACATTTTGATAAAATATAAAACTGGACTGCATGTTTACGTTTTCCTTAGTTTTGTAAATGGAATCACCTGGCATGGTTTTATGAGTGTGCTTGCGGTGACAGCATGGCTTTGTTCACTGTAAACGTCAGTAACATCACTTTGGAGAGCGCGCTACCCGGGGATGAGCCGCGAGATGAGCGCTTGGCTCAAGTGGAAATAGCTCTTCTGTCCATCATCTTCATCACTGCAGCAATCCTAAACTTCGGGCTCTTGCTGGTGCTTTGGAAGCGGAGGAAGCAGCTTTCCAGGATGCGCGTCTTCGTTTTCCACCTGTGCGTCGCCGATCTGGTGGTCACTTTCTTCCAAGTTTGTCCGCAGCTCATGTGGGACATCACGGACAGATTCGTGGGGCCAGATATATTGTGTCGCGCTGTGAAGTACCTGCAGGTGGTCGGGATGTTTGCCTCAACGTATATGATTGTAGTGATGACGATAGATCGATACCAAGCCATCTGCAACCCCATGGTGACTTTCCAGAAGCGCAGGGCGCGCTGGAACGGCCCGGTGTGCGCAGCCTGGTGCGTCTCTCTCATCGGCAGCCTCCCGCAGATCTTCATCTTCTCCCGGGTCGAGGTCGCTCCCGGTGTGTACGACTGCTGGGCGCAGTTCATCAAGCCGTGGGGACCGAGAGCGTACGTGACCTGGACCACTCTGGTCATATTCGTCCTACCCATTCTCGTGGTTATCGTGTGCCAGGTGCGCATCTGCCGCACCGTGCACATCAACTTTCACATGAAGACACAGCACGTCGCAGAGCCGGTCAGCAAGCCACTGTCATCCAGGGCCAGTAGCGTAGCTGGGGTGTCCAAGGCGAGAGTGAAGACGGTGAAGATGACCGTGGTGATCGTGCTCGCCTACATCATCTGCTGGACGCCTTTCTTCACCGTGCAGCTCTGGTCTGTCTGGGACATTGAGGCACCCACTCAGAGTAAGATTACAAGAAAACACACTCTCGCTTAAGAATGCAAAGTATAAATGGAAAGAACGATTGGTTATTAACCCCATAACACAAACACACACACACACAAAAAAAAGAAATCTTGAATTATTGCTATGTAGGACGAAAAATGACTTAAGTAGAAATAAATGTATAAATACATACGGAAATAAGTGAATGAAAAAATAGATGTGGGAATAGAAAAATAATTGCTGACAATAAATAGATAAAATGTATATGGATATCGATAAAGAAATATGGAAATGCATGAATAATAAAATACATGAATGTGAAATAGATATTGAAATGAAAAAAAAATGCTTAAATAAATAAAATAAGAAATTACGAACTAAATGTAAAATAAATATGGATATACATAACTTAATGCTGCAATAAATAAAATGTCAAAATTAATATGGAAATAAATAAATGCCTAATAAATTCATAAATGCTTTAATAAATGTTGAAATAAATATGGGAATAAATAAATTAATGCATTAAAGGATAAATAAATAAATGTTAATTATTAAATTTTAAATTTGAAAGTAATATGAGAACAGATATATGCCCTATACATCAACACATAAATAAAAGAATAAATTAATAATAAATAAATGTTGTAATAAATAAATAAATAGATAAATGCATAAGTAAAAAAGTTGATTATTAAACAGAACCAATACAGAAATAACATAAATAATATGTATGTTTATGTGTGTTTGTATGTTTCTTTCTTTCAGAATTTAGTTTTTCTTTTATATGTTAATTTCTGAATTATTCAATTTAACACAATTTATATTAGTTTTTGATCATTCTTGCTAGAAATGGAAATAAGGATAGATTGAGTTTATTTGATGATCCTCTAAAATGAGAAAATAACTTTAAAATTGTTCCTTCCTTGTAAACAGGTCCAAATATCAGAATAAAATGCACAGTTGATTATTTGCCGTTTTTTTCTCCTCTTTGTTTCCAGCTGCAACCTTCACCATCTTGATGCTGCTGGCCAGTCTGAACAGCTGTGCGAACCCCTGCATCTACCTGCTGTTCAGCGGGAAGCTGCCCAAGACGCTGGTGGCTCTGATGTGTGAGGCTCAGCCCGATATGAAGGAGTCCATCCAGGAGGAGGCTACCATGGTCAGTTCCCTGTACATCAGCCTCAAGAGTTTATCAGACTGCAGATAAAGTGTGAGGACAAACACCACAGCAGAACTAAAAGTCCCTGTTGTATCAGTATATTGCAGTGAGATCACACTGCAGAAATGAACAATATATGAAATACTTTCATGCTGAACCTCATCTGAGTCTTTACGGGGATATTACAATGACAAAAGCAGTTGCTATAAATTCACTATTGCATAACATGGTGACACTTTTGATCAAGGCACACATGTTCAACATTTACTTGCTTTTTAGCATGCATGTTAGTAGCATATTGGATCTTTATTAGTCATTATAAAGACCTTATTAATGCCTTATTCTGCATGACCATATTCTACAACAATTAGGACATTGTTTTACCTCAGTCACCTTAGAATTTCTGCTTGTTGAGAGTAAGTAGGGACGTTGTTGCACACGACCTATGATCTTAATATGTTTCCCTCCTCATTTGGACACTTACAACGGACTGTTGGCTGTTGCTTTATAATTTTTCATGTTTCTGGATGGTTCTGATGATCCATTGTTGCTGGTTGAGGAATGATCAAACTGTCCACACATGACATGGCAGCGCTGCTCTGCAGTTGGCTCCAGTCAGCCAACACGTTCTCATCCCAAGTCATCCCTTATTGCCACTTTGCAGTGGACTTCCACGTCAACATATTTTGCTCTAGGTTCCCTTCTGCATCTACTGATTACATTCCAGGATGCCGCTACCGTAATGTCAACAAATGCTCATGGTGGGATTACGCTACACGTGGTTATGTTTCGACAACAAATACGCATTGCAACCAATGCTGGGATGTAAACAAACGTACATGCTAGCACGGGTGGTAAGGTTTCATCACATTCTTCACATCACATATAAATAGGAAGCAAAAGCATGAAAGTCATGAGTTTGTTTGATCCATCCACCGCCCCTTCCACCCGCCCTCTACGGACCGTCATGCTTCTTATATTACGTCATTACCGGCAGCGTTTCCACCTGATGCTGTATCATGCAGACACGACAGTTTCCATCTGGCTGTATCATGCTGCAGTGGCAGGTGCCGTACACCTATCTGGTGGAGTATAACAATATTGCGAATGGTTTTGTAAGGCCACGTTCTCAGCTGACAATGTCCAGCGGCGTATCATGCAGACATGAAAGATGGCATTTGGTGTCGGAATCTTACGCCAAAAGCACTCCAAAAGCATTGTCCAACCCCTGTGCGATGGCTAGCAAGATGCTGGTTCATCTGGTGTCCATCTTCACCTCGATGTTAACTGATGTTTACATTTTAAACCTCGTCCTGGCTAGCTAGTGTAAGTCAACAGGAGAAGTTTACAGACTGGTGAGTTGGTTTTCACATCCCGATGAGTGACTCTAAATGATACATCACTACCGTCCAAAGCCAACCACAAAAAGCACCACTTACATTTGCAGACAGAAAGGTGTAACATCTGTGCCGACATCATAGAGATTGGGAGAAAACTCTTAGGAATGACTAAATGTTTTGCAGTGGCTAATAAAGAGCCAATATGCTACTGATAGAGCTACACATGCTAGCAAACTTCTAGTTAATGTTGAATATGTGTACGTTAACATAACGTGTTACCAGATTCATAATTAGTTATTTGGTTGTAGAGATGGCGGTCTGTTAATTGGTCGATCCACCACTTTGGTCCAGCCAAAAAAAATTCAACAATGACTGGATGAATTGCCATGACATTTTTTACAGACATGCGTTTTCTCAAGTGGATTAATATTTTAGACAGATATGAAAACTTGACTTTTCCTATAGTACTACCAGCAGGTCAAAGCTTTCACTTATACAGTGAGATATTACATCTACTAGATGATTTGGCACAAAATGTATGTACGTACATCCATGGTTCCTGGAGGATGAATTTTGATCCCTAGACATTTCTTTAGTGCCACCATGATGTTGATAATTTGAATTTGAATTAAATTGTTAATTTCTGTGGTTATTGATTAAATACCTGCAAAACACAGGCATTTTCTGTGTTTAGTCCTAATTAGCATGCTAACACACTGAACTAAGATGGTGATTATGGTATGGTATGGCAGCCACAGCACAATATCGATCAGGTTATTGAA
The DNA here is from genome assembly GCF_026936395.1 of Plectropomus leopardus. Classification (NCBI taxonomy): domain Eukaryota; kingdom Metazoa; phylum Chordata; class Actinopteri; order Perciformes; family Serranidae; genus Plectropomus; species Plectropomus leopardus. The sequence goes on along the minus strand of NC_142177.1, from coordinate 5,976,917 downwards.
AGACATTACTTTTAACAGGAATCCTAAAATATTTGCATTAAAGTTTTGAGGCTATATTTCATTGCATGTGGTGTTTCTTGTCAAAGAGGTCTATGTAACAGTTGAACTTGTGAAATGATTCTCAGATTTTCAGAAATTCATCTATCTGCTGTGATCTGGCAGTGTTTCACAAAGTTTTCAAATATAAATGTGGTTTATCTTGTATATATGAAATATTTCATATGTATTGTTTGTCCTTTAAATGTAATTATTGAGTCTACTTTACATCTATTTATGACTATGTGTTGATGTCTGTTATTTGTTGGTTGAAATACAGTCATCCTCAAAATTATTCAGACCCTTGCTAATTCTTGTGATTTTTTCATTTAGTGATGAAATGAATGCATGTTTTCAAATCTGTGTATCAGTTATATGTGACCAACAATTGAAAGAATGACAACAATACAAAATTCAAAAAAATATTTATTTCTGGGGTATTTTATTAATGGAGTCCCAAAAAATGCCATGTTCAACATTATTCATACCCCTGACAATATTTCAACAAAAATGTGCCAGATGTGGTAATTTTTGTCCAGTAGTTACTTCAAGATGTCACAATGGAATAAAAGCCTTTATTTAACATTGTTGGCCAAATGTTAAAGCGAAAAAAGACATCTTTCCAGAAGAGTATAAATAGGGGAAAAGTGTTGAGGTCATTCTCAATTTCTGGTCATGGAGCTCAGCGAGGACCTACGTCAGCGTCTTGTTCGTACCCACAGTGAAGGAAAGGGTTACAAGGCCATTTCCAAGCAGTATGATGTCCCTGTTTCAACCGTCCAGAGCATCATCAACAAGCACAAGAGGTTCACCACTGTTAAAAACCTCAGTGGGCGTGGCCGGAAGCGTAAGGTGCCCCCCAAACTTGCTAGGAAAATCTGCCGAGAGGTCAACACCAACCCACAGACCACAACCAAGGCCCTAATTGAAACGCTTGACCAGGCAGGGACAAAGGTGTCACAGCCCACCATTGAGCGAGTCTTGCACACAGGAGGTCTCCATGCACGTAAACCTCGGAAGACGCCGCTGCTCAGTAAGAAACATCTGGTAGCTCGCCTGGCCTTTGGTAGAGGTCATCTGAAGCAAGATCCCAGCTTTTGGTCAACCATCCTGTGGTCTGATGAGACAAAGTTGGAGTTATTTGGCCATATGGATGCTCAATATGTCTGGAGGAAGAAAGGAGAAGCCTATAGGCCAAAGAACACTGTGCCCACTGTCAAGTATGGTGGTGGAAGCATAATGCTATGGGGATGTTTCTCCTCCACTGGCACAGGGAATCTCGTCAAGGTCCAAGGTATCATGAAAAAGGAGGATTACATCAGGATACTTGATGAAAATGTGAAGGAATCTGGTGTGAAACTCCAGCTTGGCCACAACTGGACGTACCAGCGAGACAATGATCCTAAACACACTACCAAGGTAGTGAAGAAATGGTTCAAGGACAATGATGTCAGTGTCCTGGAATGGCCAAGTCAAAGTCCTGACCTGAATCCCATTGAGAACTTGTGGCATCACTTGAAGACCAGAGTGATGGCGAGGAAACCAACCAACCTGACCCAGTTTGAGGCATTCGCCAAGGAAGAGTGCCAACATCCCACAGGAGACATGCAGGAAGCTTGTGGACACGTACAAGAATCGTCTAGAAGCAGTCATAAAGAATAAAGGCTATGCCATTGACTATTAAATAAAGACAATGGACTAGGGTATGAATAATTTTGAACATGGCATTTTTTGGGACTCCATTAATAAAATACCCTAGAAATAAATATTTTTTTGAATTTTGTATTGTTGTCATTCTTTCAATTGTTGGTCACATATAACTGATACACAAATTTGAAAACATGCATTCATTTCATCACTAAATGAAAAAATCACAAGAATTAGCAAGGGTCTGAATAATTTTGAGGACGACTGTAGTTATCACACAACAGATGGCTCTGTGTTTGTGAAATGACTTCAAATATGCAGCAAGATGCTCAGTGATCAATGTTACAACATGTTTACATTTTTCCAGACCTTTTTTCTCTCAACCCCTACGGAGTGATGATTTCTGAGATGGTGCCAAATAAACTGACTTTTCACGTCTGTTTTCTTTCTTCTCTGCAGCACTGTCTTGCTGAGATAAATGTCCCTTTGGATTTTAAGTCGAAATCCTTATTTGCATTCTTGAAAGGGCTCAGACACACAGACTTCTGTTTTGTCTAATTTTTATCTTATTTTTCTGCAGTATGCCACCTGAAAGTGTCCTTATCCTCTATTAGGAGAATAGGGACATGATGAGATCCTCAGGTGACAGACTGAACAGTCAGAATAACTGCTGTGTTTTTTTGTCCCATTGAAAAACAGATGTGCCGTTAGCTACAGCATGTCATTATAACTCAAGTTAGGTGAGAAACATGAGCCATTCTTGGCATATTTCTGTCACTGCGTTATTACATTTTATTACATTTCTGTAAAGCAGCTTTCACTAAGCTGAAAAGAGAAATCCACCAGAATTCTCCCTGTAATGAATGGTTTGATTTGATCTATATCAGAAACTTTATACTTTATCAGAAAGAAAGAAAAAGAAAACTGCAGTTCCTCGAATGGCCACTTGAGGCTGGCCCAGAAATCCCCATAGATCCGCATGTTAAAAAAACAAAACAAACAAATTGACAGAAGAAATAAACATGTTTACAGCCTGGTACGATATAAAACAAAAGTATACCCAGTCAAAAAAAAAAAAAAACAGGTAAATAAAGTATAACCTAACAGTGTAACAGTAAAGCTAGAGTGCTACACTAAAGACTTCCCTTTACTGGATGTCCTGTTGCCCATGACTGTCCAACCTGGTCTCATTCCTGACTCATCAAATACAGACATTTAGTCAGTGATGCACAGAGGTACCCCTTAGTGGCGGTATGAGATGACTCATGAGTCATATTTTGATGTGATGGGCCACTGATCAAGCGTTGGTATTTGATGAGTTGGGAGTGTGTTGTGTTGTGAATGTGTTTGTCTGTCTTGCCACAGATTTTCATGAATATCACATCACACCTGATATATTTTCCAAGGTAATTTGGAAACGCTGTAATTTTCTGCTGGGATCCATCACAAGCAACATCCACTGAGTCAAGCAGAGACATTTGGTCATGGGACCAATGATCATAAACCTTCCAGGAAAAAAACTCTGGATTCAGGTGAATATGGTAGAAAGGACACAGATAACATCCTTGGTTGATGGCAAACTATTCCCATTGCATGTTGAAAGCTTACGTCATCCCACACAATCAAAAAACAAAAACAAACCTCTTTCATGCTCAGGGTTAAGATCTCTGAAGATGGTGTGCAAGGGACGTCAGGAGTTTCTGAGTGTTACATGGGCAAATCGTGGGGATATGTGTGCTCACACTTTTCTCAGATATTAAAGCACACATAGGGATATTGCCTTTGCATTGACCTCGATGGCCTATAGCATTTAAGCCATGCCTCTATCCTTTGGCCAGCACCTTCCATCTGCACCCAATAACAACCCAACCAATTTTCCTCCCTTGAGTCTTTGAGTGCCTCAAAGACAAGTGTAAAATGAGCCAGAGACTTGAGATTGAGTATAATATCTGTCTAAAATGGTATTCTTCTTTAAAGAGAATCCACTTCAGCTATGATGAATACAACGAGTAATCACATGGCATTATGGATTTCTTCCTGCTTTTTCTGAATGCATTGTTGTTTTCTTAGCTCTCTTCTAACAGCAGAGGTGTTAACCTCAAAGGTTGTTGCGGCGCATTGACTGAATAAATGTGCAGTAAGTGAGGTGTTTGCTGTTGATGACTAACAATGGCCATATAGTACATGTGTAGGTGGATGAAAAGGTCTAGAGGCAGGAAGCAGCTTGTGTTCACATTCAAAGCCTGTCAGCTGTGACTACAATTTATGTGTCACTGCTCTCCACATAAAAGCCAATTGTGCAGAGTGTATACGTGCTTTTCAATTAACAACCCATCACTTTTCATTTATCCATATATCAGAGGAATTGCAGTAGTGTAGACTCCTGCCACTGTCAGGGGTAGAAACATTCACTGAATTATTAGATACCTACCTGTTGATCCAAAGCACATTGACATGACAGAAGCATGAAGTAAATTATTTAATTCATGCATGCAAGTCACTTAGTCAGATGACGATCAAATAGCTTAACCTGCTTGGTATTCTGTTTTCATTTTCCTTGATTAAGACGATCTGCTTGTGGCTCTTCACATTTAAAACAAAACAAAACAAAACAAAACAAAACAAAACAAAACAAAACTCTTGAAGGTAGGAGGGTAACATAGTAAATTCATGAAACCATCTGATTAATTGAAGAATTTCAATAGTTAATCGCTGCTAATCACATCTTTTCAGTTTTATTATTCTGCATTTCAAAACAGTTTGGTAAGAACTGATTTTCCTTCTCAATTTGTTCTTCAAGACTATCTTGATTAGGAATCAAATGAGACCAAAAAACTGGACTAGTATAAAGTGGGCATGTCTGTAAAGGGTATGCAGAGAACTCATTTTCATTCAGATAACTTTAGGTCAAGGGACCCCTGTGAAATAGCCATGCCATTTTTCCAAAGCCAAACTTTAGCCTAAATTTGGAGCATTATTCAGTCCCCTTTCTTGAAAATTAACATGAGATTGTTGGTACCATTGGACTTCTCAGGTCTTTTAGTGTCATCAGTGTAGCTTTAAAACTCAGCCCAATACAGCCTTGTAAAGATGACAATATCCCTGGTGATTATTGGGATTAAACATGTTATGTACGGAACTTATTCACATTGCGATTGAAGCATTAACACTGACAGCTCTACATACATATATACATATAAAATGCACATGAAGAGAACATGTTGATCATTGTCTGTGAACTGTATGTCATGCAGAGAAAGCGTTCATTAGGATCCCATGAATAGACAAACAGAATGTGTATTGAAATGCTGTGAAACATGGCACATTTCAATCATTCTATCCTATGATTATGCATATTTCACATTCCCTGTTTATGTTTCGTCGCTCCTGGTTTCAAAGGGTTAAAAAGTAAATGTCATTATAGTGTGTGGTGGTAACAAATTATCTATTTATTGTTTTAACGGTGGGGGTGTTATTGTTATATGTGTTTTATGCTGTTGTCCCCTTTCCCTCATCTTCCAGTTGTGCTGCATTACCTAACGAGCTGCACTGCACCTGGCTGGGGAAGGAGGTGCTGTTATGGTCAGAGATCCACAGAGATCCAAAATCTAGGTCCCAGGTTTCTTTGCTAATCAGGAGCTATTGTGTGCAGCTGTGATTTCCTCCTCAGCTGCTGCAATCAGCCTGCTGGGAGGTTATACAGGGAGGCTTCCTGCTTAGTTGGTTGTGTCCCTGCGCTCCAATACCCATACTACAATACTATTTAGTATGGCAGAAAAAGATTTGGTATGACCCAATACGAAGTATGTAAAATGCAGTATGCCAAAAATACCAGGATGTCCTACTATATCTGGCCACGTCTTGCAGTATGCAGGCCAGCATGGTTTCCTGGCTATTCCGACCCACAATCCTCTGCAAAGCAGATGTTACGTCACATAGGTCACGTGCGACGCGCAAATATAAACAAAGCTGCAAGAGCACAAACATTTGACAGCTCACTGACAGATGATAACTGGTGTGACAGAATGACAGACATCACAATGGCAGATGACAGCACATTCAAGTGTAAGTACTAATAATATGTCTCGCGACTCGTGTGTACAATAAATATCGTAATATACTATCGCTGCATGAAGCTAAATGGATAAATGAGTGAAAAAACACCAACCAATATTTGAACTAAAGCTACCTTAGAATGGCTTAGAAAACACTGTCGCTTAACTTTACCACAGGATCAGACTACTAGTTTACTGACCTTACCTCTCATATTCCTCTGGAGAACTTTGATGACAAAGTGATTTGTGCTGTTAGGGTCCGATGAAGATACAGAAAAGCTAATAAGCTGGAGAACGGAGAAGGAAGACCTCTTCACAGGGAAGAGAAGTGCTGCCATCAAAGGCTTAGAGTGAGTATAACATTTAAGTCCATATGCCAAAATTTCATTTCTTGCACATTTGTCTTCGCACTCTACCATGTTAAATAGTTTAAGTGTTCTTTACAGGACCTCATATGTCCTCACCCATTCTACTGTATGACTGTACTGGACTGTCTACTGTAATTGTTGTATCTAATGTTCATTTTGTTGTGAATAGCAAAAAGGGAGCCACAAACCATCTTTGTCATAGCTGGGCATATTATAATTAATCTCTGTCCCTGTAGGAAGTTTGTGGAAGAGAATGGACTTTAAGGAAGCATCCAGGTGGCCTGGAAGAAGAAAAATTGGGAAAACCTAAAGCACAAATACAAGGTCTGTTACAGGAAGTTTGTGTATGCTTTTGATTAGCCATTTCCTATGCTGAACTAACATGAACCTCTCGTCTTATCTAATTTGGAGGACTTGAAGACTCCCAAAACAGGGATCAGCACAGAGGGAGGGGAGGCTACAGGAGTTTCATGGAAATATTATGGGGTGATGGATGCTGCATCGGGCCGAAAGCCATCCATCACCCCACCAGTGCTGATATCCTCAAAAAGTCTGGAGGCAGCTGTAGTGTCGACTCCACCCCCCTCTATTGCTGACATCCCACAGGACAGGTCAAGAGCAAGAAAGAGGAGAAAGGAGGACAGCCACATAATGGACCATTGACTAGAGATGGAGAGAAGTGAGGAAAGGAGGGAAAGAGAACAGCTGGCCAAAGAGGAGCAGAGATATGAGGAAACACAAAGGAGAGAGGAGGAGGCCATTGCCAGAGAGGACAGGAGAGACAAAAAAGTCCTAACATTGCTGGAAGCACTGCTACATCACAAGTAGTTATGTGTTTCTGGTTTTATATAACAGTTGTTGGATTTGTGTTTACCCCTTTAAGTATGGTTGATCAAGTAACAGTTGTATTTGTGTTTGTGCCCTAATGTACTCTTTACTCAACTGAAACAGTTAATATATTTCTGTTTATATAAATAAACATTCATTGAACAGCTTAACTTACCAATTCTTAAGTGCTTCATTATAGCCCATCAGTGAAATACTGTACACGGTGTACTGAGTGCTGAATAAATGACAAGGTAGCTTGGCTTCCATTGGACTTTAAATGGTCATCATTCTTTCCTTGTCTGACCGTCCTTATTGTGTATATATGTCCTCTTTGTCTTTTCAGACATTCCCCTCTGATGCCGCGATTCCAGTGTTCTCTCCTTGACATGACGTCCAAGATACACGGGAAACCAGTACCACGTACTCAAGGGATAACACAATACATAAGCCATAACTTATTACTTACATAGCCATAACATCTTACTTATTAGATGTTTTATATATGATACAGGTTACACATAATGCAAAGTGATGGCTTAAGAAAATGAGGCTAACAGGATATATAATACATATCATAACATCAGTGTTGGGGAAATTAGTGTCAGAATGATATAAATTACATATTACTAGTTAGCTTTATTGTAAAGTAATATTAAATGTTACAATATTACTGTCTGTGTAGAGTAACAAATTAACAAATTATTTACAAATTAATTCATGTCAAACAAATTAATTAACAAATTACTTCTAAAATGTTGCCTGTAATAACATGACAGGACAAATACCCCTTTTCCTATGCCTTTTTATCCACAGAATAAGGAATGCATGGGCATATGTGATTCATGAATGGAAATTAGTTAGGTTGTTAGGTTGAAGGAGGTCTACACAGCCATCATTACTCTGTTACAGCTAAATGATATATATAACTGAAATGTGTTGCCTCTGTAACATGTTACTCCCAACACTGCATGACACAGGCATAGAAAAAGAAAAATAACGTATGTAATCATGTTCCTGCAGAGCAGTAGTACAATTAATAGGGACAGACACCGCTTCAGCCAGAAGATCCCTGGCACCATCAACTGGTTCAACGCCCCTGTGTCCAGGTACTGGGCCATCATCTCCCACTTTAGCTTCCTCATCAGGCTCCACAATGTCTCCATAGTCTGTGCAGAGGTTGTGAAGGACAGTGCAGCAGGTGACAAAAACAGGTGCAAATGTATGGCTTACTCCCAGGGACTCGACAATCCTCCTCAGGAGTCCAAGTACTGCCTGGCTGATGTTATCGATTATCATGTGGACTGTGGTTTTGGGGACGTCAAAGGCCCTTGAGACAACTCTATATGATGCTGCATGGGCAAGCCAGTACACAAACATAAGGACTTCCAGCTGTTTTCCCCATCCATGTTCAGCTTTGTTTGGCAGTGATGTTGTTTAGCCTGTGAGTGCCACAATGGACTCCTTGACCAGGCGAAGGTCAGGACGGAGGTCAGATACACCACTGAAATAGAACCGCAGGATGGGCATGTTTGGATTGAGGTGGCAATATGTTGTAGGATGGACATGCTATGAAAATGATAAAGACATCCAATGTTGTGCGAAAGCATCATTTCAATTCCTGATGAATCCTATTCTGCCTACACTGTTAGGGTGGTGCTACAGCAGATACACTTCATTTACTACATGGTCGATCTGCAGTCTGAGATACAGAGACACTACGTATTTGGACTGCAATGGTCTGATTATACAATGTCACACATACGGTTCTGCAACAATGTATATGGCTACACGATGTTCATGTAAAGCTGCTTCACATGCAGATATAACATGATGCCAATAGCTGTATCTTTACATATGAATCTTATTTGAAATAAAGCATCTGCCAGCAACAGATGATTATGGTAAATTACATAGCAGTACCACACTCCCAACACATTAGCATGACTACTACGTAGTCATGCTAATGTGTTACATACCTCACACAGTAACAACAGCAGAGTTCTCTGGGTTGACCTCTGTCCTCAGCGAGCTCAGTGAATGACATTTTGATGTCTGATACAATTTAAGCTTAGCATACTTTCGGTGCATTCCAACTTGCATACCTTTTCTTTGTACTCCAAAATGTCGCGCAATGGCTGTGACGGATATAGGAGCAAGGTGGTCAAAGTTCAGGGCGCACTGTCATGACGTAGTAGTATGCCCCAATTGTATCCATACTGCATGCAACAGTATACTTTGTAAGAGCAGCTGCAGTACTCACTAAAAGTAAAAAGAAAGAATATGCGATTTGGAATGCAGCTTGTGTGTCCAAAATACTCAACACCTTCACGTGGCTTTCTGTGTTTTTGTTTTGAGAGGAAATCTTAGTTGAGTATGTGTTGGGAGTGTGGTTCTTTGTTTGGCCATTCATTTTGTTTCCCCCCAGTTCACTTATCCCCCACTTTACATTGGTTTTGGGACCAATTCTTTCTAAGGTTGTCATTTTGATAGAATCAGGAGCTTGCACGACTTCATAAATGAGTGGAATATGTCAACATAAATGTGGAAATACAGAACTCATAGCAGCAAGCATTAATATTTAAAAAATATACGTATTTGTAATATGTATATAATATAGGCCTATTTTTAAAGTACAAAAAAGCCCTGAAAATAACAGAACACAATACAAATAAAATTGTAACTTGTAATAATGACAAGCAATATTACTGGGCATTTGCACAAGCACTACGAGCAATCAGAGGCAGGTGTAGATTTTAATAGTGTCTACAGATTGGAACTACTAACATACTGATGAGTGCCTGAATACGCAATACAATTCCTTCTGCGAACAGTTTAAACACAATTTTTTTTTTGGTCACATTTCGTGAATGAGACCTGTAGGCACCTGGAGAGACACAGCGAGCTAAGAAAAGAGCAAACACACCACGGCACAAAACACACTTACTGAATGACTTGATTATTTATACCATAGAGACATATTTTCAGCAAGAGAGTAAAACACACACCAAAGCTGCTGTGGTGCAGATGTTTCACTGAGGGGGTCTGACATCATGCAGGCCTGAGACTCTCATCAAACTTTTAAAGAGGGTGCAAAGATGAATAAAGCACTGTATAATTCATGCTCCTGACCTCAGCTTAATTAAACTGAAACGGGTCTGTGATTTCATGATGGCTGCTAGTCCCAGGAATAGATCTGTCTCCTCATTATCTCCCGGGCCTGAGGGTTGTGTCCATTTATCAAAGCTGCTGTCTTCAGGCCTGGATGGAGTGGCTCTGAGATAGTTCTCCTTGTAGGCTTGAGTGACTGCAACACGTTCTCAACCCAGCTTGTCACATGGTGCCACTCTGTCAGTGAACATCTGCGTCTACTTATGATGTTTTAGGTATCCTTCTGTGTCAGCTGTTTTACGCTCCAGGATGCCGTTACTGTCATGTCAACAAATGCACATGATGGGATGATGCTTCATGGTCCTTATGTTTTCACAGCAGTACATGGCAACCAATGTGGATCATCACAATGGTGAGGATTAGGTAACAAAGTCATAGATGGTTAGGTTTAGGCAAACGAGGTACATGGTAAATTGTAGGAAAACACACACAGACACACACATACACAGACACACACACACATCCACACAGGAACTGAACTCCGGACACCTGCACAGAAGTCAGTTGTTTGTGAGACCCCACCCACCCTATAAACTTATTCTCACTTCTTATATTATGTTGTTACTGGCAGAGGCAGTGTTATTACCTGAATGAGCCCAGTGCCCTCCGGCCATCCACCGGTGTATAAGAACAACGCCACCAGTTCTGTCTGAGCGTGCTCTCATCTGACGGCTTCCAGCTGTCCTGTTGGATGTGGATGGTGGCTTTTGCCGTCATGCTCGAACGCTCAAAGCACAGACCAATGTATTTGATGAGTTTGGTGGAAGAATTGGCTGGTTTGAGCAAAGGGAAAATCGGGAAGTTAAAGCGTAGACACTAACTTAATATTATGGAACCATGTTTTATAGGTTCACAAAGTATCCGACCATTTGCTAAGCTCCACATTTATTAGTTACTGTTGCCATGTCTGTCAAGCTTTCCGTTCACATGTGGCCCATGCAGTTTGCAGTGATAAAAATAAAAAACAAGAAACGTACATTTGGATTCCCACTCACAAATCATGCTCAAAAACTGACACTAAAGCCAAATATGACCAAAAGTCAGCATCCTTACCGGTTATAGACCATAGGATCATGAGTTCAGCAGCAGTATTGTAAATGGAAATTAGTGTGTATTTTGAGTATTTTATTAACCACGTACGTTGCTGGTTGTTAATGTTAATTTTCATCTTTTATTGGAGCAACTGTGTTTTTACTTGAGTATTAAAAAGAAAAGTAAGTGCAGTGAAAAAAAAGAGAAAAAAAATGGATGAAAACCTGCTGCAGTCCACGGGAGAACTGCTACTTGAATGATTTATATTCCAAGAACAACCCAAAAAAAGTTGAGGCCACAATGGCATCAGATTAACAGTTTCAATGTCCTGAAGTGACCAAGCCGGGTCCAGACCTCAATTCAGTCAAACATCCGTGGCTGGACTTTAAAAACTGCACTTCCATTTTGATCCTCGCTCAGTATAACACAGCTACAGCATTTTTACAAAGAAGAATGAAGAGGAAGCAAATATGACAAAGCTGCAGATTTATTGTTAAGGACAGCGCCCATGCATATACTGGGTGGACGTGGCAACACAGCAACTGGTTATGTCCAGGTGTTCTCAGGTGACACTGTCCAGCGGCATTTCATTAACCAAAAACACTGACTAACTAAAGCACTATTTCTCGAGTTCTTAGTGAAAACAGACTGGCACAACAGACAAAGGTATCATGCTCAGATCACTTGTATGCCAGCGAGAAGAGATGATTTAACAGTGCCTTAAAGGTGTTTATAGTCTGAACTCCAGTGAACTCCAGATTCTTGCATTAAAGTCAGTTGTTTGTGGGACCCATCCACCTTCCTTCCCACCCTATGCGCACACTTTCACTCCTTATATTACATCGTTACGGACAGTGTTACCTGACGTTGTCCTTCAGTGTTTCATGCACGCGCAACCCGTTCCATCTGGCTGCATTATTATGTGACACCACCTGTGTGCGTTGTATGTGGAAGCACCTGGTGCCCTCCAGCTGTCTGTCAGCATATATATAACACAGCACCAGTTCTGTTTAGCCGCATTCCTGTTGGACGCAGAAGAACATTTTAACAAATGCTGATAAGACTTTTAGTTGTTTTCATAGACAAATACATCTGTACGTCATCTGTAAAGCAATGATCCCTATCAGGTGAAAACTAATCAACAGCTACTTCACCTATTTGGTTCTTTTGTTTGGGATGGAGCTCTCTGCTCTGTATTGTAATGTTGGAGGTAAGAGTGTTCAGAGTAATGGAAGTCCTAGCGATTTGTTGAACACAGCAGGAGACTGGTCCAAAGGTAGACTGACTGGAAGATTGTTTTCTGCCTTGATGGCAGGCAAGCTGAGAGCCACACGAGTCAGGGATGGAAAAACAACTTTAGGACCTGTGGGACGCCTGGTGGCTCTGTTGGTCGAGCAGGCGCCCCATGTACAGAGGCTGTGTCCTCGCTGCAGTGGCCGTGAGTTCGAGTCCATCCTTGGCCCTTTGCTGCATGTCATCCCCTCTCTCTCTCCCCCTTTCATGCTGCGTCTGTCCTGTCTAATAAAGGCAATAAAAGCCCCAATAAATATCTTTTAAAAAAAAAACAAACAACTTTAGGACTTGCATTTAAGAACTGTGCCTACCAACATGTACTGTCAGCTGCACTTTGTGGATAGAATTAAATCAATCATTAAATCATAATTAAATAATTTAAAGTTTTAAATGAAATGGGTATGAAAACATTTTATTTCTCTTTATCAGAGATCAAGATTCTGGTACCTACATATATGTTGTAATGCACTGATTTTCCGCAAACACAAGCTACATCTATCATTACATTTAATGACTTCTCTAACTGACTGGATTTCCCACTGTTGAACAAATGTCAAAGCGTAGTGATATTGACGCTGATCTTGGCAGAACACAAGAGAAAATAGATGATCAATGAAAGAACAGCATGGGAGAGGTTGGTCCACACTTGAGTGTTGTCAACTTAACGAGAAACAGAGCTGTGGTTTGGCATATCAATTAGGTTGAAGTCGTGATGAATTCCAAATGAGATTTGTATTCAGCTTCATGTATTATTTTTATCTACCTTACATACCTGACAACCTTCTGATCATAAAGGGAAAACTTTGGCTTTTTCTTACACTGAACACATCTGTATCATTAAAAAGTAATGGAAGGCTCTCACTATTTTAGTGTTACTCACATATGAGGACCATTCATCCTATCTTTGTTAATTATACATAGACTATTCCAGCACTGTGGAGGATCATTAACCAGTGAAGTCAAGTCAAGGTCTTCAGCAAATGATGGAGGAATCCAAATTTTACTGCGCTAAGATGCCTCATTCTGGTTAGTGACGAGCAAAGATTTTGATTATAATGGACTAAACAAACAGATGGATAGAAAGATTCTAACTGCAGCTGCAAGTGTCTTCTCCCTTATGATGGAATGCAAAATATAATATAATATGTATATATATATATATATATATATATATATATATATATATATATATATATATATATATATATTTGTATGTATGTATGTATGTATGTATGTATGTATGTATATATATATATATATATATATATATATGTATATATATATATATATATGTATATATATATATATATATATATATATATATATGTATATATATATATATATATATATATATATGTGTGTGTGTTAGCCCTGAGGTATAATGATAGAACAGCTCAAATTTAGCCAATTGTCAGCTGGTGAAAAATCAACTATAGATAAAGATAGAAAGAGAACGGGAGCTTTATGCAGAAGGGACTGCCAGTTAATGAGTTTGAGACCCTTCATTAACTACTCATCTCACAGACCCCACCAACCCTTGGATAACCAGCTCCCTGAAGATACTGAATGGAATAATTCACAGTTCTAGGGAAGGACCAGTTCTAGTCAGAATGGCTGGGGGGAGATTTATTCCCACGCTAACCTGAGTACTTCACTACTGGAATGAAGCACAAATACAAACCTTCAGAGGTGTGGACTCAAGTCACAAGTCTCATTTGATGACTTTAGCCATAATGAAATAAAAAAAAAAGAAAAAGGCTTGTAACTGAACTTACAGGTTCAAAGTCAACTTTATTGTCAAATCTGCCATGTATGTTAGACATAGGAATTGAAAATGCTTCTCTCCATACCAACAGTGCAAAGAAGTACAAAGAGAAAATAAAGAATAAAAAAATACATAGAATTAAATAAGAAATTAGGTAATATAAGACATGATGTATATACATACATACATAAATACACACACACACACACACATATATTCACGTGTGCAATGTGGTACGTGACCTTGACTTGGACTTTAACACCACTGACTTGAGGCTTCACTTGGAAATTCAGACCTTGACCATACCTTAAATCCTCCCAGAAGCCCAAACATATAAAAGTATGTCAAATAAAAATGTGCAATGACTCAACTAAAATGAACACTTTTCATTCCCAGCAAGTCGATATGTCCCAAGATCCACTGTTTGAAACAATTCAGCAGCATCCAGTCAAGCTGCAGGAGAGAACCATGAAGAATTAACATTGTTATGTTGTGCCAGTTGGGATAAAAAAAAGATATAAAAACTAATTGCAGTTTGTAAAAAAAAAAACAAAAAACTGCAGATCGCAAAACGTGGGAATTGAAAATGACGGACGGAGACGCAACATCCTACAACAAACTTGTTTAAAAAAAAAACAAAAAAAAACTTTAAAAAGCATTCATGATTTTTGTATATTAAACTTAGTATTACTCTATTGTTAAAATTCCATAACATTTGGTAAAGACCAAATAATGAATTCTTTAGGACTCGAATCTCAAAGTTAAGGACTTGGGACTTGCAAAACAATGACATTCATCCCTCTGGGGAAATTTAAAGTTCTACCTGCTGATACTTTTGCTAATTGTTTTAATCACTGTGTTGATTTTATGTAACAGGCTTCTGTTGTTGTGATCTTTTATGTATGAAATTTGTTCTCCAGTCTGTACTGAAAAAGAGATCTTGAGACATTCTGTACAAATGACGTTAAATCAGCTAAGATGCATATGCACACTTATTTGGTCTCTTGTGACCCAACAACAATGACAGCAACAGAGAGAGAAGCTAAAAAGAGCATTCCTCTGTCAGGCTGCAGTTAGCACTGCAAGGTGACACCGGTCACACTGAGACTAGCCAATGAATAAAATAGTTGTAGTAGTAGTTCTCGAGGGAGGAAGCAGTGAACACACACAAAGGTGAAGTTTAAGCAGATGCTACCTGCAGTAGCAGTTACCTGCAGCATGTAAAATAAACACGTGTCCCTTGCAGAGGTTCATAGCTGCATGATCGATATTTGTGTAGAACCACTATTTAAAGAAAAAAAAAGTCACTTTCACTGTTGGATTTCTTTGATTTGCATGTATTTTATAATATATATATATATATATATATGACTCATATAATTACATAAAATGTGTGGGTTCCTGATGTATGGTAGTAACATCATTATGTACCCCTTGGGATTATACTGCTCACTATTCCCTATGTCATTTGCTATGTAAGGCACCCACCTGGAGATTTGTGGTTGGCATGGCTACCGGATAAAATCCCATCTTCCACATGCCAGAGCTCCGGGGATAGAGAGGGAACAAGTGGTTGTTTATAACTGGTTAAAAACTGTTGGATGTTTCCATCCAAGTCCAAGTATTAGCACAGCTCTTGCATGTTGACTTGAAATCAATTCACAGAAGATCTGCAGAAGGAAATGGTCTGGTTTTCTAATGAGCATGTATGCTGTGGTCTTCATCACCCACATTGCCTCCTGTTTATTAATATAGTTGGACTGAGAACATATTTAATTGGCTC
Source organism: Plectropomus leopardus (assembly GCF_026936395.1). Taxonomy (NCBI): domain Eukaryota; kingdom Metazoa; phylum Chordata; class Actinopteri; order Perciformes; family Serranidae; genus Plectropomus; species Plectropomus leopardus. The sequence goes on along the minus strand of NC_142177.1, from coordinate 5,960,942 downwards.
AAATTACCTCATGGTGATCTATCAGTGGATCTACATGAAAAGACAGAGGGGGGAAAAAAAAACCTTCAACCTGTGGTGATTAATCTCTTGACAAATCCCCAGTGGTAAATGATCTATCAGAGACTGAAAGCCTGGCAGGAACTAGAGACGTGATACAAGATAAAATAGGTCCCAGGGAGCAATACAGTCTCTTTAGGATTTCATGGGCTGTATTTGTGATTGTTGCAACCTGAAATGCCTGATTTCACCTTTTCAAAAAAAAATTGCAATGTAAATTGAGATGTATGTAGGCATTATTTGCACTGAAATTACTGCTGTTTGATGCAGCTGAAGGACCGTCTATATGAGCCGCTCTCCTCCTGCTCTCCTTGCCCGTGCAGCACAATGTGATCTCACAGCTCGTTCTCATTCGAAAGTCATCAAGTACAGCAACTGTGATATCGACATAAGATGCCAAGGCCAAAAGTCACCTTTCATGGCAGTATGTTATGCTGCTAAGTGGATTCAGATTGCAACAAAAGCTTTTACGGTATTATGATACACCATTGGTTAGGCAGACAGCACCTGGCACAAATTTGGGATAACGCGATTGGACAGAACCTGTCACACCCATGTGATAGAAAAGAAGTGGCTCAGAGGTAGACCTCTAATTGGAAGGTCAGCGGTTTGAACCTCGGCTCCTTCAGTCAACGTGTCAAAGTATCCTTTGGAAAGATACTGACAGACAGCATACATGTAGTGTGAAAGCACTTTGAGCGGTAAAAAAAGACTATACAAGTACAGTCCATTTACCATCAACTTTTGAGGATTATGCAATACAAAACACCTCCTGAGGGAGCTAGTTCCTACCAACAAGCTCATAGCCATAGCATCATGTAACCTATAAAAGCAAAAAAAAAGTTTCCATTGCAGTTTTGTAAAGTATGGCTTTTTAGAGTTGTGAATTTTACATAAAAACTGTTTTGCAAAAAATGGGAGGCTTTTTTTTTGCTTACATCGACATATTTTATGTTTGCAATTTCAGTTTGCACAGTTTGAGGGTTAATGGCAACCGGTGTTGTGACTGCAGCCACAGTGCCCCAGTTATGCAGCAGCAGTCTGATGATAAACAGAGAGAGAGACGCTGAGCGAATCAATAGGCTGCCTGCAGCTCTACAATGAAATGAGATTTTACTACATATAAATAGTCAAATTTTCAGTAAAGTTTTGGTAAATGGACAAAATTGCAAGGTCGTATTCACAGAGAATGGCACAATTTGGGTTAATTGTTATGATCACAACCTTGTGAGTCCTGGAGGGACTAGCAGTACCTTGATGTGTCCCAGTATAAAACAACATGAAGCAGATGTCAATAGAACATGAGATGAGTTCATTATAAGTAAAGTTCTTGTGAAATCTCTCATCTAATATAACTTAAGGCTTAGAGTACTGGTTTTAGTGTCAGGTGTCTTCCTATACATCAAATATTGAGACTATGCCTTTGTTCCTGTTTGTGAACCTGGATCTTTTGTGTCTTCATTTATTAACACTAACATCACTCAGTATTTCCACCCCAGGAACTCTCTATCCTGCACATTAAATGGTGAGCAGAGATGTGCGTGGGCTCAGGCAACTAACTCAATTGCTAGATGTAATTGTGAGATTCAGGACATCCTCACGAATCATCGGCACACAGACATACACAACCCTGCCTGTGAACCACTGAGATAGACGGATAGGCAGCTACATGAGGCAGAAAGGAGCATATAGATCTGTCTTTCCTGTCAAATATTCAGAGTTACTCAACAGTCAGTTAGTGAAACAGCATACCGAAATATTCTTGTTAAAAGAGAGCTGCAGTGATTTACAGGTGAATGTGGTTTGTAAGAATGAAAAGGACACAGTTTGTGGATTTGAGGGATTTGCCAGATTTGTTTTAGTATTCGGACAGTGGAGAATTACAAGATTTGATGAAATGTTTTCATGTTTTTATCCTCTTTTCTACCATCTTTCCCCTTAACTGCTAAAAGAAGAACCTAAACAGGATTTTTCTCCACAACTCCCCACCTCCAATAAATTGCAATGTATTTTTATGTTTCAGCAGAATCTTCACTAAAACATGGTAAATAAATGACAGGGCCACTATAATGATAATAATATTGATAATAATATAGCTGCCTGTGTAGAAGCTAACAAAGGTCTGTTTGCAAAAGCAAATTGAAAAATACAATCTTTTAATGGAAATTAGAGAACAGAGACAAAACCAGACACACATTTCATACAGTGAAGCTATATAGCAGAGCAGGACTACACCTCTACCGCACCTCAACCGCGCCTCTTCCGGCTTAAATATCCTCCTAATCCGATCTCCCCCTTTCATTCTCGTTATTCGGCACCCCCCCCTCGATCTCTTTCCTTTTCCTCCTCTCCGTAGGGTCCTAAGGGGTCTGTCGTGCCCAGGAGCCACGGCGGATTCCCACCGAAGCTTCCCCACACCGCACTCAACCATCCATTCCAATAATTCAACATCAATGTTTATACCAAATCTACATTCACGTCAATAAATTGTTAAAGTTAATTCCAATTGAGGTGTGGTCCTTGCTAGTGAAGCACCTATTAAAGATTGATGCCCAAAGGTAGATGATGTAACCTTAATTGTGGGCTAAAAAATGGGAAAGAAATGTGTGCTATTTTAATTTGCAGGAAATAAAGAAAACTAAATTAAATGAAAATTAATTTAATGTTTCAGTTTTGGGGATTCTATGAAGGTAAAAAGAGAGCATTTGCAGCCATGGCAACTGAGTCCCCAAGGAATGAGTCCTTAAAACCCGGAAATGAGTTAAAATCTTTGCACTCCGGGTGTCCTCATCTTGAAGATAATGGGTTTTCAGTTAGATGCCTGAAATAAGGTCTGCACCTAACACAAGCTTAAGAGACTGTTATTCCCTGTTCCACAACATAAAATATGTTAGTAAATACCCCACTCTGGAATCATTAAAAAGGTGGTTGCTAACAAGTGGCTAAATGGGCATCATGTTCTCATCCCAAGTCACATATTGTCTAAGTATCTTCCTGCACTTGCTTCCAGGATGGCACTACCATGATGTCACCAAATGCACATGGTGGAATAACATTGCATGTGGTTATGTTTAGACAACACAAGCATATGGCAACCAAAGCAGTCAAATGCAGGTATGCTGGCACAGATGGTTACTTTTAGACGAGAAAGGCCCTACTAAAAATGGAAAAGTCTTACCTTTGCATTTAGAAAAAACTACGTTCATATGATCACATTGTAAGAACAATCCTCGTGTACACAGATCCGCAAAAACAACCAAAAACGCCTTAGTTTGCATGCCAGACCAGTGGTTGGGGGTGTAATTTTGTAATGACACATCATAGGAGAACACTACACCCATGCGCAAAGTGCGGCCCTGAATTCACCGTTCTCACAGGAGACACGCATTGCCATTTTACACGGTGACAGAAGGAGTTGCATTTTCAAAAGATAACACTCTGGATCCCGGTTTCAAAAAATTTGCATCTTCAGGCCCCAAAAATGCTGTTGTTATGTAAATGAAGGGCCAAACTATGACAAAAGTTTAATGTTTGCAAGAGGTTTCAAAGGGTTAAGTGACTTGACTGTACATGGGGTGAATATGTTTTCTTGACTCTCTTCTAATTCCCTTAAATCCCCCCACCTTTTGACAGTCTGCCGATCTTTCTGAGCCTTCCTTTCAATACACCTGTCCCTCATTTCCTAAATAATCCTCACCTGTCCCTTGTTCTCTTATTAAGTCCTCACTATATATACCGCACATGTTCCCTTTTTTTCTTTCTGTAAACCCATTACCCAGAGTTGTGAAAAGAAAAGTCTTGCCTAGGGCTCCAAAAAAGGCTAAAGCAACCTCTAGCTATCGGTAACAAACCACAAATCTCAAAAAAATAAAACCTTGCAGCTGTAGTGTGTCACTGGCCTTCACACTGCTCTTGTTCATTTGTGTAATCATAACTTCACATCAGATGACTTGACAGTCACTACTGGACTGGTGCGCTGACTCTGCTGTCTATTCCAAGGCAACAAAGTTTCTTTCATGTAAATTTTTGCTCTCACACGCTTCATTATTCAGCTGAAATGTTGTACATGCCAGCACTATCAGAACAACAGCTGTCAGTTATCTCAGTGAATCTTTTCAAAGAACTTACAGTCCTGCTCACCATTATTGGCACCCCTTCATTTTTTGCATAATCTCTACAATATCTTCAGAAATAAATGGAAATGTACCATATTTATATCATCGGGATCTTTTAATTGGAGGTCCAAAGTAATTTAACAAAGGAAATTGTTTTTTCAACTTACATATCGTAATTTCAAAGAAGAAACAGAAAACACAGCATGTGCAGCAATAATGGCACCCCTCTTTAATATTTGGTTGCACACCCTTTGGCAGTGATGACAGCTTCCAAACGTTTCTTGTAGCCATCTATAAGGTGGTATTTTCTCCCACTCTTTCTTTGCAAATTATTCAAGCTCTTGAATGTTTGCAGGTTTCTTTTCCCCAATGGCAGATTTCAGCTCATACCAAAGATTTTCAATCGGATTGAGATCAGGACTCATTGCTGGCCATTTTAAAACAGTCCATTTTTTCCTTTTCAATCATTCCTGCTTGCTTTTGGATGTGTTCTTTGGGTCTTTGTCTTGCTGGAGGACCCATGATCTTCGACTCAAACCAAGTTTTCTAACATTGGGTAGGACATGTCGCTCTAGAATGTCTTGATAATTCTCTGATTTCATGATTTCTGTGATACGATCAAGGCCTCCAGTACCAGATGCAGCAAAGCAGCCCCACAGCATTATGGATCCTCCACCATGCTTAACTGTTGGGAGGGTGTTCTTTTCCTTGTAAGCTTCATTGCGCCGTCTGTAAACAAACTGTTGGTGTGCATTGCCAAAAAGCTCTATTTTTGTTTCATCTATCCACAGAACATTTTCCCAGAAGGATTGTGGTTTGTTCAGGTAGTCCTTGGCAAAGACTAGTCGTCCCTTTTTATGTCTTTGCCTCAGGAATGGTGTCTTCCTTGGCCTTCGCCCATAATGCCCTGTTTGGTTTAGTGTGCGGCGTATGGTACTTGTTGAAACCATGACCCCAGACTGTTCCAGGTTGGCTTTCAGGTCTTTGGATGTTTGACATGGTGTTTTTCCATCATTCGCACCAACCTTCGAAGACTTCTGTCATCAATTTTTCTCTTCCCCCACGTCCAGGGAGGTTCTTGACAGTTCCATGCTTGTGAAACTTCTTAATCACATTACACACTGTTGAAACAGGGATACCAAGGTCTTTGGAGATGGCCTTATACCCTTTGGAGGTCTTGTGTTTGTGAATTATCGCACTTCTGATGTCCTCAGACAGCTCCTTTGTCTTCATTGTGACAAAGACACAGGGGATAACAGGTGGCTTTTTATAACATGGACGTCATCATTCATTGGTTAATTCATGTCACATGGGCACAGACAATTTATCACAGGTGATTCTCATTTGTGATTTACCAAAGGTGAGTCACAATGTGTTTCCATACTGATTTACAGGAAAGGGGCCAATACCAGTGACACAGCACGCTTTAAGTTTTTCTATTTTTTCCTCCCATTGTTTATTGCTTTAAATTGTTATTTATCATTTGCTCTTTCGTATCAAACACAAATTCTCTATAGAAAAAAAAATGTTTCACTTGATTCATTTTTTTCAGAAGATATTCCACATTATGTACTTGAACTTCATGGGTGCCAATAATGGTGAGCAGGACTGTATTACCGCTGAACAGACTGAAAATGCAAAGTCTCATTTTTATGTCTCCACATCAGTGATCGCAGTGGCCAAAAGCTTTCATTTTTGGGGTTGTCCTTAGATCATTCCATCCAATCCTGGTGCACATAGTATCTCAAGAATGCCTTTAGTGAAGTTCCTCAAATTTGGCTCAAAAGTCTAGTTATACTCACTGATGGCACAAACATCCACGTGACCTTAATGATCAACTGATTAGATTAGGGTGGTCAAAGGTCGATATTAGTGTGATCTTGCATCCGTCTCATTCTCATAAACGCAAAATCTCAAAAACACCTTTAGGGAATTTCTTTAAATTTGGCACAAATTTCCACTTTGAGTCATTGATGAACTGACTACAATTTGGTGGCCATAGGTCACTGTGACCTTGTATCCATTTTATCCTCAGGAAAGCAATATCTTAAGAACATCTTGAGGGAAAATGTTAAGATTTGGCAATGATGTCTAAATAAACTCAACAATGAACTGATTAGAATTTGGCGGTCAAAGGTCCAGGTACCTATAATCTTGCGTTTATGTCGTTCTCATGAAAACAATATCTCAAGAAAGCTTTGAGGGAGTTTCCTCAAATTTGGCAAAAATGGTCACTTGGACTATAAGAAGTTGGTCAAAGCCAAAGGTCATGGTCATTGTGACCTCACAAAACATGTTTTTGGCCAAAACTCAAGAATTTATATGCTAATTATGACATTATTTCACACAAATGTCTAATAGGATATAATGATGAAACGATGACATTTTATATCCCAAAGGTCAAAATCACCTTGTTCTGCAAAAATACTTTTCTGGCCATTATTTAATAACAAAGAAGTGGAAACGTTTGGCAGATACTAAAATTGGTGAAAACTAATCTTGGGTGTCCACCTTGAAAACTGTGCTGATTGTATAAACCTGTGCTGGCAGGACATGTGGGTGAATCATCCATGTTTTCCTGGACATGGATATAAACTGTAAGTGCTACTTGATTGGTTTGCAGAGACAAACAGCCATGTGATGGTAATGCTATTTTTTTTCTATTTGCAATGGTTCTATCAGGAGTGGGACAGCTCACCCTTTCAGAGAATTAAAAGAAACGCACACTTACGTAATTATACTATCTTTTTTTTCAGCCTAAGGTCAGTCTATATATCGGAAATTCAATGTTGTTTTTCGAGAGTGTATTATTATGATCACTGATTCTGTTTTTATCAAACTTATCTGTAGCCTATAGGGGAAACCTTTCAAACCAGTGACAATATTAGTGAGATGGAAAAGGCTCTTTTTGATGCTGTTTACCCAATTACCCATCACTATCACATGTATCACCTTAGGCAGGAAACGAGCAAGAAGCAGCATGGTTTACTCTGTTGACAAAATTCTGTTCTACCACACTGCTATCTTCTTTCGGCAGAAGTCAGATAATATCTACACAAACTACCATTCATTGCTTGCCCGCTGTGTCTTATTTTTCTGTCCATCTCATTCATTATTAATGATTCTTTGCCAGGATCAGGTGCCTGACTTTAAATGTTGTTCAAATAATTTCTTGTTGTCACAATCTGTAAGAGATGTGTAGTAAGCAGTTTCCCCAGGAGGCTCTTTTTATCCCGCTGCAATTACCATTTAAAGAGGAAGAGCTTTGAAGTGGTGTGTTTGCCTTGAAGCGGCATTGCTGCAGGGGTTGGAAGAAAATGTTTTACTCAAGAAAATCTCCACAGTCTGTGCATACAAGTGATTATTAATTAAAAATATACAATCATCTTCCTCTGTTATGCCCCACTAGAATTAACGAAAAAAAAGAGACAAAACTCAGACAATTATACAACAAAACGAAAAACAAATGTTAAGACGTAGACATTTTGTTTCATGCAAAAAACATTCTTATTCTTATTCTTTCTTAATACATAATATAACCAGTCCACTCAACCTCTCTGTCCCACTGTGCTTTTCAAACCATTTTCAAAAGCGTTTGAGCTAAATTAAACTCTGCAGTCACATCTGAGATTATTTTTATTTTCATTTAAGCAGATGCCACTACTGAAGGATTCATCATGAGTATATTTGGCTTGTTCTTACTCCAAGGTCGTCAAATACTGCCGCTTTTCAGTGCTTACAGCATAAGATCCTGACACCAACAGCCACTGACCATATAAAAGGTCACTGGATGACTTAAGGTGAGAATACAGGTGGACAAAACCGGCTGTTACAATACCCTGGCTGATTGTCGGACAGCACCTGTTGCGACTGCATTTTACAGATGGGTTGCATCATTTGAGAATGCAGTGTGTATGATATGCAGCAGGACAACATCAGATTGGAACACTGCCGGTAGCCACATAATATAAGGAGGGTGTAATTGTGCCTACAGGGAGTGTGGGGGGGATGGGTCCAAACCCCAGACTTTCATGCTGGAGTCCAGTGTTTACCTCGTGATGTTGTGTTTTTCTTCACTTTATCATGTTCCTTCTTCCCCTAAAGCTAACCATCTGTGCCAGCATGTACATTTGTTGATGCATGTGTATAACCACGTGCAGCATCATCCCACCATTTGTTGACATCACAGAAGCAGCATCTGAGAACATAAACAGCGAACGCAGAGTCCTAGAGTGAAAGATATAGATGTGGAAGTCCACTGAAAAGCAGCAACATGTGACAAATTGGGATGAGAACATGTTAGTATATTGGAATTTAGCATGTTATCCAGACCCAGCATGCACTTGTTGTGTTCATAAATGATATATACAGTGTATTAGCAGGGGTATGCAGAGCTGCAGTGTTACACACTCTCATAAAACAATCTTACAGTTATGTACAACTAAAAATTTAAATGAGTTATGCCTGCATGTATATGCAAGAGAGATGAGAGGGATAACAGTGATTTTATTGTCTGTATCTCTATATAGTGTAGTACACTATGTACTGTAGAGCAGTAACTGGTGTGGCTTTATTTTGAAGTACAGACTAACAGACTTTTATGGTCTCATTTATAACACCAACCTGTTTTTTCCAGTAAAACAGTATTTTATTGCCCTGTTCTTGGCAGGATAGCCCTATTGGTCTACGGCCATTGGTCTTCAAGCAATAATGTGCTTTTTTGGTTGCAGTGCTAGTTATTTACCAAGTTTTAAGTAATTTGACTTTTTATTCTTGCATTATGTTTTATTTCAAGGTGTTCTAAGCCCATGTACACTTTGTGGATTGGACCTTGGACCTTGAACTAATGACTAAGAAGAAACTGGACCATGTGGCTGGACCATTTGGGAACCACTACTGTAAAGGGACCAAATTGTTTTTCTCTTGGTCCCCGGTGCAAAACAATGAAAGAAACAACTTTCAGAAGGCGTAAAGCAGCATTCAGACTACACATGAGGGGAAAACAAAACAAGACAATGTAAAAAAATGCAAGACAAAACATGGGACAAACAATACAAGTCATAGGAATAGCCATTGAGGACATTAGATGTTGATGCAACTCATGCATGGAGTTGGTTGTAAATAGAATGTTTAGGCTATTATTTCTATAACAGCCAGCCTGTGCTTGAAAAGGATAAATAAATTGTACCTGCAGCTTTTACAGTGGAATTTTGGATTATATTTAGAACAATTTGAGCTTTTTATGTGCATTCTGTTCTGTAAGTAACAAACAGATTTCAAGGTTCAAACTAATTTATTGTCCTTCAACGACAAAGGGTAAGTTGTTGTCTTCTTGTGTTGCACAAGAAAAGAAAAGAAAAGTATTATGCTTGAGTACTGAAGATGAGGTCTCACATCCTGAGGAAAGGAACTACTTCTTAGTCTGTTGGCACAGCAGCAGATACTGATGGTAGAAAGGTCAACAGGTTGTTGCTGGGGTAGGCTTTGCCTTAAGTATTGTTTGGGCTGTACATTGGAACCTCGCTTAACTGATATTACCAATGCTAAACCAATGATGTTGGGTGGTTTTAATCACCCGCTACAGAACTTTTCTGTCCTGAGACAATTTGCCAATTTGTAATGATTTCGGTCAGGATGAGTTCTTTTGCTCATCTGTAAAAAGTTGACAATAAGCTGGTGAATTTGCTTTCTTAAGTGTTCTTGTGATTAAAGCTGTTTCCAGAGCTTCGTAACCTGGGTGGAGAAGTGAGATGACAAGGTCAGGTTCTCTGTGATGCTGGAACCTAAAACTATAATTACCTCCTGCTCCACTGTTGTACAGACAGGGGTCTGTGCCTTTGCCTCCTTTTTGTTTCTAAATTCAAGGACTAGCTCCCTGATTTTGCTGACATTGAGCAGTACATTGTTCTCTGTGCACCACTCAAGATTATTGTTGGTGTTTTTTCAGCCAACCTTAGTCATAGTGTGATGTGGCACTGTGTTTTCAGAAAGTGTTTTCAGAGACATTCACACTAAAGACTTGATTTAAAGACTTGATTCAAATATTTTGATTCAAATATCTTGCCCCCATTTAAAATTTAAACTCATTAAAACAGCTAAGGACTTTAAAACGTTAGAAAGGGGTTGTAATGGGATTTCCTGTGTGATTTCATTCATTTAATAGCAGTTCTGGTTATGTTTACATGGTTGAAATATTGAGTCAGCAGAGGGCGCTGTGGGCATGAGGTTTCTACGGCTGACGCCAGCCCTCAAGCAGAGTAAGACGTCAGGCCATAGAGTTATGCAGAAACAACACAGACGCCAAGGACTGATATTGATGTGTTTTTTTGTTATTGTTCCTACAGGTAAGAGGTTCAGAAATCATAACCAGAATGAAATATGATGACAATATAACATGTAAAAGCCTTAGACTGTGACGGTGACATGTAGTGAGTTTGAACATGACTTTGAATGAAGACGAGCTAGCTTGTGGAACGAATGAACAGTAGTCCAATATGGCGGGCAATGCCAGGGATGGTGAAAACAAACTGTGAAACTGTCTTCTAAAGTGCGAATAGTGCAACGGTGAACTTAATTCGTGCTAATGGACGATGTGAAAACAGTTGATAAAAGCTTTATTTGTGTGTGAATGAGCAACGGCCAACGGCGCCGGTGTTAGCCTTAATGAAGCTCGCGCACATGGCGGCTCTGACCGTCGTGCAGTAGGCAGTTCTCTGTGAGTTTCAGAATAAGAGCGTAAATGACGCATTTAACATGGGTTTTGTTTTGACAGTTAGAATTGAGAGTTTATATGAGAAACGTGATTTCTGTATTTAAATAATTGTTGTTTTTCGTGAACAAGGAGGTTACAAAGACAAGAATAAATAGTAATGATTAATAAATAGCTATAAGTGAAGTTAAAAGGGTGAAACAGGTCATTTTGAGGATGAATGGAGTAAAAACAAAGTTCATTAGAGATAGGTGCTCGTAGTTAAAAAGATGTTTACATGATGAATCATTACATGAACATTTGACTGTAATTTGATTCTGTTTGTTTAACTTTAATGCGTGTTCTGAAATAAGCCATCCCTCAAGCAGAGTAAGACGTCAGGCCATAGAGTTATGCAGAAACAACGCAGACGCCAAGGACTGATATTGATGTGTTTTTTTTGTTATTGTTCCTACAGGAATAAAATTTAATGTGCTACACCAAGGTTCGGCTGTAACGTCATTCTTGAAAGTGCAACAGTGACACCAGCAATAACCCAAGTCTAGTAATCAAGATCGGCAAATACTGCTTCGTCAATCAGTCTGTTTACATGCACAGTTAAGTGAAGCTATGGTTATGGCTCAGTTAGGCCATTTAATTGGATTACTGTTCTTCTCTCTGTATACAAGCACCAGGGGAAAATCGATCTATTGATGGACTCCGCCAGGGTAGATGGTGATATGCCCTCTTTGTTGCTAGTGTCCCTTCCTCTGGTTCACCTGTTATGTCACATATTAAAAAGTTAGCAAGAGGAGTTAGCAAGTGGTTGCATGTTCAGCAGTGCCAACATATTTGTATTTGTTGTGCGTACTCTTACTTGGAACTTTGTTTTGTTTTCTATCCTTCTTCTTCTTTAAGAACTTCCGACTAAGGTCTATACATAAAGGAGTACATCGACACCCATCCGCATTATCAAGATGTGTTATTTCGACTTTGAGAAATTCAGCTTGGTGTGACTTCAGTTGGACTTCTGTCGAACTTACATGTTTACATGTATTTTAAAAGTCCTGTTTTAGTCAGACTAACATAATAATTTATTTTTTTCTGACATAATGTAAATGTACTGAGTGATTTCTGCATAAGATACCCAATCTAAAAGCTACCCTTCACAGCAGTATGATACGCTACCTGTCTGCATCAGTTTGTAATGCAGCTGAATGGACCATTTTGCAGTGTTATGATGTGGTGTTATCCGATGGTCAGATGGACGGTGCCTTTTCGGTTCTGATCTGAATATAGAGGAAAACCATGATGTTTTTTTTCCTAAACATAACCAACTGCTTCTGTTGCCTAATCCTAACCACGTGCTTGTGTTGACATCCCAGCATTGGTTGCCATGTGCTTTTGTTACATAATCCTAACCATGATTCACTAAATCATTTAGAAATTCATTTTACCTTTCATATCTTTTCTCTTTACTCATTCATTGTAAATCTCTATCCTTTAGTATGTTTTATATTTTATTGCTCTGTAAAGCACTTTGAATTCCCCTCCTGATTGAAACGTACTATACAAACAACGCTGCTTGCTCTCATGTGGTTTAATTGACATCCCGGCGCTGGTTACGTCAACTCGGAACGTCAAGAGCAGACGTGGGATAGCTAGAGCGTTTTATGTAGACGCAGAGGTCCACTGACAAAGTGGCAATATGTGCCAACATGGAATGAGAACATTTTGAACAATTAGTATGGTGCAGCAGACAAACATAATATAGCAATTTTTCTACATATCCTTCGATATCTTCACCATACAGTGGATTCAGTGTTTCCTCTACACTCATTTAGGAGTGGCGGCCCGCCACTCCTAAATCCTACCCGCCGCTCCTTCAAATGTCGTTTTTTTTTTTTTTTTTTTTTAAATTGCAAATACACCACCGCCGCATCACAGCACAGTCCTGCACTGCGTTGGGTGTCGCGAGTGCTGAGGCAGATAACTATCTTGCTCCGTATCTACTCTTTGGGGTAGATACCACCGCCCCCTCCCACCCCCCAACAGAACTAACTGGTGCCGATGTTAATTAGCTACTCGCATCCAGGCATCAGGTCAGAGAGTCAGAGGAGTGTCGGCTTGAAAATAGCGTGCAACTTACCGGAGAAAAGGTAGACTTATTAGCTTAAGAAAACTTATAATAGATTTTATTAGTTAAATAAACATTTGCAAAATGTTGATGGCCAGCTAAGGTTACGTAGTTTAAGTTAATTGGGCCCGGTGCCAACTCAACTCAGTGTCGCTAACGTGAGTAAACTAATTGATAGCATTAAGCGATATACACGCCATGATGTAACTGCTGACTGCATTTTCAGATGAGCTTGTTCAAATATTTTTCAAAGAAGAGAAAGACACCTGATGAGGATGGCGCTAGTCAGGTATCATTAGCCTTTTTACTGACTCAAATTATGATGGTTAGGTAAAAAATTATGTTCACACTTGTAATCAAATGTGACGTGAGTGTAAATTATCTAACGTTAATGTTTTATGTAATCGTATAAGACAAGTAACAGACAGGGAGGAGCAGTGGAACAAAGTGAAGGAGAGCAGAGTACAGGAGGGGGAGTGCCGAGTGAAGGAGCAGGAGAGCAAAGTGATGGTGCAGGAGAGAGAGATGAGAGTAGAGGAAAAAAAACATAAAGGGAAACACAGGCTATCAGGTTGGGACCCTAAAGGGGTTGAAAAAAAAAAATAAAAAAAATAATAAAAATTATTGTTTCTATTTGTAGGTGAAGACTGACTTGAGAAACAGGCTGCAGGGGGATCACCTTGCAGCATGTATGCTGCTGAGCATCAACGGGCCACCTCTTGGGGAATTTCCGTACAACAGAGCCTTAGAGCTGTTCTACAAAAAACCAAGAAAAATCCATTGTTCTGAGCCTGGGTGCAAACTTTGCCACTGATTACGGCCCCATCAAGAAATTATTATTTACTTTAACATAACATTAATTTTGTTTTTATTATTTTATTGTTGAATTTTTGTTATTTTTTATTTTTACATTCAGCCTTTAAAAAGCGTCATTTGTTTACGCCGCCACGGCTCCCCGGAGAGCCTGCCCCCGCTGCTGAAAAAAATCCTAGAGGAAACACTGGGATTATTATGTTGATTTAGATGTGATGGTCACTCACTTTTTTAAATCAATGTTTTCACCTCAAAAGTTCTTGCAGACCCTCAAATGTTATAAGGCTTGACTTGAGATCATCATTTAACCTGTGGGATCAACAGGCTATAATGGGCTCTGCATCACAACATGAACATTTTAATCACTACAGCCCGTTCAAGGATCCATAATTTTCTTAATATGCTCAGTCTTACAAAAGACAATATTCTTGTGGACATTCATGCAGGAGTCCAGTGTTTGCTTCCCGTGTGACTGATTTTTTTCATAGTAGCAGCATTCCCGAAAAAGGATACCTAGCGCATATTTAGATGCAGAAGACTACTGCAAAGTGGCATGACTTGGGATGAGAGCACGTTACATAAGTACAGCTTCATAGACCCACTACAGTGGGACCATATACTTTTACGTCATGGTATTTTTTTTTTTTCTTGTTCTCACATATTTCAGCCAATCACATAATTCTATATCATTTCATTTTGATCCTTTATTAATGTGCAAAATATACAAACTTTTATTTTGGTTTAGGCCATGTTTATTACCTGACTGACCTGACATATGGTCTTAATTCCTTTGGCACAGTGTTGCTACGGCAATGACAGGTAGCATTTGGAAGCACTGACCTGATGGTTAGCACAGTCATTGAACCAAGATCTAATAAAAACATACTGTGTGACCTTTTCATTGTTCATGCTTGACCACAAACAGCATGCCGTATTGACAGCAACTAATTCCACAGTGGATGAACACCTGTCTCCTTCAATGAGAACAATCACTGGAATGGTCAAGTATAGGGTATAACAAATAGGTCAGCAAGGTTCACGTGACTCTGGTGCAAAACTACTGGAATCTTAAGTTATTCCTTTATGTTTTAAAGCCATGCAATTACCTTGTACAACACTTACTTTAGAATATTAGTTGGATGGATGGATAGATGGATGGATACTTTATATAACAGCAATACACTAACGAACCAAGAATAGTGCATTAACAAAAGTTATTCACCATCAAATCGTTCCATTATCATTCCTTTTTACCATGAAGACAATAACCCAGCAGCCTCTAACTCAGATTCTCTCTGCTACACATGCATAGCCACAGACTAATTAGAACGGATTCAGCTTGACTAATCGAGCTGTTGTCAAGTGTTGTGTCCACTGATTCAGACAGACCATTGAAACATGGCAACATGTCAAAGCCAGATGAGGAAATAGATGGGCAGCTTTTTAAGACAGTGGTCCAGCTACTGAGTAATCCTGGAGTGTACCCTCCGGAAAAGTCCTATACAGCGAGACAAGGCATTTTGAAACACTGTGGACTGAAAGACAAATGTTGAAAATCTTTCCTTCTGTTATATAAGACACCTTTCGGCCTCATTTGTGCTTGATCAGGCTCCACTGGGCACTTCTGCATATGTCAAGAATTCTTACCATTTCCTTATACTGCAAATTGAATATAAACTTTCTCAAGCACAACTTTCTTATTGAATTCCAGTGTAAAATTATTTTATGAGTATTTTATGATCAGGGACTTGTCATCAGTGATTTTTCTTTAAAGTTATCACGTGTTTAAGTGTTTTTGTAGCCTAATCCTAACCATACAAGAGACACGGCCAACCCATGATCTCAGCTGTCAAAGAGCACTTTCCATCGTTCTTTACCACCACCCTATAGCTCCTATATGTGCTACTAGAACATAGCACCCCCTGGACTGAATAAAAATCGCCAGTGACCAAAATCCAATGTTATGTTATCTCAAAAAGGTTTTTAAAAGAAGCATGAAGTTGCATTTTTACTATAGCAGCACAACTTGAGCAGTGGCAGAGTTGGTCTGTCTATCTGTTGTTCCACCACTTTGGTCCAAAGTGACATAACTTGACCGAGATGACTGAGATCTTAACCAACGCACCTACAACTTAAGTGTGATCTGTTAAAACTGTTAAAATGATATAGTGTGACTGATAAATCCCATACATGGCAGGGAACTTGCAGAGCAAAAATGGGTCATAGCTGCTGGTCCATCTGTTCCCTGACATTTACAGGTGAAATGCAGGTTAAGACATGTCCTCTGACAACAAATCATTGACAAATACAGAAAGTTCAGTTTTTGCCGTTTATTTACTGGAATCAATCAAGCTGAACTCGAAAAAGGGTCAATGAAAATCCACTAAACCCTGACCTACTTCTGTCTGCAGAACACAGCTTGCTCTGGATCAATAGCTTTACTTTTATCTGAAGATAAAGGCCTGAAAGGACCACTGCTTTTGCGTGTTTTTGCCCCTTTAGTATGAGTCACTTTTTTGCTCCAAATGATTCTGAAAGCCCTGGTGGTTTCTCTCTCTTAACTTAGGCTAAATGCAAACAACCCTCATCTCATCTTAAAGATAAGTGATTGACTGCTGTCTATCTTTTATGTTGTATGTTTACACATGGGATATATTATACAACAAAATCATATATAGAGCGTGCATTTAGCTCTGTGCAAAGAACGCTTCACTGAAAGCCAGAGCAATGGCTCAGCCACTGAGATCAAGTTATGGTGTAAACACGAGGAAAGCTGTCAAGTGTTTTGAGTAAAAATACTTTTCCATGCGTAGTTGATTTTAAGAACAAATGAGGACATGACTTATGCTGTGCCTGATAAAAGACATGTTCGCCATGAAGCAAATATTATCAGGAAGAAACATGTGAACAAAAAAATACAGTACACAATATGGATGCAAGCCAATTAGGCCTCATCAGGCAGCTGGCTTAATTACGCTCACCTGGGCTTTTTCAAGCTATAAAAGCTGGGTGATATTTTGCATTTGCTCTCTTGCTCTCTTGCTCTCTCTAGTTTGGTTTGTTCACTTTTGTATGTCTTTGTTGAATAAATTAAGAATGTTTTCATCAAACCTCTTGTGTGGAATACCCCTCCTTGTTTATATATATATATATATATATATATATATATATATATATATATATATCCACGCAGCTACATGCAATGGTGGCATTGTATGTTCCCCACTGTAAAGACAGAAATGACTGTAAGAAACAACTGCTTCCTATGCCACTATCCCAACAAAAAACAGTGCCACTATCACAGCTGAGAGGTCCCCAAAAATCACCCAAGTTTGGAGTTAAAAAAGCAGAAGGAAACACAGCAACAGGTTTCTAAAAACCCATATTTGGGGGCTGAAAAGCAGCAGGAATACAGCAACAGGTCCCTTAATAGACATATCCATTTGGGGGCTATGCTGCAGAAAACACAGCAACAGCTCCCTAAAAAAACACCGATATTTGGTGGCTGATAAAACATTGGACACAGAGCAACAGCTCCCTAAAAATATGTTTGGGGGCTGAAATCTGTTGAAAACAGAGCAACAGGTCCCTAAACACAGCCACATTTGGGGGCTGAGAAGCATCAAGAAACGCAGCAACAGGTCCCTAAAACAACAATGTTTGAGGGCTAACAAACCATCCACCATCCCCTCCATCTCATGATGAGTAAAGCAGTCTGCATAGTAACTTTGTCATTTTAGAAACATTGATGTGGTACACCTGGAATGTGCAAATGTGAGGTATTCCTGGTTTTCAGAAATCTACAATTGTAACGTTTTCTTCTGGCAGCTGGGCTGATTAAAATGGTGCAGCAGACTTTGCCCACAGGCACGCAGCAGAGCCATAAGACGTCAATTAATCTGTCCTTATAATGAATGTCAAGCACATTCCAGCAGCAAACACAGCAGCAAAACAAATGGACTGAGAACGCCAACAGCACACTCACATTAAGCTCAGTGATATTCAACCAAACAAACACACTGTACCGGATAGCTACGTGTGATGCATGAAAGCAAAATGTCAAAGTCAGGTGTCTGCAATGAACGTTTGATGCACTACACACATATTCACTATTGTTACATTTGGCTTTTGGAACAGTACTCTCACAGAAAATTTTGAGCATCATTTATAAATTTATTTTTTAATGCACCAATGTCTGCCTTTTCTGCATCAATTTATTCTGTAAATGTATTTAATTTTGTCAAAGTCCTCTGAAATTTCCATTTTTTTATATTGGGGAGAGAAATCCAAATGGCCTAAATTCTGAAGGGGACATGTCCCCTGCATCACCCCAGACATGAGGGCTCTATACTAGAGATATTTATTTGACATGTTATAGTTTCAGAGGTCCTACTGAACAGATTATGTTACTTTATACCAAACAATAAAACATAAAAAGAGTCATAATAAAGACACACAATGTATTTAAAATGACTATTTGTTAAAATATAACTGAACATCTGATCATTTATTGTTGTTAAATGATTCTTTTAATGTTACCCATTATATATATTGTGAAAAAAACATTTTTTAACTGTTTAAAATCATGTGTTACCAACAGTTTGGCCTTTTATGGTAAAGGCAATGATGCTAAGATGATAAATTTACAATTTATTTATTTTTTTGTTAATTTGATATTTGTAATGTAAGTCCATTATATATTTGCTAAAATAATCAATAAGAGTACAGAAAACACACACACACACACACACACACACACACACACACACACACACACACACACACAGGCAAAGTTTAGCAAAATGTATTATCGTAGTCTCTGGTGTACTAACTACACTAACTAATGCACATCACTTGGACACAAGTCAATATGATTTTTTTCGCCAATTTCTGAGACGTTTTCAAGTAGTGTAGTGGTAATACATGCATGTAAATAATATTAGTACTGGTAATACCACCAATTCAATGGTCACAAATTGATATATGATGTCGACATGCTAACATACTACAAACATTATAACAGTAAATGATTTGCAATTTTGATTTTTTTCCCCCATAACCATGAATGGCCAAATCAAGGCTTTGGTAAAGGCCTATACAGTTTTTTAAATATTAAAAAAATGGCTTTTCCAAAAATCAATATTTTTTTTTCCAATTAAATATAAAAAAGCAAATAAACCATTTTTCATTGCTTTTCTCTTGGTGGGGACTTTAAAAGGATACAGTAAGAGTTTTGCTTTGTAAAAAGAGATAAGTGTGCCCTCTAGGGGGAATGGCTTGCTAACACCTGCAATGAGCTTTTCAAAAGAGCTTTCATATCAAAAGATGGTTTAAATATTGAATAATTTTCTTGTTGATGGAGCTTTCATTACACAGTAACCATGGCAGTATAATTCTACATCAGATTGCCTCAGAATGTATGATATAAATTAGATTACTATGTATTTACTGTCCTCTCACTCTTGCAGGTTTGCTTTTCATCCAGGAGGTGTCAGTACTGTCATTTAGCACAAGGAAACACAGGCAGCATACTGTTATGAACTGGATGGTGATGAGGAGTGATGATCCCCTGAATGGGAGCTGTGGATAATTGTGTGGAAAATGGATCAGTGAGTGAGATAATCCCCCCTCCTGAGCTTTTGTCATGATCTTGAAAACAACAAAAGATACAGGAACAACTGAACAACGTCAGCTTGATATCAATCTGCCACCGTCTGTCAGGCTTTGTAAAGGCACTGTACTTTGTAAACACACCTTTTTATGTTGATTTATCGAATGTGACATAATGTCACTGATCATGTTTGCAATGGGATGTTGAGTTTGTGCAAAGTAAATACATATATATAATGAGTAAATAAAGACTTGATCTTGAGCAGCAGAGCAGCAGAAATAAATGAGTGAAAATGGGAGAATGAGCAAATCTAACCCATCTGACCTCCCGATCCACGTCGGACCTCGGAGGGTGACAAGAGGTGCCAGCTCCTTTTTATTTTTCTTATTTGTCTTTTTATTTACCTCTTTAGTTATTTACTTTAAGTTACTTTTTAAAATTCATCCATTTATTTATTTTTACAACTTATGTATTTTTGTTTTTTCTCTTTTATTATTATTATTATATTATTTTCCTAATTTTTCGTACCGTATTATTTGCATAGTCCATCTTTTCTCTCCTCTTTCTCAGCTGCAGAAATGCATACACCTAAACACATGTACACAGACAATCTCAAAAACTACCCAGTGCATAGGAAAATAACCGGTTTGCATATCAATAACAGAAAGAATAACATTGTGCTTGATCATTTGATATTTATCATTTGTTTGTCCTGTTTAGTCCAGTCTTGTCCAAATTTCTGTCTCCATCTACCCCTGTGTATGCCTTGCTTATTAATACCCTGCTAATAATAGAGCAAAACACTATTAATGCAGTGTAACAGGACACAGCGATGTGATATAAGACTTCCCTCTGACTATGTGACACTTTGGTGGTTCTGGGCCTCAGCTGGGATCAGTGAGGGCTCGGTGAGTCCTAGCTAGATCGATCACTCTATCTTTGTTGTGCTTGGCATCTATCTGCCATTAATCAGACAGCGGTAGACACCTCCCAAGGTCAGAGCCCAGGTTGTCAATACTCCACATGATTCAGCACTTTGTCAACAGGCAGCACCAACACTGTGTCTCCATCAGATGCATATTTATCCAGCTGCAACGACATACTGCAGCTGACAGATAAAGAAGTGCACTTACTTCAATTCAAAGCAAATATTATTAGCTCTGTTATTATCTCAGTCGGCTTGCTGGGCGGCGGGGCAGGATAGAGAGGCCCGGAATAATCAGCTCCTCTGATGGATGCATGGGAGGCTGTGCTGCAGCTGGCAGGCCGGGGCTGCCACTTAGTGTACATTATTTATCCAGATTATTCACAGCGCTGAATTCAGCCAGGAGCAAGACGCGAGGAAGGAAACTTGTGCTGATCCTCTGCTGACCGAGCCAAATTCACAATACATGCAGACAAAGGCGGTAAAGAAAAGCTTCTGATCCAGCAGTTATTAAGTGATGCTGTTTGGAGAATGTGGCGCTGATAATGTCTTATTGCAAATATGCCACAGATTGTGTTTTCTTTCTTTCTATTTTAATTACTACATCACATCTATCTCTCAAATCTAACAGCCAAAATATATCTATATATATCTATCTATATATATATATATATATATATATATATATATATATATATATATATATATATATATATATATATATATATATATATATATATATGGGTTTAAAATACTGTATATTACTATCTTTGTGAAAGATGTAACATTTATACAGACGTGACTGGTCACTATATTGGTTACCATTACAGATTTGCAGTTAATTAAAGTGATATTTTTGCAATGCAGATAAAACACAATTGTGACATGACTGCGTTTCTATTGAGTGATGTTCTGTGACGTCTCCTCTCAAAATAACATTCCAAGAAGAATTGTGATGGATGATCAAAACATTAGTAGCTTTATTTCTATTGCAGCCACCACACTAGCCGTCATTTCCAATCAAAGGTGACGTAGGCGTGCTATGCGAGCAATAATGGAAAGGCAAGCCCCTAATATGCGGGAGCAGCCACTTATGAGGGACTTCTGGGAGGTGATCGTCCACGATTTCACAGAGGAATTGTGAATTCCAAAGTTCTGTATGATCCGCTCAACTTTTGAAGAGTTATGCGATGCAATAATATCTTTTGCAGCACCTGCTGCATTATGCCCGAGGGAGCCAGTTACTACATCATATGACTGATAAAAGTGAAGAAAAAACAGTGTTTCCATTGCAGTTTTGGCTCTTTCAAATCAACTTTTTCAAGTGCCTAAATTACCACCTCATGCGAACATGAAACCTTTTTTGCGATAAATGGGAGTTTGTTTTCCAAAACTGACATGTTTCTTTAAGGTGTATTTTAAATTTTGAATTTCTATTTGCGCAATTTGAGGGTTAATGGAAACCCGCTTATTGTTTAAATGTAAAGTTTCAACATATCTGCTACATTATAACTTGCAAAAATGTATCTGTGGTTTGCCGAATGTGCAGTGCCAACATTTTTCTGGTGAATGGACTGGATTGTCTCCAGTGTCAAAGAGTCTAATGAAGCTGCTTGTGCTGTCACTGCAGTTAAGTAATGGCTGTACAATAAAGAGATGTGTGTTGCCTACATCCTGGTCTTTATGTTTCCATCCATTGTCTGCATCCTGCAGCACCTGTGTGTGAATGTCACCTTTTACATTTTTGTCCTCATGAAGTAGCATCTCTGGCCAATGTTGTCATCTCACCATTACATGAGCTGTCAGTCACTCACTTTACTGCCACACAAAATTATTAAGACAGACCTTAAGACAAATGTTTCTCCACCGATATGCAGCAAAAAGCCAACAAGAACAGAGGTAAGTGTATGTGGTTTACATCACATTTTCACTGCAACACTCTGGGATTTTTCGATAAACTCCTATAAAACCAAGCTTGGGTCCAGAAGCATTAAGCCCTTATCAAGTTAAATGGTCTAATATCAACATATTAGGCTTTCAATGCTATTCCCCAGCTACAGAGAAACTGCAGTCTGGGAGGCAAATGAGAGCAGAAGGGGAGCGCCGATGCTCCAGCAGAATGGGGTTGTAGAAACTGCAGGGGCAAAAAACAGGCTGGAAGAACAGGAAAAATATCTTTATATTTTTAAAACCCCCCCCCCCCCCCCAGCCTTTAATATTACATTATGATAATATTTATATTTATAAGCACATTTTAAGCACTTTTTGACTTGTTGGTTTTTTTTAAAATTTCTTTTCACTTTTTTATAATTTTTTTTGCAAATTTCTGAGTCATTTGTCATTGCCTTTTACCTATGTTCTTTGAAGAGTCAATCTGGGGCTCAACATAAATGGAGATGATTAAAAGTTAGTTTAAAAATTATATATATAGGGAAAATATAATAAGAGTAAGTAAGATCAACTTTGCAGATTTCACAGTGTGGCTGCAGGTTTATAATTACTGAACAGGCATGAAGATGGTCTTACTGAATAAATAAATTAAAAAAAAGACAGCAGTGCAGGAATCACATACATATAATATGAATTTCAAAATTGCAGATCAGGACACAAATCCAGCATTACACCAGAGCAGAGAGCAGACTGCCGTGGATTGAGTTGTGAACAGAGGAGAAGAGCAAGTAGCAGAGCGAATGAAAATGACAGCTTCATGCCCCCGTCACCCTGGCAGAGGGAAGACTGATGAGCTGCTTTTTCCCAGCAACCTCTGTCTCCATCCGTCTTCTCCTTTTAAACTGATTTGCCGGAGAGAACATGTCTCTGTCATCAATTACAGGGGATTTTACCACAACAAAGCTGATCAGATAAAAATATTTCACAAGTTTGCTCTCCTCCAGTGAACACGTCAAGCATCTCTCCCCTGCTGCGAAGCCGCATGAATAAACTGATTTCCAGGATTTTCAAAGCCGTTGTGTAACAATCTGCCGCAGAGCTCAGATTAGACTTGTTTATTCATAAACTCTGATTTCCCTCCCTCCCTTACAGTAACGCAGACACACACATTTGTAGATCAGCCGCAGCAGCGCTATCATTCTATATTACTAATGAGCCATTATTACGACCAATTACCTGATGAGCTGATAATCTCATTTGATTTCTGACTTGGAATTTCATTACATGTTCATTTTCACTCTATGAGGCTGATGTGACATGCAGATGAAGAGCAGAGGATTATTTATTGACAACATTTTCTTGTCAAATCAGTAAAGTGTTTGTTAGATATTATGCTATCAATAAATGATGAGTTTGTTCATAATTTAGAGGCTCTGAATGGATCTTTGGGAAATTAATTCAAATGTATTGATGTCAGTTTGATGCAGCTGCTTGGGCTGAGTTCCTAATGTAAGCTTTAGAGTGGAACTAACCTGAACACAGTAAATATTAAAGCTACACTAGTCAATATGTTTGTGTTAAAAAAAGATTAAATTACAGTGTAATGTAAAAAGGGGCCATTGATGGTGATGAATTGACAGACTCTCATTGCCCAGTTCCTCAGCCCTCCTAAACTTTAAAGGACAATAGGTGGGTTTCCTTTAACCCTAAAATTGCGCTAAATGAAATAGTTAATAGAAATCATGCCTATTGGAAACACGTTAATTAAAAAAAACAAACACTTTTATTACAAAAAACACTCGCATGAGGTGGTATTTTAGGCAATTTGACAAAGCCATATTTCGCAAAACTACTGTAGAATTTATTTTATTTATTTACTTGTTCGCTTTTTCTAGTTATGCTGCTATGGCTTTGTGCTTGTCTGTAGAAACTAGCTCTGGAAGTTTTGAATCCACAATTCCTCTGTGAAACCATGGACTATCACCTCCCAGAAATCCCTCATACGTCGCTGCTCACACGTATAAGGGGCTTATCCTTACATTATTGCTCGCATAACACGCCTACAAGGCCTTCAGTTGGCATCAATGACAATTAGTGTGGTGGTTGCAATAGAAATAAACCTGCTAATGTTTTGAACATCCATCACAATGCTTCTTGGAATGTTATCACGAGAGAAGAAGTTGCATTAAATCACTCAGTGGAAACACAGTCAATCCCGCAATTGTGTTTTAATGACGTTTCAAAAATATCGCTTAAGTTTTGTGCAAATATGTGATGGAAACCTGCCTTTTCTAGTGGCTTTGAGTTCATTTATATCCTGCAACTTTATTGTACCAAGTAAGTAACTAGTTTGTGAATATAGTTTATAATCCCACCAGATAATCAATGTCCAACACATGTCAATGTGTAGTCAACATTTTCCCCAGATAACTCAAGATCCAGGCATTCAGGAGGTTCTCACCAGAAGCTGAATTATCTGCAGAGGCCTCACCAAAACAAACAGACCCAGTGATTCAAACCGCTAGAAACACTGAATAAAGCAGTTTCACATTGCAAATCAGTATTACTCTGTTCACTGCATTACAGCTTCTTACTGTGAACGTGAAAACACAAAAGTCCCCATGTGGAGCCAGTGTTTGGTATGTCCATTCTGGGCTCCTGTAGAAACATGGTGTAATGCACTTTTGGAGAAGACATGGGGAAATGTACAAACTTTTAGACCCAAACCCTCCTCGTTGAATCTGGAGTCTCATTTGCTCCGAGTATAACACATTCTCACAGCTCATATAATGAGCTCCTTTGCATAATCAGATCTGTACTGTAAGACATTGTTAGGCCTAGTTTCATCTTCTCACATAAAAAACCTGATTGATTCAAACACTCTTAGAGATACCAAAAAAAAAAAAACACACAAAGACTGCTCAACTGAATGTAAGAGAGAGAAGTCATTAGAAGACTACAAGCCTGTTCTCTATTAATCCGAGCATGAACATTGTAATTAATGAGAGCTGCAGTTACTGTATCTTTATTTCATCACACATGTGTCAGAGTGAGACTCGCCTTGAATTGTGTGACAGTGGATGTAACATAAACACCAAGATTACACATTCAGACCCAAGAAATTGTTGGAGGTGAGCAGCACTGACAGGACTGTGGTTTCCCAGCAGCACCCCTGACTTTCAATGAAAGATGAGTAAAATTGGACAAAGATTGAATCTGACAAATTGAGCGGCCGAGGTTGAAAGAACAACATTGTGTCGGGTTCTTCTGATTAGATTTGTGGCTGTTGCAGATGGCTACCAAATGACTTCACTATGTTCCCAGTAGAGCTGCTGATTGCCATGGCAAAACTGACTGTGGGTACTTGCATTAATCAGTCCGCATCCCAGACATCTTGAAGTGAGGTATTTCTAGAGAAATGTACCTATTTCACAGTATCAGCCTTCAGGATGTTTTTCTCATAAACGGGCGCAATAGTTTTGCAATCGTTTTCTAGGTGAGACTTATTGACAGTTTAAGCCACGTTTAGATGAGGGTGGCCCTACTAAAAGGAAGAAGTCTTTCCTTTGTGTATTAAAAAACAATGTTTTCAGATAGCATTATGAATATGATCTGCCTGTCCACAGATCAGCTGTAGTATGCATGCCAGGCCAGTAGTTGGCGGTGTAACTTTGTAATGACACACCACAGAAGAGCACCACATCCTTTATCATTCTTGTAGGATCCGTGCATTGCCAGTTTACGCTGCAACAGAAGGGGTTGCATTTCCGTAAGATTACACTCTGGAATCCAGTTTCAAAAGTATGAGTTTCAAGATCCCCAAAATGCTGTTGTTGTGTGAGTAACAGACCCAAAAGTTCAACATTTCATGCAGGAAGGTGTCCCTGTGCAAATGGCACTTTAGGCACTTTTTTTCATAGGGGTGGACATGTAGGGCTATTGAAAAACCAAAACCAAAAGCCATCAGTGAATTTCAGAAATTCTGTTATACTGTTGTTGGCTAGTTTAAAACATTATCAATATAAACAGCGTTCCTCTACTTTGGTTTCTTACTTTGCAGTTAATATTACCAAAATTTCTGATGTGGATCAACTAATACCAGCACAGCTTCCACAATAATCCCGTTTTACTGTTTTACATATCTAATAATGATATTTAATAATAATATAATAATGTTTTGGGCGAATCATTGTTCTTTAAATTGGCATGTTATGCTTTTTCTTAAAGACATATTAGGCTTTATTTTGAAGGAGTACATTAATTGTAAGCATTTTTGTTTTTTACTGGGAACAAGCCTTCTTAAGTTTAGGGGAGACTTATGGGTACCCATAAAACCCATTTTCTTTCAGATGTCTTGAGGTGAGAGATCAAGGGAAAATGGCCATGCCAGTTCCCCACGAAACTTTTAGCCTCACTTAAAAAAATTATCTCGCCTCTACTGAACCTATAGATGCCTCAGGTGTCGCAGTCAGCTCACCACTCTCGCCTGGGCTCCCAGCTGCATCTCATCACCAATCAAGTCGGTATATGAACCTTTCCTGTCCACTCACTCACTGCCAGACTGTTTTTCATTCTTCCATGCAAGACTCTCCAGCACTTTAAACTGATCTCGGGTTTCCCGGAAATCCCGGAAATCACCTCACCATTTGTTCTACTACCATCCATATTGTGTAAACATAATGATGTGCTCCTGCCATGTGCATTTGTTCACACTGAGGTAGTGGCATGGTAGATGTGGAAAGTAACTGACAAGGCGGCACCATGTGACGACATGGGATGAGAATGTGTTGGGTAATCCACAGACCTTGCTGGGAGTAGTTTCGTACAGAAATTATTTTCTTTAAAAAACAATTTTCTCAGGTGTATGCTTTACGCTTCAGTTGGAAAGAGACATACCAGCTGAAGACTTAGAGAATTAAAGAATTAAAGAATTAAAGAATTAAGAATTAAAGATTGAACTTGCAGTAGATCTACAAGTAATGATAGCCAGTCAGCTATCACCAACTGCTATGTAAGTTTAGGGAGAGATGATTTGGTTTCCTGGCATGATTTCCTGCTACAAATGCTTTAATTGTCAAGCCATGCTGTGACCCCCCCCCCCCCACCTCATGTATTTCATGCATATTGATGAGTTCAGCAGTTGCTCTAACCTGCCTCTAGTCTGGAGGAAGGTACCACATCTTCCTTTTCAAATCACGGTGGAGGGGCTCCCTTTGGATGAGTAAAACAGTATACTTTCTGTCTCTTGGTGGAGCCATCGGGGATACAAGCTAAATTACATGTGGGCCAGAGTGAGATCACAGTGAATTATTTATGCGCTTCCTGCCCTGTGCCCTGCTCATCATGGTATGGCATTGCAGGGGTAGCGGAGTCAGGCCAGGACATGCCTTCAAGCTGTTATCAAAACCTATTGCTCCTCAGGCAGCCATCATAGCGATCAATACCCTGCAGCATTTTAGTGGGTTTCAAAAGCAATACAGAGAGGATGAGTCGCCTAAAAGAGATGTTTGTGAAAGATTGAGGTAGTTGCTTTACAAAGCCTAATTTTTAGTTCGGAACAGGTGACGAAGTAATCATTTCTCTGCTGCTCACTGCCATCAGTCAGATGAGCCATTTATAGCATGCAATTCAATTATTTCCTCCAAGCGATGCATTGCATTTCAAAGATCATTGGACAACAGTATCCCCTGTCTCTGACACTGACACAGATATATTGTGGAAGTGATTGGATTGTTGGATGTGGGTAAATTGGTTTGGCTGTGAGTGTTGTGGCCTCAGAGCGGAGCTGGAGGACAGGCACTGAGGGAAGAAGATAAGGGACAGTGGCACCTGATGAAGATGATGGCTAAAGGGCAAGTCTTGGGATAGAGCACAACATGTTATGTTTGTCTCCTCAAGACCACAGCTAATCCGATTACTGTTTCCATGCACTGTGGGATGTCATTTGGTGTGGGTGCAATAACAAAGCCCAGCGGTTCGTGACTCAGGCTCAAGACTCTGTTTTGATGCCCATGTGACTCACTTGGGGCTGGGGGACTGGATAATAATTTATTTGGCCGCAAGTTAATAAGAGACTCACAAAGTTATTTTACTCTAGACGGAAATTTCTCAAAATGTGTATGTATATGTACACCTTAGACTGTATATGAGAATAGACAACATGACAGTTCCACCAAAGTGTAACTTGTTTAATCTTGATCTCCCCCTGGTCTCTGGCTGCAGTATAGGTAGTAAAGGTGCACGTTTGGCTGGTGCATAGTTCTGCCGTTGCAGAGTGCCGATGCCATGAGGGGGTTACTTGATCTGCAACTGTTTTTGGGTGGGTGGAGCACGTTAAATTGCATCCACATGAATGCAACAAAATCCAAAGGTCTTCCTTGTAAAACACTGCAATGTAATAAGATGATCAATATTGTTCATTTCACTCACCCATGGTTTTAATGTTTTGTCTAATAAGTGTATATGTATATGATATAAATTCAAATTTTTTGGTTGAGCATCAAAAAGTAAGGATTAATTGCAGGTTGGTGACAGGATACAAACTCATGATTCCTCCTTGACAGTCAGACACGCCACATTCCCATCGCCCACCCAAACCTCCAAACTTTCACTCTCTGCCCTCCTACATAACAGGTACATTACTTTCTGCACTGGCACTTAATTTTTGCTCTGGACTTAAATTACTTGCAGAATCATCTGCTATGAATTTAATTCACAGGATACTGGGCTGACCTGTAACTTGTAAGCACTCTGACCGAACTTTTTGGTTTGTTTTATTGTAATAGATAGTTGAGGCCTTTTACAAATAAAATAGCAAAGATTAAAGGAAGGTGGGAAAAATAAGAAATATTTGTTCTTACAATCCTGTGCAGGGTACAGGCACGCTGAATGCTTCAAGCTACTGTAAATCAGCAAAGAAGAACCTCTGACTGTTGTTCTGTGCAAAATCCATCAAATCCAATTTGTTCAATTAACCATTTCTGTACAGATGTGAATGATGTTTCCATCACACATAGTAAAGACAAACGTGAAAGTGTCAGCGCACCACTGCCTATATAAAGGTGTGCTCGTATTCTCACCTTTACCTGAGGAGGACCATCTGTGATTAAAACTTCAGAACAAAGAAAAACAGGCAAATACTGAGAACATTAAAAAAAGGCAACCAGAACTAGTCTGTTTCAGTATAATGAACTGAATGATTGAATGTAGAGAATCTCCAAGAGACCATGTAGCATATCCATATTGACATAAGTTTAAACATTTATATTTGTTATCTAAGCAGATTACTAACATTATCTCCATCAGGTGGCTAACACCCTGGGTTTATACATCTAAAAAATGATCTATCTATCTATCTTTCTAGCTATCTATACACCTAGACATCTATTCATCTGTCTATATTTACATCCATCCATACAAAATATGTTTAATATGATATGTCAGATTTACAACAACAACAAACACAACAAAAAGAATATTTTTGCCCAATTTGATGACTACAGCATTCCCTTGCATCTTCACAAATGGAGAGAAAAAAATGACAAAAAAGACAAACTAATGCAATACTATGATGGTTTCACTTTTTGGATGCTGATATTTTTATTTGTTTGCTCTACTTTCTTTGCCTGACTGTCAGAAAATCTGAAATTGCGTTAAAAGTAATGTGTTCTTTTGATCACTGAGTTGTGCAGACATGTATCAGATGTCCTAGCAGAGTCAACATCTGTTAGAACAGAATCAGAAAAAAACAACCCTTTGTGGATTGATATTAAAGAGTCTAATGAAGAGCTTTCAATGGTTTCTTAAGTTTGCAGTTTAACTACATGAGACACAGAAGGTAAGAACAGAGTATAACACCTTGTATTTATCACTTCTAATTATAGATAGGTTGGTGTTTCATTTTCACTGACTCTCACATTGTTGTAGAGAGAAACGCAGGTCTCTGAAGACCCATGTCAAAAATTTGTTTTTATGATTGCATTCAAAAGACCTTAATAATTACCCACTGAGTTTTAATGAAGTTATTTTCAGCCGCTGAAGACTGACGATGAAGTGTTTGTTGCTTCAAGTCAAATCGACATGACAGTGTAAAGATACAATTTCAAAACAACTCAGTCAAATCTCATTAAAACTTTTAGCAAAAATCCTCTCACACTGCAGCAGTTCAGCACAAAGCAAAGATGAAAATTTCCCACATGGATCACATCTGCTCAATTTATAATCATCTGAATATGAATGTTCCCACTACTCTTCCAGTGAGATGAATAATGAAAATCAGACACAGAAGCACATCTGTGAGAAACCTTATAATAAAACCATATATTCGAAATTGACACCCCCCCCAAAACCAAAAAGGTGTTCTTTTAGAGGACTGGCTTTTTTTTAACACAACAATTACCACATCCACACTTATATGTTTTCATTTTTAAAACAGTGTTTAAAAATGAAAACAATCTCCAGAAACATGTTTTAGCACAGTTTTAGCACAGTTTAGACACCTGAAACAAGTATCAAATGACCATCTTGGTACAGAAGGTATGTGTGTGCTGATGTAAATGGGTAGCAGATTATTTATTTTGTGGTTGGTTGCTTAGTTACTGTGAATACTGCAGAGATGGTGAAAAGTAAGACCAGAGATTTCTTTGCTTGGACAGACGACGAGATAAAACTGTTACTGAAAGTAACACAAGTATAAGGTGGCCAAGGTATTGGAAAAGCAGACTGGGAGTCATTGCAAAACAAATAGGGTGACATATTTTAGCAGTACTGGGAGAATTATCCATTGATGGAGGATGCTATGACATTGGGAAAGGAGTACCCTTACTAGAAGGATGAAATCACAAAAGGTATACCTATTATGTTTTGACTTGACATATCAAGACTGGTATCGAGAAGTGAACATGGGTGTGTGCATCATCATATGGGTTTAGCAGCATTTTGGGTGGGCCTAGATGTAGCATATGTTATGGATTTTACTACAGCTGGTGATGGATTCACCACTGAAGGTTTGGTTTAGGTCAACAACAAATCAGTAAGGTTTAGAGAAAGATCATGGTCACAGCCAAAAGAAACAATGATTGATTTTCTGTAGTAAACAGGACGCCAGTAATGGTCTCCCATGTCAAAGTCAAATATTGTTCACCCATCCAACCGTTCTGAACCTCCTTCATCTGCGGAATTTTTTCTGGTAAAACACTTGTTTCCTTTTTTGCTCTGGATGGACAAGTGTCATAATTTGTCTGCTCACTGAAGGTCTATGTTACTCAAAAATAAACACATGTTGTAATTGAAAAATTGCTTAAACAACAGGTTTTCTTGAAAGAACAGTCTTGATTAAATCCCATGTGTTTTTCCGGAGGATGCAGACGCAAGTAAGGCCTTCCTTGCGAAGACTGATACCTCTCTCACATCTTAGCATGGATGTGCAAAGAGAGCTGGAAACAGTATAGGAGACAAGGCCCCATTAATTCTTATAAAGGTTGCTCAATGGCGCATTCATCCAAAAAAGTCCAGCTGAGGTACATAAAATTACTCAGGTGATCTGCACTGTATGGCACGCAGAGCAGGCCAACATGTTCTGATACCAAGTCGTCACATATCGCTGCTTTGTCAGTGGACTTCTGTGTCTACTTATTATGCTTTGGGTTTTCTCCACCACCTGCTGTTGACTTTCCAGGGTATCTCAACCAATGCCAGCATATCAACCAATGCCAGCACATGGTTAGAATTAGGCTACAAAAACAGAAGCAGGTGCTTAGGTTTTGAAAAAAACATTATCGTTGGCTATCGTGGCTCTACATTAATGTGGAAAACAAACACCAGGCTTGCATATGAAAGTCTGGGGTTTGTTGGCTCCATCCCCCACCACTCCTGCCCACTCTATAGAGATGCTTCTGTTGCATCATTACCGGCAGTGTTTCAACCTGATGCCGTCCATGGAAAAAAAAGTATTTTGGGCTACAGAGCACCCTGTAGTGGATGAAATTCCATTGTTTGGCAACTACGAATATTGGCTTCAATGCCCAGTGCACAATCGGAGAAGAGAATGATTAAAAAAAATGCTCTATTCCTTATGTAAAAAAGAAAAATAATACAAAGCTGAGTGGTGAGAAGGATGAGTGTAGAGGATGTGTAGTGTACCAACATATGAATTTGCTCAAATGCACATACTGTATGCACAAAAGCAGCATTCATACACACATAACACACACACCAACAGGTACAGTAAGACCCAGCTCTTTTCGTGAAACCCCAGCTGACAGCTTATCCAATTACTGCTGCCGAGACACTGGTTACAAGGAAGTCAACTCTGAAATTGCCTGGTGTGATTCAATGTGGCCCACACGACATGTGTAAAATTGACAGTGTGATTTCTGACTGGGCTCCCAGCAGAGATTACCTCCCACGGGACGTTTCTGTTTCAGAACCCTGGGCTGTGTGCCAGCCAAGGAAGGTGAATGTGGTAGATTGTTGTGGGCTGTTGAAATCTCCAATGAGAGCCTCCTTAAAGCAGAGTAAGTGATGATTATGGGAGTCATTATGATAGAGATTTTTAAACTGCAGTGATCAGTGCTTTCAGTGTTAATTGTGATAGATATAGTCTAGAGTGTGTGTTCAAGGCATCAATGGATGGGCCGTTTGTCTCAACACTTTTTAGATGTTTTTAGGGAAACTATAATTTTGCAACATTGATGACTATTTGGTCAAACAGTATTTTCATAAAATATTGTCAAATCTACAAGTGACAAATTCAATGTCCACCACATTCTCATCCCATGTCATCACAAATTGCCGGTTTGCTGATGGACTTCTGCATCTACGTACATATTAGGCTCTAGGGATCCTCTTGCGTGTGCTATTGATGTTCCAGGATGCCGCTACCGTAATGCCAACACAATCACATGGTGGGATTATACTGCAGGTGGGAATGTTTAGGCAATAACAGCACATGACAACCAACGCCAAGTTGTCAACAAAAGCCCAAGATGGTTAGAATTAGGCAATAACGGCATAGATGGTTAGAGTTAGGCAAAAAGGTACAGGGTGAGGTGTAGGAAAAAAAACATCATATTCAGACGGGAAGTGAACACTGAACTTTTCAGATCTAACCACCTCCCCTCACATCTATCCAAAAGAGACCTTTGAGCTCCTTACATATGTCATTACTGGCAGCATTATAACCTGACGCTGTTGTCGTTGTTTCTTAAGTAGCAATGATGTGTAGACAATGAAGAAACCTCTGCTGACACTGACTTAGTTGCATAAGAATCAATTTATTACAACAGAGTTCAGCATCCACCAGGCACCATGGTCTGCCTGGGAGAGGATTCGGGACCAATGTGAATCTCTCTCTCTTACAGCTCATGCATGTGTCTTATATAGGTACAAGCATCTACACATCTATCAGTAAACATTCCTTCTTCTATTGTGTTCAATCACACAAACCCCAAGGGGACACATTCCATGTAATTTAGCCAGGTGTCTGTACTCCAGACATCAGACCCCAAGGCCTAACCATCCCTTAACCTTTGATCTCAAGATAAGACCCATATAAACAGAGCATAATACACCTCACTGTCTAGCGGTGTATCATGCTGATGCAACAGGTTCTGTCCGTCCATTTTCTCAGCTGACACCGCCCAGAAGTTTATCTTACGGACACAAAATGTGGCTTTTGGCATTGGGATCTTACGCCAGAATCTTTGCAAAAGCGGTGCTATTTGACAGCTTCAAAATGAGAACAGGCTGCAATGTCACAATGTGCCTGAGAATCAATAGTATTTTGTAATGTGCATGAATGTGTCTTTTCAACTTACCAGGTAAGAGCAGTCCTCATCTGCCATAAGGAACACTTCAAACTGACCAATTAATTTTCAATTCTAAGTAATCGTTAATGCAGTTTGTTTTTACTTTCAGACAGAGGTAGACAAAAGCAGACTACTAATTTCAGGCGGCAGTTACCAACCCCTGTAGGCACCATTTAACATATGAGAGAAGGCTTTCAGAACGAGGACTAACAAAGGTGTTTGAGAAAAGAAAATATCTTGGGTAACAATAGCTGGAGCTGCTGGAGTGTAGGCTAGACACCCTGGACAAAGTTTCTAGGGGGCAATATTGTAAAATACCCAACAACAAAAAATGCTGCATTCTCACTGCATGGATTTAGATTCAGATTTATACTTTATTGTCCTCTGAGCAGGATATTTGCTTTCACAGTCTGTAAATATATCATTAAGAACAGTTACACACACAGGATGTAGACAGACAAGAACATAACAGTAAACAGAGTACAAAAAACATATTTCTGTCTGCTTAGGTAGGACGTCACGTGATGGAACCAAAAGCTGATGAACCCATGAAATTTGTTGATCATCATTTTTTAAAATATGTTTACCCAGACTTGTGTATGTTTGAAATTCTAGTCTCTTTTATGGACCCAACACATAGCTCAAATTAAAATTGCAACTAAATATGCTCTTTTATGGCTAAAACATTTTCCATGTTGGATACAAAATGATGTTCTTACATATCTTGGTATGTAATGTGTAATAACATTTCAGATGTGGATGTGTATTTTATTTTATTTAGGGATGCATGATTATATCGGCACTTTAACAGCATCAGCATAAAACGACTTTTAAAAAGTATCAGCAATGGGCCCTAATGAACTTTTCTGCCGATATAACAGGCTGACAAGTTGACGCTTTAATTACGTGACTTCATTTGGTTGAAATAGATCAAATTTGCCCTGGTTTTAGCTATATATGTATTGCTATATATTGCTATATATTTAGCTATATATGGCTATATCAGGAGTGTCTGAGAGAGAGCATCATCCAATGGGAGAAATTTACAGTCGTGTTTAAAACTTGTTACATAAGAATAAATATGGCATATTTTATGTGCAACCAAGGTTAAAGTAGCTTTCTCGTATTGCCCAGTGAGGGTGTACATTTCGAAAAGCACTGTATTTATGTCTACATCTGCCACCGGCAGTACCTATAATAAAAGGCACAGTCTGCTGTGTCTTTTGTGTCTCTGCTGAGGCCCTCAGACTTTTGGGAGGACTGGAAACAGTGTCTGTAAAGTCTCCTTTAAGTTGCTTTTATTAGTTAGTCTGTCTTTGTTTCACTCGGTCAGTTTATTATTAAGAAAAATTGTGTTTTGTTTTTTTTTTTACTGTTTTCTCCCCTTCTGTCTTCCTGTGTTTTTTTTCCCTCATTCCCTCATCCACACACCTGCCCTTTATTAGTCTCATTAGTCCCTCCCGCTCCTCAGTTTCTTCAAGCCAATCAGCTCCATGCATGTTTTTCTGTCTTATTACCTTATTCCACTCACCTGAGCTTCTCTGCAATTTTCTCCACCTGCACTTCATCCCCTCATCAGTCTAGTTTGTACTTAATTGCTGTTGTACGGATCAGTCTCTGTTTGATCCTTGAGTTGGTGGTGTGATGTTCAATTGCTGTTTCCCTGGAGTAAAGAGCGATTTTTCTTAAGTCTCTGTTGCCTGCATTCTCCTGCATTTTGGTCAGCCTGCTCCACATCGCATGACATCATAGAAACATCCAAAACCCAAACAGGTCCATTGTCAGGTTCTAGGGTTCAGCTAGACTTGATACACACAAGCACATTTAAGGGTCTTAGCTTTAAAATATGGTCACCGAAAGATAAACACTTATTATTTACAATTGCTAAGCTGTAAGCAGTCCAAGTCAGTTACTATTACGAGGAGGGGTTTAGCAAAGAGTCTCTTCCTCTCATTTTTTGGTCTGTATCAATACTTTGCAATCATAATAAAGGAGGAAAAACTTTAAAATTACAGACAAATGAGAAGTTAAACAAATAATAATTCAGCAGCACATCCTCTGCAGGCTCCTTTAAAATGTATGAGTTGCTGTTCTGGGGGGGTAAACTCCTGTCTTTTTTGGTAATGAATAGAGAATGTGCTTTGCTGTGAAGTTGACGTACAGCAGGCACAACTTACTTGAAAAGGCACTTTTTTTTTGCCTTTGTCAAAGTCGCAGATGCCACGCAGAATATTCATCAGTTCGCCTCAAATCCGACGCCCCTTTTGATGTGCCTGAAGCTTACACTGATTTGCTGCGAAGACGCTCCTCTCATTAGAAATTCCTTAAACTCACAGCCTCAAATCGCATTAGCCGAGCATAGCAGAATCCCTGGTGATGCAACCCCACACAGTTACTGTATGAGTTCACCTACTGCGCACAGGGAAAGAGCTATTTATCACTCGACGCCCTCAGGAAACAAACGAGGAAGTGTACTCAGGAAGTTGTTTTCCTCTCGTCTCGTCTGTTTACCTTCTCAAGGTCAGAAGAGTCAGACATGCATATTGATGATAGAGATGATAGGCTGTCCCATGCGCTGAATCTGCCCCAGAGCAAGCAGTAACCAATGCGGGGAGGAAAACAAATTAGCGTGACAAAATGTGTGGCAATTGGAGGTGATCAAGGTTTCAACACGCACGATCATTCACACACAAACACTCCACTTGACCTGCCTAAAATGATCTCTGCAAAGGTGAGGGTCATTCAAAGAAGTACAAGTGCAATAGCTGCTGGTTTTTCTTGTTTTCATCTGACAAACATAGAAAACAAAGTTCCAATAAATGTTCCAGCTTGCCAAGTCAATAATGCATGGAGCTGAGTTAATAATTGATCACAAGCTTCATATACTTTCAGTTCTTCTCTGTGTTGAATAATTGAGGGAGGGATTGTAATCTTCTGGGGTACCTCAGGGTTCCTGCTTCCCTGCAGCAGCTGGGGGTGTTTTACATTTCTAAGTGCCAACAACAAGGAGTCCTATGGGTCACCTTCCGGGTGGGCAGAGTTACATCACTACTGCAGCCACAGGCATGGTCGTTGAACGAGTTAAATAGAGCCACGTTCACATCATTTACCACTTTTAAAGTTGACAGATCACTGCAGGGGCATGTCTACGGAGTAGCCATCCCTGAAATCTGATATGCCAGCCCATAATGACTGGCTATCTGCCCAGTCAGTTTGAACTGTTTGATGGGTTAACTAAATTTTCCTTTATAGGTGCAATTCAGTCTTAAACCTGAGAGGCAGTAATGTGCCAGAGCAGTGTCTAGCCTGACTAATTTTATGTACAAATATTACAACTGTTAAAAAGTCTGTTCACACAGGCTCATTTATTTTAATTTATTTTGACTTTTTGGCACCTTATATTTTCACTATTGTACTATTTACTTTTGGAGGAACAATTTAGTAGGTCTATTCATCTTTGAAACTATATGTCATCCCAAGTCGTAACATACTGCCGCTTTATGGTGGACTCCCCTGTCTATGCTCTAGGTACTCTTCTGTGTCTGCTATTGATGCTTCCGTGATATCAACAAAAGCACAAGGTGGAATTGCGTTGCACGCGGTTATGTTTAGGCAACAACAGTGCATGGCAACCAGCACCAGGACATTAACAAAAGCACAGAGTTAGGGTTAGGCAAATGGAGCACATGGTAAGGTATAGAAAAAAAAACATTACATTAAGATGGGAAGCGATCGCTGGACTTCCACATGAAAGTCCAGGGTGTGTTCGACCCATCCATGGCCTCTCGTCTTTTTGTCCACACAGTGGTGATTTCAGATGAAAAAAAAAAAAAAACAAGCTCAGCGTGCAAAGGTCTTTACTCTAGTTTTGATAGACTTACCCCAACCTGAAACAATCTCACTTTTCTTTCCTAAACCAAGCCACCCCAGCCCATGAACCAGTAAGGCAGTCAGAGGGAAAGTATGGCGGGTCATGCCTATGCCATCCTAGGAAACACAAATTTGCAACTGGGCATGTGTGTGACACAGTGCTATCACAAAGGAGGCTAACGGTGCGCCAGCACAACTGCTTGTCACAGCTAGCTGTTTGTTTTTGTTCATTTTCAGCATTCCTGAATGAATAAATGAGGAAAATATCATATGTGTCCTTTGAGTGTGCGTTTCTGTGTCAGTGTGAGTGCTCCTCAGAGGGAAGATGCCACTGTGTTCCAGCGTTGCATTTTGAGATGAACGGGAGCTTGAGGGAGAAAACTGCCAGGGAGCTGACAGCTTCTTACACATGTATGTTCACAGTCCATTTCTGCACTTTTCAAAGTCTTAATTAAAATGATACTACCTGTGAAATGTGCTTGCAGAGGTGTTATAACTGCAGTGCCATCAGCCCTTATTGTACAAGTACTTACAAGTCTGCCTGTTTTCTCTACCAGTCACTAAAACAGCTGTGGCACTGCAGTAAAGTGCTTTATGGAGCTATATTTGTCTGTTATGTGATGCATTTAAAGCTGCCTGGCTCTAATCCAAATGTATGACACTAGAAGCTCTTTATTCTGAGTCACATTCCTATTCAAAGTGTGTGTGTATGGTGTTTTTGGTGAAATATTATCCCGATGATTCAGCAAGTGACACTGTATGCATAATTTGTTGGCTCAGGATTCACAAATGCAACCTCTACTTAATCACACTGGAGACTTGCCAACCATGGAGAGTGAGATGATCTGTTGTTGTATGGTTTATGATACAATAAAACACTTCTAAAGGGAAAGAATCTATTTTTATGGCCTCCATAATCAGACCATTAATGATGCTGCTGCGGGCCAGTTATTCTTTGTAGTAGATACAGTGCACCTGAATGCATTTTTATATACAAACATCCCTGGATTTCTAAAGATTCTCAGTATACTCAATCAATCTGAAATCATATTGCTTATTTTTCCTGCTATCTCTGTTTGCATAGAATTAAGGCTGTGACACACCAAGCTGATCAGTCAGCTGTCTGTCATGTTGGGCTATTTTAAAGTTCAAAATGTGCTAAAATGTGAAAACACCTAACATCTCTTCTTTTACTGCATCATGGCTGTTTGTGCTTATGAAACTGCAAATAAGATCACTGTCGTAGTTATATATTCTTTTCTGCAATGAAACCCGCCAGGGGAGGAGACTTATTGTATAAACTGTATCAGCGAGCAAGAATCCATGCAGAGCTAAAGTCAAACACACCAAACAAATGGCGGTCTTTGTGTACTTTATAATGTGTATGGAGGCTGTCAATAATTACACGCGGCTCTTGAAAAGCGCATATGGATTGCGAAGTGTTTAGAGCCTCCGGATTGTTTGGTGGAATCTGTTAGCACAGAGGATATGGTTCAGTTTCCTTTTCACAGATCAGAGGCTTTATCCTCCTCTTCAGTATGTGTTGATTGCTCAGTGGGGCTGCATTCTGCACGAGTCATATGAGTTGGGCTTGGTCTAATTGTTAGTCATTTACGATCCATAAAGCCACAGAGTTTTCTTCTTTTTGATGGTAATGGATTCTAAAATTGCCCGAGTGTATTCTAAAAGGGATATTTCAGCTTCTCCAGGCACATGGCCGTGTGGTCTGCTTGAAAAACTATGCACCATTACCAGCTACCATGAGGGAGCTTTTAAAACTCATGCTGCTTGTGTCCCTCTGCGCTCGTCAACAGCCTCTACCAACAGCAACGAGTCACCATCAACTAGCTGTAAACCTGAGCAAGAGACTAAGAGCCACAATTTTTCTTCATTTGGGAATGAAAGTCAAAACGAAGAGTAGCAGACAGAGTGAGCGTGACAGTTTCTTCCTGCATGTCGGCCTATTACCCATTTACAGTAGATGTCTCCATGTGCACATGGTGGTCTGAACGGTACATTGTTAGCACAAACCCTATTACAGCTGATCCTGATGATGAAGTGAAACCATTAGCAGTTTACTTGTGTTGTGTCTTTATGGTCAAGATCACCAACTACCTTTTCTTGTCTCTGCTATGAACTGTACATATATTCATGTGACCACAAAGATCTTATGAGACTGAACAACTTCATGAGGACTTGTGTAATGACATACAGCTTTTCAACCAAGCTGTGAAGATTAATAGCAAATTCATTATGTGGCTTCATTCACAATTTAGCAGAGGTGTGGACTTGGTCTCAGGTCAGATTCAAGTCCCAAATTTGAAGACTTTAGATTAGACTTTCAAAATCAAAAAGGACTTGCTGCTCATCTTGGACTTTAACACCAATGATTCATGACTGCTTGAGCTTTTTGACTTGAAAATACTTGATACTAACCCCCAAGATTAAAAAGTCGGTTATTCAAAAAGTGCAACACAAATCAATAAAAAAAAACTAATAATACATAAAGTATCCTCAATTGCAGACCTTTTTAATCCTTTAGAAGCTCATTCCTTTTTGTTCATTCCAAGCAACTCCACACTTAATTCCCAAGATCCACTTTGTTTGAAAAGATCTGACAAAATCCAATCTTGTTGCAGGAGAGAAACATCAAGAACTAAGATTATGT
This sequence comes from Plectropomus leopardus, assembly GCF_026936395.1. Classification (NCBI taxonomy): domain Eukaryota; kingdom Metazoa; phylum Chordata; class Actinopteri; order Perciformes; family Serranidae; genus Plectropomus; species Plectropomus leopardus. Next base: position 5,920,361 of record NC_142177.1, on the reverse strand, counting down.
TACAGAGTGAAAAATAAATCAATAAAGATAATTTAGTAAATTAATATAAACTGCATGGATGTCCACAAAAAATGAACTGTAGAATGCATAACGCACAGGTCAAAAGATGCAAAAACCTCCAACTTTTTTCGACACAAAGAACAGGAAGTTGACAAATTTTTACAAAGTTAGCGAGCTAATGCTTAGATAACTTAACTGATAACAAATTTGTTTAAGCAAATGTATGTATGTGTGTTGTATGTTTCAATCTGTACTAAACAGAAAAAAAATAAAATAAATTCAAATGTTATTAATTATATATTATATTCGTCAGTGAAAAAACTCAAGAGCCACACATTTAATATTCATTATCCAATGCATAGTAAAGCACATAAAACTCCATTAAATGTGACGCTAAGATGTAACTTGGGCATGGAAGTAAATTTTTGACTTTTGGGAAGCTCCCATTCCTAGACAGCTGTTTTCATGTGAGGACTGAGGCAAGAATATAGGTCACGGTGTACAGAAAACCCATGACAAAGACCAATATCTCACTTTTAAGTCTAGCCATCACTTAGCACATCAAATATCAATGGTGAGGACCCTCCTACACGGAACTCAACATCTTGTTAGTGAGGAGGAGGGGAGAGAGAGGGAGGTACAGCATGTCTGAGTGGATGATGGGAATTTCACTCCAATTTAAGACCAGGACTGATACTACTTACTCAACAGGGACCGCCAGGCACATCGCAACGAGACAAGCCAGAGACTGCCTCTCAAATCTGACACCACAGACCATCCTGAACACAGGCAGCCAAAACAAGAACAAAAAATGGAATTAAATCCTTAGTATGTGCACACATACTTAATCTGATTGTCTTTTAACTAAAGTTTAGTATTTGTAAAGTCCTATGTGCAGACACATTAGTGCAGTAGCCTGCAAACTGGAAATAGATCTACGTGTGTTAATCTAGTTCAATTTTTAGTTTTTGATTGTTTAAAACAGTGTTCCTTTGATTTTTTGGGCACCTCAGGCTGGCAATGGTAGCAAGCATTGTAAGTATATCACCTACAAAATACCAACAGGTCCAGTGAGTTTCAGTAATATTGTCTGAAATATACAAGAAACTTTAAATTGTGTAACTGGGGGGACCTTGATATAGAATGATACGGCAAAAAAGCAACCAGGTAAAATAATATTTTTTTAGTAATTTCTTTTAACATTGTCATGAGGCCAGGTAGACAATACTGTATGTTAGTGTAAAAATAACCACGCTCCCTATACGTTTCAAAACCATAGACGTGCTTTAGTCAAGTAGCTTTTTGATTATCTATTTGCGTCTTTTCAGTTTGGGGCTGTCATCTATTTTGGGGATGAAGTTGATTTCGCCTCTCTGTTCTCGTTCAGCTCGTGTCGGTCCCATCTCTGTTGCTCTCCTTTTATGAGAACTTTCAAAGCCGTCAGCGGGACACAAAGTGGAAGACATCATTTGAATTTCAAAGGCCTGACAGAACACATTGCCTCTATCAGCCGAGTAAAGGTCCTCTTGACGAGAAAGTGCCTTCAGAATTAATCATCCACGCTGAGAGTCCTCCTGGATGCTGCTTCCTCTGCCAGCAAGGCAAACAGCCGAGGAGGTGGTTTGAGAGAGCAAGAAGCCATAGCCAATGCTTGATAAAAGAGGCAAAGCCCTCCCACCCTGCTAGCTGCCTTTTTGACAAGAATTAAGCATTTTTATGGGGCAAACAGCATGAGGTCATCTTGTTCTCATTTGTGCTCTTCGCTCACATCAGCGTATTTCCTCTGTTTTGCACAAGCAGACCTTAAACTGTGTCGTTTTCACGGCACCCCGGGGACACGTAAAATGACCCATGAAAATGCAAAGCTGGAAGCCTCTCCTGAGCCTCCCGACGTCCTGTTCAGGAGACATACGGCCTCAGCGAGCAGCAGACAGCTTCCAGCCGTCATCGCTATGAGCTAATTAGCCATCACTAATGTGCATCAGCTTCCATTTTTACTCACTTTGATTTACAGGGCCCGTCCCCATTACATCACCATTGAGACAATGCGGTCTTTACGGGGCGTTGTGGGTTCCATGCAGCAAATGATCCCATAAAAGAGCATTTATGGCTGCAAAGCATCACCAGTCCCTGTTTGAGGAGAGTGCTGTGAGATCAGATGTCCTCATCACCCGCCAGATCTTTATCCTCCAGTTTAGGCTTCGGTCCAGGTGATGACAACATGGACAAATGTTTTGTTTCAGCGGCCACAAACTTTCTGATCATGCCAATAACCTCTTTCTACAAGTACATTTTCATCCAAGTGTGTTGCCATAGCTGCTCCATGTATGTTGGAGCGTGTGTGAAACCCTTGAAACCTGAAGCAACATCACGTTTTTTGTGCTGCTTTCAGACGCCTTTAACAACAATTTAAACCTTTGAACTCTGAGCAAAATGGTGCAACTTCTTACAAAACATGGGGAAAAAGGGGGACAAGCAACATAATAAAAAAATAAAATAATAATAATTATAACCTTTTATTTATTGAGCACTTTTGCATACAAGGGTTGCAGCTAAAAAGTGCTTCACCATGAAAAAATGACAGACACAAATGACATAAAAGACCGCAGGGACCGAAAAAACAAAAACAAAAACAAAACAAAAAAAATAGGATAGTAGAAATAGGAGAACTGATATATATATATATATATATATATATATATATATATATATATATATATAATTACAAGAATTACTTAAATTAATCCAGGCTACATAAGTTTTCAGCTGTCATTTAAAAATATTCACAGAGCCTACTTCTCTTAAAGCTTCTGGAATGGTATTTGGGGAATAGTTAACAAAAAAGCTTTGCCATTTTTTTTTTTTGTATGAATAATTGTGTCGATTTAAAAACCCAACAGCAGAAGATCTAAGAGCTCAGAAATGGTTGGTCAGATTAGCAGATTTTGATTTGATTTTGGAAAAAAAGGAAGAAAAAAGAAAAAAGCTAGGGAAAAAAACAAATGTATAATTATCATAATTACATATTTAAAATTATGTTACAGAACTCCTATAATTTGTAACCACTTTTTCAAGTCTTGCTTGCCTTGTTTTTTTCTCTCTCTTTCTTTTTTCTTTAAAAAAAAATAATTTCCTGCTAATTTTGGGGTTATTTCTTCTTCAATTGCTCATTGCCTTCTTCCCATGTTTTTAAAAGAAGTCAAGCCAATTTGCTCAGGTATCAAAGGGTTAAAAATGTTGATGCAAAGGTAAATGAAAACTGTTGTCATTTTGTGGCAGTCATTCTGGCTGCAGGAAAGGTTTGAGGGTTTGTTGTATGATGTGACTGTGTCTACTGAATGGCTACACTCAGAGTAGGGATAAAAGCCTCCCCCTGCCTGTATCCCACTGCCTCCCTGATTTCCCTCCAAGAATTCTGTGTCTTTTGGGTGTCATTGTCACTACACAGTGAATTATACAAATGGGAATGGAGACTCTCACTTTCAGTATTTACTTTCCACTTGGTGGTACACACAATAATTGATGGAGCTGGTTGAGTGAAGAATGAGAAAACTGAGTCTGAGAGAGAAGTTCAAGTTCAGCCAGCTCTGCCACGAGTACGACACTGATCCTTTTTCAGTGTAGGATCAGTTCCATAAACTCTTAAATGCATGACAGTTCTGACTTTTTCATTATATGTAAGTATTAACTCCTAGGGACTGTTTGCCGCATTTATGCGGTTTTCATTCTTCAGTTTTTGATAATTTTAGCTGTGTTCATGCATATGGCATACATTTTGGTAAAATTGTGTATTTTTGTTTGATCTTGAATTTCCAGCTCCGCTTCTACAAAAAGTCTTAAAATGCTCTGTGTAAACAAAATTGCTACATTCATACTGTTAGTTGCAAAAAAAAATGTTCTATTGAAACCCATTCAAACTACAGTTTTTCAGCCCACAGCCATCAAAGCATAAAAACATGCATTGTAACGCTGTCAGACTTCCAATGGATAACTAAAAAAAAAACACTAGAATTATCGCCACATGCTTGTATGTCTCAGCCAATAAGTCAAGTTGCAGTCACAGTTTATATCCATGGCCATCAATTTAAAAAAAAAAACATTCTTTGCACATTTTCAACATGGCAGCACATGAGTTCCCACAGTTTCAAGATTAGTATCACCAATTCAGTATATAACCAAATGTCTCCCCTTCTGTTCCTGAGTTATGACACTGAGTAATGGCCAGGAAAATGTTTTTGCAGGATATTATTATGTCACAGTGATGCTGACTTTGACCTTTTGGATATGAAATGTCATCACATCATCATTTTCTGCAGTTGGATGTTTGGGTGAAATTTTGTCGTAATTAGAATTCTTGAGTGATGGAGAAAACATGCGAGTTTCCAGTGAAATTAAGACTGTTACAATTTAATAAGGTTGTCATTGAGCCAAAGTGGATGTTTGTGCCAAATCTGAAGAAGAAATGTCATTTTTGAACCTGTCTTCAGCTCCAATCACACGCTGACTCAAGTACATCCCGGTTTTCATGCAGCATCCCGAGGAGCCACAGAAAGCGATATTCACTGCACAATGTGCTACTTACCTGGTGCTGTTTATTGAGTGAGCAACTAGTTGCTGGAACAGCCACCTCCATGAGAACCGTGTCTAGACATTTGAATTTTGCATAGAGCCCCTTTACCTTTAAAATATTTGCTAAAAATGTTTAAAACATAACATTACAGATGAAATTAAATATATCACATATTCACTGTGAGCTGAAGTTCCAAAACCTTTGGATTGCTATGCATTTTAGTATTTGTTTGTATAATTAGTGCTTATTCTTCACTTCTAATTAGTAGTCAGAGTTGAGTCAGATGAGCTGCTGTGAAGCCTGTCACATTTTAATACAAAGCACACTGTGGAACAAAAAACAGCTTTGAGCCTAATGAGCAGCACACAGATGAAACTATTTAGACTTCATTTCTCTGTTGTGTATTTTATAACAGCCACAAAATTAATTTACAGCACTAAGTCATCAAGTACGCTCACTCCCATCTTTACCACCATTACCTTGAAGTCAATAAAGTATGTGATATGATATACTGCCATTCTGGTAGGGTGTTTTCAAATAGGCATTGTTTAGGTCAGCCCAATCAAACTACGGGCCAGAGTGTGGTGTGTCTAGGCCAGTGTGAACACAGCTCTTGCACTCTGGTGCGAAAAAAACGGCCATACCAAGACTTCCCTGAGGAGGTATTCTCACTCTGGTGCAGTCCATTTGTGGTGTAAAAGCGCCCGACCTCGATCCGTCCCAACTATCTGGTGTACTCCACAAGTTTGAGCTAAAAAGGCTCCTGTAGTTAACTGGGCTGTGCATTGTGTGTTGTCTCGTGAGCATTTCACAACAAACATGACCAGTAATCGCCAACAAACATGAAGTAAGGAGGAGATTCTTGTTTTCTAAACATTTGGTGTGATGAATTTATAAATGCACAACTTTCATCAACACACAAAACTGAACCCCAAATTGCTCCCAATGCTGCATCATCGGAGTGTGAATGTGTATGAATGTCGTAAAATCCTAGAAACATATATGAGGCTGCTGATACTGGCCCCTGGCCTCATGTCATATTGCAAAAGTGGCCCCCAAGCAAAGCAAGCTGAATATCCCTGCTCTAGTTACTCACATCAACCAATAGAAAACACGTAGGCTTAATAAACCAGTCTGACTAATCTGTTTACCTTGTGGATATCTCTCCAAATGTTTAAGTCTGAACTGACTTTTGCTCTTTTAGTTGGAGCCAAAGTTGCTTTAGATACTTACTTTGTATCCCTCTCATCATTCTCTCGTTGTGCTCCTGGGAGGGCTCCTGTCAGGGGAATCAATCTACAGGACCAGAGGAGGGGAGGAATGACACAGCAGCCATCGCTCACCCACACTGCCGCACTCTGCTCCTGACGGTAAACCCCGCTATGATGGGAGAAGTGCGTGACAAGACGGGGAAGAGGAGTGATGGGGTCTCTCCATCATAGCCAAGGCCCTGTCAGCATGTCTCAACCACATTTTTTTCCTCCTTCCAACTTCAACTTTGCAACCCCCCCTCCCTCCCTCCATTCTCTCCCTCTCCACCTGCAGACGTCTGCGCCTCGATGTTAATGAGGAAGCAGTTATTGGGGGCGATCATTCAGCACTGATAAAACCAGGCTTCCTGGTGAGATCTCTTGGTGGGGGTTAGGGAGGAACGAACAGCTGCTGATGATTCTAACAACCGGTATTAAGCAGTGAGTTCCCCCTTGCTGCGGCTCTCATCGCATCATCCTAAATCTAATTCACTGTTTAATTTCAATGAACTTTTCATTCTCTCAAAGCTGTAACTCATCTGGCTGGAACAGCGTCCTGCACCCATCTGGGTGGAGAGAAGATAATCATTTTGGAAGCAACGTCATTTCATCTCTTAACATCTCCACCCTGATGACTTTGAAAGCAGTATTTCAAGAATCACAAAACTGCGGACGTGAGGGGACTCCCCATTTCGCGAATAAACCTTGGCGTCTAGAGGACTTTTCTTCACGCCCCACCTGTCAGTAAGGGAAGGGACCTTCACCGGCTGCATAATTTTGGTTATTGAGAGCCAAGGTGGATTAAAAACATAGATGATGAATATTCCATTTTATGTGAAGAAACCTGCTTCTGGTATGGTGCAAGTAATCAGAGAGCAGTCTTTGCTTCTGAGTGCTTCTCTGTTTATGGGCATGAGTCCATGAGCCCCAGCTGAATACTAAATGCTTATCAGAGATGGTGGCAGGCCAGAGGCCAGAAAGCAGCACAAGTAGCAGCTGTGTTGTGCTCTATCAGGCCTCAGAGATCCGCACAGCCGCTAACTTCCATCTCCAAATCCAGCACTATCGGAATAGAGCACTGTGTGTATTTCCCTTCATTATCCTTCATTAACCAGTGACCAACCACAGTCTGCTGCTGATTGGCCGCCATCATTTACTGGCCCGGACAAAGAGCCACCCCTACAGAAAATAAAACACATCAACAGAGCCAACCGGAGCATGCCAAACCTAAAAATAGAGTTGAAACCCAAATTCAACATGCCTGAATATGGCTACCCAAGCCATAAAATGACCAGACAATTTTTCTGTCAAACATTATGCTGGAAAATATTTGCTGACTAACTTTTTTAATAAGACAAAAATGAAATGAAATCTATGACGAAATACAGCAGTTTTCAGTGTTCAACAGAGAATAAAAACAACCTGCAGATATAAGATATCCTAAGGGTGGTAGAAGTACTCAGATCATTTACTAAAATATATATTTTTTAAAACAATACCGCAGTGTAGAAAAAGTCAACCTGTTCTCATTCCCAGGTCATCCAATATCAGTGCTTCATCATGCCCTCCTGCATCTGAAAGCAACACTCAGGGCACCCTTTAGCATCTCTATGTGATGCATTACTGGAAGACATTGTAACATTTGCTTGGAAAAAAGATCATGTTTTGTTTCTAAAGTCTGTACATTTGTCACATAACATGGCATAAATACATTACATTACATTATTAATGTCAGTGTGCTTAGACTGAACATACATTACATAATGTTGAACAACACTTTTGGTATAACACTGACTGCAGTCACCTGGGTGAAAGTCTGGTTTTGTTTGACCCACCCATCTATGCATACTCTCCTGCTCTTTAAACTACATCAGCTGCTGCAGATGGCTTTACTTAGGAGGATGTCAAAAGTCCTGCGTTAAAAAAAACAAAAACTTTTTAATGTGTGTGTGTGTTCCTTTCTATCATTCTGTGTCCCCTCCCAAAAGGGGAGTATTTTGCAGGTCCATGAACTTTTTTTCCTCAGCAGCAGTTTGTGACTGATGGATAAGTGATCTGTCAATCAGTTCAGAGTTGTTCAGGTCAATGGATGAGAGAAGCAGCTGCTGCCAGTGAATGCAAACTTTTAGACCCAGCAGATGGAGGTTCTGAGCCCTAAGCCATTTTTGATCATTTTTGGTCTGCCTGGATTTATTGAGTAATAAAGCCTGTACAACATCAATCCTGTAATGCAGAGTCAAGCTATACACATCATTGTTTTTAGGACAACCTGGGCTATAAATAAAATAAAAATGTAAAAATGGTGAACCATGAAGACAAAAGAAAAACAAAATGAAAATTGAATCTCACAGATTTTTACTAAAATAAAACACACAGCAATACGGAAGTTGGCTTTGATTGTTCCCGACAACAGTTGTCCACAGTGTTGGGACGCAGAGAGTAAAAACAACAACAACAACAAAAAAAAACATTATAAGCTATGTAGTTTACAAACTATTTACATTTCTTCCAAAAAAGTCCAAACGACAAAAAGACAGATCAAGACGGATCTATGAGTATAGATTTATTGTCAGAATTACAGAAAAGAAGCATGAGTTCCAGGCTTAATAGGGAAGCTTCTGTAAGGGCTACAATTGTCCCGCGCATAGCATTAGAATGGCACAGTCGACACAAACGTAAGGAGCTACTCGGTCAAAGTTTCACTTTTGCGTCTGAAGTTCTGCTGCTCCATCTGTGTCCAGAGTACGCACTGCCCTCCGTGAGTTTGGTGCAATCAATAACTGAACGATATATATATATATATATATATATATATATATACACACACACAGCTCGGCTGATCTTTTGTAATAATAATCAGCATGTGACAAAAGCAAATACAATTTTGTAAAAGACCAAATAAAAACAATGTCAGATGCCAAAATGAACATTGTATCCAGACAAAGAGAAGAAACCTATTCACATAAAAACATGGGAAGGATAGCACGACTGATACTAAAGGTCAGCCACAAGATCAAATATAAACTCATTTTCTTTATTCTCTTTTGATGGATGACAGTGTCTTCATACTGTAAACACAGACACAGTGCAGGTTGGGATTAATATGGAGGGAAGTCGGCTTCATTCATCTTTGATTTCCTTTTACTATCAGTCGTAGAAATCACTTCGTATGCAAATGATAACCTCTTTGATATTAAAATTTAAAAAGGCTGGTGTAGTCTTACATGTTGTATGCAGATTTATTAATTTATGCTATTTGGGTTGGGAACAGATACACAGTGGTGTCCTTTCAAAGCAAGATAATGTAACATCAGCATTTCATTAGTTGCTCGGAGGGAAGTATGTGAATGGTGGAAGCAAATCCCTGGTTGTGAGGTAGATTTAGGTCTCCTGGGAGATATAAGGCCTCAGGTCATAGGATGATGAAACTGGGCTTTAACAAAGACAGTCTTATTTGGTGTACATACAGTGTGTGTTAGCTATTTTAGGAACAATAAAAGGAAGTGTAAGAGCCATCACAGGCACATTTTTTCTCTGTAAAAATGAAATAGTAGGCAATGAAGGCCTCAGTTGAGTCAGTTAGCAGATGCTTACTGCAGCAGAATAAAGACAGCTCTCAGCTCGCCTCTCGCTGTTCGAGGAGTGTTTTCCATCCAAATAGAGTCACATACAAGAAAATGTGCGTACGGCGGGCGAAGGCCACTGAGCGGCATGAATACTCTTGTGTTCATTTATGAGCGATGTGGATCTGGTGGGTGGTTTCACTCTCTGAAAATTGTCTTCATTCAACTTCTTTGAAAGAGCAAATATGAAGGACATCTGCTCAGGTCTGGGCAATTAGAGGGTATATTTGCTCTGATCATTTGTTTCCTTTGGACACGCCGTATCTCTCCAAGGCCACCTATACTGATGGATGCTATTTGCATTTGTTACGCCCGTTATTTGTGTGATTGTGGCGGCACATGAGCTGGAGATATTTAACACCTCACCTGAGACTGCTCAAAGGCTGTCAGGAAAGGGGAGAAGGAACTGCAAGTCTGCTTCTTGCTGAGAATGAAAATTTAATATTAAAAAAAGGACGAAGGGAGTTAGTGCTGTCACAAACCATGCTAATGATCAGCTGTTTTAATCTTCATTTCAATTTAGTTGATTTCAGTTTGCTCATGCAGTCTCTTAACCCTTTAACACCTGGATCAACATCAGTTTTCTTGTGCTGCATTTAGACACTTTTAAATAAGTCTTAAACCTCTGATACCAGTGCAAATGAATTTGATTTGTTTAAAAAACTAAAAAAAAAAAAATAGCAATTAACAATTAGCAACTTGGCAAGAAATGGCAAACTGCAAAAAAATAGTGAAAAGAGAAATGGAAATAATCAGACTATATTTATAATTCTCTTGATTAAATATTTAAAGCAATGTTACAGCAATAAAAAAAAATCTAATATCTTTAGTACATTTTATTAGGTCATTGTCTTGGTTTTTGCTTTTTTTGGTACTTTTTTTCAGGTAATTTTCTTGTACCATTTTTCTATTTTTTTCAAATTTTAGGCCCTTTGCTTGTTAAACATTTACAATTCTCTTAATTACATATTTATATTTATATATCTTATAAAAATTAATATTAGTTACAGGGGGAAACAATATATCTAGCTATCTATCTCTATCTTTCTATCTCTATCTCTTTAGCACTATCGTGGGCAGTTGTGGGTTTTTTATTACTTTTTTTATTTTCAGGTTATTTTGGTAAAATAATCGGTTTCTTGTAAATTTTAGGACCATTTCTTGTTAAATTGCTTGTCGCCCTCTTTGCACATTTTTGAAGGAAATCAAGTCTCTTTGCTCAGGTTTCAAAGGGAAAAAAAATACAAAACAACAGTTCCTACAGGGAAATATGAGTGACTTTGGATGTGGAAAGTAGCACAGTCAACAGATGAGCTGCAGTTACAGTTTGTCCTTCCCTCGGGTGAGGGGGAGCTGACAGCAATAGTATTGATTATCACTGAGCTTACCGAGCGTCTCTCTGTCATGGAGTGATTGCTATCCTTGGTGCTAATGCAGCTCTTCAGTCCGTGCACTGCCCTTGGACACTGCTGTCTTCTTTACAGTATGTGCTGTGTGCGTGTGTGACATCATGACCCAGATAAGATGAAAGCAATTACTGCTCACATAACTGAATGTAAAATGAGCAGCAGGTCAGTCCTTATGTACAATAAGTCCGCATCATAGACTTCATGGGCCAAGCTGATTGAAATTTAAAGGGTCACTTCACATGTATTAGGCAACATTATGTGTTGGTTTTGTGTTTTATTTCCTATTTTATTTTTTAGTTTTTTCCTCATGTCTCATGTTTGCCTTTCCACTTCCTCCCATTTAGCTTTTTACTTCTTTTTTTGAAGGTCCTGATTAGTTTCACTTGTACCTGATTAGCCTCCTGTATTTTAGTTCCAGTGCCTTCCTCCTTTTTTTGTCTGCTTTCCCGCTCTTTTTTGCTCCTCACCTGTGTTCTATCATTTAAATCACAACTTGCGTATTTAAGTTCCGGTCTTCCCTTCACTCTGTGTATGCTCATTGTTTTTGCTCCTCGTGTTCCATCTTCGTTCTTTACTTTTGTTTTTGGTTAATTCTTAGTTTTGTTTCTGTCTGTTGGATTATTTGGATGCTTGGACTCTGGACTTATCAGCTAATTATTATATTAAGTTTGCTTTGCTTTTTTAAATCAATCCTCCTGCCTCTGAGTCTGCATTTGGGCCAACACCTTTCACCAAACCTGACACAAAATGATGAATGATTAGGTTTAGAGAAAAGAGGCACATGGTAAAGTGTAGAAAAAAGAAAAAAAAAACACACATCCACACGGGAGGCAAACTCCCAATTCCTGCATAGAAATTAGTTGTTTGTGGGACACATACAACTCCCCACCCACCCGCCCGCCTTACAAGTCATATCAAGTCAATTTTATTTATAAAGCCCATTATCACAAAACACAGTTTTCCTCAGAGGGCTTTACAGCATACAACATCCCTCTGCCCCTAGACCCTTACATTGTCTAAGGAACCCCCCCCCCCCAAAAAAAAACCCTGCAATGGGGGGAAAAACAAAAAAGCACTCACACTCCTTATATTATGTCATTACTGACAGTGTTAGTACCTGACACTGTCCTTCAGCATTTCATGTGCAGGTGACTACATTCTCAAGTGACGCCGCCTTTCCATGTTGCATGTGGACGCACCCGGTCTTCCGGCTGTCCACCAGTGTATGCAATAACAATGCCACGGGTTCTGTCCAAGTGTGTTCTCACCTGACACTGTCTAAGTGCTTTCTGGTTCGACATCACGCTCGTACGCCAAAAGCACTGACAGAGCGGATGTATTTGAAAGTTTCAAACTGAGAACAGGCTGATTTAACAGTAATGTGGCATTGTTGACATCATGTCCTACTTACTCTGGATAATACACAGACTTAGTTGTTTTCCAAAAGAAAGTAATTTAGCTAATTGTCTTATTTCTCTTTGAGAGGGTTTCATATTTTAAAAGGTTGATGTCAGTGTGCTTTGACTGTACAAAATGTACATAAAGTTGAACAACACTTTTGGTATAACATGGACTGCAGTCACCTGGATGAAAGTCTGGTTTTGTTTGACCCACCCATCTATGCATACTCTCCTGCTCTTCATACTACATCAGCTGCTGCAGATGGCATTACTTAGGAGGATGTCAAAAGTCCTGCGTTAAAAATAAAAAAAAACTTTTAAATGTGTGTCTGCGTGTTTGTTAACACCTTGAAACACCTTCAATTAAGCCAGAGAGTGAAACATATCATGCCCCCAACTGTGCTGAGAGAATCGACACACACACTCACTCACACACACACACACACGTACACACGCACACACGCACACACACACACACACACACACACACACACAGATATCCAGACCTCCCGCAGACACTGACAATCCTATTTGTCACAGAATTGTGTGGCAGCTTTAATTCATAAGGCTTGTGCTGGTAGAAAATTGAATTAGACGATTACGGTAAACAATGTAATTCCAGGAATGAAATGGTATTTGGGAATATTGGCAGTTGAGGAAGCTAATATGTGCCAAGTCCAAGCACTCTGCAAGATTGATCCTGTAAGGTGTTTAAATGACAGTACTTTGCTTTCTTTGCTCTCATATATGCACATCCGCATGCACACACACACGCACAGCACACACACACACACACAAAAAAAACAATGCTCAGTGTCATCTCCCAACTTGTGTTTGCTGTCTCTTTGTTCTGCTTGCCTCAGCAACGTGAGTTTTCAAGGAGACTCACTCCAGCTCCCTCCACAGAGAACTTTCCCCCGCTCTGGCTGGCTGAGAGGCAAACTTCTTGTTTTGCTGCGCATCACAATGGCACCATGCCCTCGTTTTAACAGCCAGCTCTCCTCCGCAGAAGGATGCACGCGTACGTGCACAGTCTGAAGCAGAAAATACTCCCTCCTTCCACATGGGAATCCCTGCAGTGACTAATGTGTGACTGGGGTCTGCACTGGGAATAATGACAAATATGGTGCAGTCAAAAAAGTGATATACTGCAGCAGTTAAATAAAGTTAACGGTAGGAATCGGAAGGGGAGCTTATATCCCATATGATTCTCTCTGAGGTAAGCTATAGGTCTTCATTAATCACTACAGATCTCTGGAGCACTATGTAAAGGATATGTACGATAATCGTCAGGGACGTGAGGCGTATTGTGTGTTTATTTCCCTTTAGCCTGGTGCCAGAGCTCTACATACTAGATCTGAACTAGTTAGAGTTCTAGTTAGAGTATTTAGGTATTTAGTAGGCCTAAGTGGAGATTTACACATCACTAAATCAAAAATAAATTGCAGACACTACATAGCTATTTGACAAAACTAATGCCAGCTTACTCTTGTGACTACTTTAACGAGTAAACAAGATACTATGAAATGTGGTTAACTTATGTGAAATTTTAAAAATGATGCAACCTGGTAAGATTTAAAATACCACACAATGTTATACTAAACAATATTTCCAACTCATATTAAACTGCTTAAATACCACAAATTCTGAAAAATGTATTTTCCATTCCATCACGCCTACATCAAGAAAGGTTGGGCAGTTTATTGATATGAAATTTTGCAACACATTCTCATCCTAAAACATCACACATTGCCGCTCTGACAGTGGATTTCGGTGTCTACATATTACGCTCTAGGTATCCTTCTATGTCCGCTGTTGATGCTACAATGCAAGGATGTCAACAAACGCACATGGTGGGTTTAGGCAACAAAAGCACATGGCAACTAACGCCTGGGCGTCAGCAAAAGCCCATGCTTAAGAATAGGCAACAAAGGCAGAGATGGCTAGGTTTTGGAAAAAAGTGCAAATGGTTAGATGTAGAAAAAAACCCATCACATTCACACAGAAGCAAACGCCAGACACCCGTGTGAAAGTCCAGGGTTTGTTGGATCCATCTACCTCCCTTCCCACCCACCCAGCATGGACCTTCATGCTCCTTATATTAGGTTTTACCAGTTACTAGCAAAGTTTCAACCTGACACTATACAGCGGTGTATGATGCAGGTACGACAGGTTCCATCTAGCTCCATCCTCACTGTCCAGCCATCTGGCAGCTTATCAAAACACAGTGTCATTTTCTCGCTGACGCCGCCTGGCAGCGAATCACACAGCTGTGAAAGGTATCATTTGCTTGTCGAGATATCGCCAAAACATTTGAAAGTATGGCTGAATTACATGCACCTTTATTAACATTATGGGAGCATTCCATCTGTAGGGTTATGGGAATAGGTAGGCTACTGTATTGGGTTTTTGTTTGTTTGTTTGTTTGTTTGTTTTTTGAAGATACCCATCCCTAGCATGCAATGTTCATTTTGGCAACTGATTTTTTGCAAGTCTTTCAAGGAATTATATTTTGTTAAATGTTAGTACTAAGGCATCAACAAAAACAAAGACATTTGATTTCAGGTATATTCATGAAAAAAGGTTATTTTCCGCTTACAACATTAATACTAGTACCACTGGATGAATGTTGTCAGCACACAATGTGGAAATCTATTGGCTGACATGTTTTGATACCCATCATTCATTCCTCTGCCGTGTCATTACAAAATGGCATGTCACTGTGCCTCCATCTTTTCCATGCAAAGGTCACCTCTATTGGCATTCTGAGGCAGAAGGCCCTTTGAAGAGTGGAAATTAAATCCCCATCACTGTGAGAGAAATCTGTTTCCACAGAAGGGACCAAACAAGGCCGAGGCAGCCCTGTGAAAAGTCCATTTAAATTATGGATTGCAGTCATCGCTGTTACATTTTTCACTGTGATTGTTTTCAGTTTCCCTGGAACAGTGGAAAGGTTAATTGTATAATGAAGTGGATGCCTCTGCTTTTGTCAGCATGTCAGGAGGGAACCCGAATTATCGAAAAGTATTGCACCATTGTTGTACACCATTTGTGTAAAGACAGTGCAGCTAATGTGGGTTATGTTAACACATTTAATACCAGTTGTTACAGTCAGATGAACTTCATTATTTCTTCTCAACACATCTTTTTGTATGACAGTGATTCAGGTCCACATTGAGGGAAAAAATGTTTTTTTTGAGACTTTGAGAATAAAGTCGTAATATTATGAGAAAAAAAACTTATGTCAAGAGAATAAAGTCGTAGTTTTACGAGACAAAGAGTCCTAATTTTATGTGATTAAACTTGTAATGTTATGAGAATGATGTCAGAATTTTAAGAGTTATAATTTATGACCATAAAGTTGTATTATTACTCTTTCTCATAAAAAAGACTTTTTTCTCATAAAATTACAGCTTTTTTGCTCATAAAATTTTGACTTTGATCTAGTAATTTTACAACTCTTTTCACGTAATATTACTATTTTATTCTCATAATATTACGACTTTTTCTCCCAATATTACAACTTTATTGTCGTAATATTATGACTCTATTCTCAAAATCTCAATTTTTTTTTCTTTAACATGGCCCAATCTTCCGACGTATTTTTGAGAACAGCTAGTTCTGGTTATATTTACCCTCCATCATTCTCTGAAAGCTGTGCTCCTTTCCAAGGCAGCTGCTTCAGATACAGAAGTGTCTTTGTGACATTTTCTCATGTCTCCTCCCCTCCATCCATCATTTACTAACATGAACTGCATGTGACCAGGCAGGTGTTGGAGAGCTGAGTGGCATTCCTCCACAGTCTCAATCACAGCCTGGAATACTGAAGTCACGAGGCTCAGCCACTGTTCCCAGCACCGGGATAAAGCCTTACCAGCACAGCTCAGACTGGTCCCATTCTGTTCCATTGAGTCCAAGGTCACAGTCCCATAGCAAGGGTCAAGGTGATAGGCTGGCAGCCGCCTGCCTCATGCATATGGATGACAGACGCTCCATCTGTTCCGCTGCAGAATGCAAATACACAAGCCTCTTTCTCTGCTCCCTTTTTTTCTGCCTCAAAGGGCAACCCTGCCAGACCTTACATGGCATCAGTTCCACTTGTTGGTCGCAGAGTGACGATTTATGCAAAACCATTATAGAAATGCAAGTCATTGCTGCACAAAGTCGCCAACCCAACCCCCAGCTCCACCATAACTGACTCTGTTTCCTGCCTGATAACATTTATTGTCATTGCAAAAAACCATATTATTCCAAAGTCCATATTATTTATTTGCTGTTCTTTGGCTATTTGTTGTACATAAAGACTGTCAGGTTTAGTAAGGATTTTTTTTCTTATATTTTTCTTATATTTTCTTATATTATTATAAAGTATATAGTTCTATACTGTGTCATTCCAGCTAGCAGGGAATCTTCCCACAACACTGGCGTTACCTTCAAGTTGTAATAATGTTTTACAGAAAAAATGTTATTCTAATGTTCAAATAATGTTTTACGGATGTTTATCATTTCAAATAATGTCCCTATAAGGTTAAAAGCTGACTAAGACTAAACATGATAACTGATGAAAACACTGTGAGGATGTTTTGGTGATGTTGAGAGGTGACAGAATGTTCTTTTATAAAAAGTTCCTACAATGTTACATGAGAAAAAAGGAGGAACATTTTCAAAGCAACATTCAGAATGTTACTGAGGCCTGAGATTACAGAACATTTTTAATGAAAATGTAATGCAATGTGATATGTTACAAAAAATCATTTTTTGATGTCTATAGAGAATGCTACCCTAACTTTATGAAGAGAACTGTGTGAACTGAATGAAAACTTGCTGCTGAAAACATTCCTAAGACACTGCCTTGGTTGCATTGTACCATTCTCAGAATGTTTTTGGAACCACAAATTGCCAGCTGGGATATTCCAAAACTGGTTTATGTTATCTTGTCTGCATCTTTATTCTTTAAATGTAAGTAAGATAGAGTTAATAAGCACAAAGGCCCCTTTCCAGGAACACTGCTCCACAGCTGAGATTCATGTGTCATTGAGCAGCAACACTGGAGTGTTTTGGGTAAAGTGCCTTGCTTGATGGCACTTTAGCGTGGCCCGCTTTGTATTTAGCAGTGAAAGTAATGGCTGCTCTGTGAATTTCAAGACAGTTCCTGCTACAGAAGAGAACTTCCCTTGGAGAAATAAATGTAGCCCTCCTGCTCTAATTCTGTTGTGAACTAACGAGGGCAACTTCAGTGATCTGGTTACTTTTAACGATCTCTACTATATTCAGTGCTGCTCAGTGTTAAAGGATGGCTGAAGTGAATTCAGAGATGTGAGCATTTTTAACTATTTTCAGTTTATTTGTAGTTTTTTTTAGTTTTTTTTAGTCTTTTAGTTGAGTGTTGTAATCTCATGCAACATTGATATTTGTTTTGTTTTTTTACTGTAACACAGTACTGTACTGTGTTTCTATGTAATCTTGATGTAAATATTTACCTTTTTGTATTTTTTTGTACCATTACTGGTATTCTAAGCACATTATTGTATGTAACTTTGATATCTTCTCTTATTTTCTTCTTTTTCTTTACTAACTAGGGACAGGAGTTGGAAACTAGCAATAGCTATGATCTGTATATCATTACACCAGTTAGTACAGCTCGTTTGAAACAGGCTGAATTTGTGCTATGTTAATTTGCATTGCCCCTATCAAATAAACTATATAAATAAATAAATAAATAAATAAAGTGCCCGATTTAAATGAGGAAAAATAAAATATGGGCAGATTAACTACAGTTGGGAAAACTAAAAGTATCAAAGGAGAAGTTCTGTGCAGCAATTTTCTACCTTTGAGCTCTACCACAGAAGTAATCACTGACTTCATAGAGGTAATTACTGACTTCCTGACTGTTAAATGATGATTCCTCAGCGATCCAATTACAGAATTAGAATGTTAAGATACCGATTTAATTACGATCTAACTGTTAATTACACAGTAAATCAGTTATTCTTTGTTGTGCAAACTGCTCTGTGTAATCACACCAGTGTCAGTAGATCGACATAAAGGTCATGTGCCCAAAAGACAAACAAACATAACAAACATTATATGCAGACAGAAAAAGAGCAAGATGATGTCTTTTTGAGAGCAGTGTGATGATTGTTAATGAAGTGCACTTTAATGGCCTGTTGGGTGATGGGGAGACAATCTCTGCACCCATGGTGAGATGTCATGCTGTTCGCCAGGCTGCTACTTGGTCCATTTGCTCTATGTTTGATCCCCATGAGGTCGGTCTTTAAGCTCCTTCTGTCTGTGCCAGTCATGGGAGGGAGGGGAGGGGAGGACTCAACATATACACAATCCTCTTTTGCAAATGTGTTTAAAAGAGCTGCATTGTGCCCTGCCCACTGAGGGCCAGCAGGTGTAATCACCACTTTTGTGCAGCCTTTACAGCCTGCTTTAATGGCAGCAGGCGTTTGGTATTATTGAATACAATGCACAACCTCAGACATCTTTGAACAGCTCCCTGGTGCCACACATGGCTGAGCATGCTTACTTGTTTTTATATTAGATCCAGGGGCTAGATGACATTTGGTTTTCTTGTTTCGGTAGGTGGTGGTGGGGAGGAGTAAAGACAGTCAGTCATGAGTATAGATTTCTTTTTTTTTTTGGTGGTATTTTTAAAGATTCTGTCTCGTCTCTACCAAAACACTTTTCATCAGAGCAGTGATTCCATAATGACCATGTCTGAATGGTAAATGTTCAGTGGAGGAGAAAATAACAATAGAGATGACGTGTTGCCTTGCCAGCACTGACAAAAAGTTGTCTGCAGTCAGGTGATGATAACAGGCTCGGGACGATGACATCCAGGTCCAGGGAAGGACAGCAAAACCCCAGGAGCCAGCAGAAAAACCTTTAACAGACTAACTGAGGGCGTAGCTCGGACTGGCCTTGAGAGAATCTGAAAGTCAATTTGACACTCCAACCTGCTGAGTCAGAGTTGGAAAGTCATTTTAAAATTATTGGTTGCTGTAACTATTTACACACTTGTGGTTGTAAACATGACACAGCAGGGTGGCTTACACTTTATCTTTGCTTTTACTTAGTATTTTTGAGCAGTTTAAAAAAAGCTGCCATTTTACATTTCTGTAAACCACATCTGCACGTTTCATTCATATCATATAAGTAACGTACGTATATTCTGACTTTAACACCAGGAAATGGAGGAGATGGCGTTTAATTGACTGGTAAGACACCTGCCAAGCTGCAGACCACCGTTCAACACTAGCAAATAACAACACTCGTTGTTGTGGGACCTGGGATTTTTTTCACGGACAAATGGCTACTTACCGATCTGCATTTGAGGCACAGACCACGGGAGATTTTCACCAAAACTAAACTGTGATTTTTTACAGATACATCGCAATGTTTCCCAGGTGTGTTTAAGCCCCGAAACCTGGGTGTATTCCGCTGACCTCACCCTGTTTTTTGAGCCACAGAATCAGGGTGATTTTCACAGACACATCATGGCATTACCCAGTGATGCTTGAACCACTAAACCTTGGTGTATTTCATCAACCAGTCCCTGCTTTTTCAGCAACGTTTGAGCTGGCTCAAACGTTAACACTGTTATATACAGTATATAACACTGTTTGCCATCAGCTTTTTAGCAAAGAGTATTTCACCAAATCCCTGCTTTTCCAACGGCATTTGATGCAACAAACCAGGGTGATTTTTACACACACATTTTCATGTCCTGACAGTGTTTGAGCCACTAAACCTAAGTGATTTCTATCAACACATTACACCGTTTTCAAGCAACATTTGAGCCAAATCTGGGTTGTATTTCACCAACTTGCATTTCAGCTTTTGTTCTCCCAAACATGGTTGTTTTAAGACAAAACATCATGTTTCCTAACCATAACAAAGTGGGTTTTTGGCCTTAACCACACCATCACCACAGCATTGTCTAGAAGTTTGAATGTATCCGTTGTTTGCAGAAACTTCCAAAGTAAACATGTTTTGTGTCAGTTGAGTTGCAGAGAGCTTGCAGCTAACAGAGCAGCAAATGTAATGTTGGTATGAAAAATTACAAGGTCTTTGGAATAAAGTCCACAATAGGGAATTATTGTAACTGAAGTAGATCAGCATCCAAAATGTATTTTTCTTTGTCTTGTTGAATCCTATTGTCATGTTCAACAAAAAAGTAGTAAGGCATACAATACAATAATGTCCCACAAAGCATTGTTTACAGCCGAGCAGACACAATATCTCACTGATCAGATTATTTGGATTAAGGCTGCACGACATTTGGCTGCAAAAGAGGATTGCTGCTTAAATACCCATTACAGCATTTTTTTCTTCAAATGCAATAATTCTAATATATATAAATATACCAATTTGGCAATGGCTTTACCTTCTACAGAAACATTTTTTTGAGGAGTAGCTCCAGAATGTGCTACACATACACATGAAGAAAAAATTCAACTGATGTTTAAGATTCAAAAACCTGTGTTGTATCTAGCAAAAACCAAAATATTTTGTGTGAGAAGAGGTACTTGCAAATTCCCATCTTTAAGCTGCAGCTCTGGACAGCCAATGTGCAGCTCTCAGGCTCCTAGATTATGCATTTTAGGAATAATTCTACACCCGAGTATCCCAGGAAATGGACCAACCATTCACACATCAGCTTCACTCCCAACTTTCCCCTGCAGGTGCTCAGTGATCACAGGAGGATATCCACTACTGTATGTATCAAGAGATGGGGGCTGAAGTATAGAAGGCAAGAGCAGATTAGGAGTTAGCTTTCTGATCCGTCTTTGGGTCTCAATGTGGGAATATATGAATCTCATTGCCGGTGGTTTCTCTGCACCCTCCACCTCTTGATTTCCCCTCCATAAATCCGTCCATCTGAGTGAACAGCTGACCTCTCTCTCAACACACTCGACATGCCTCTGCCGCTCAGTGGGCAATCGCAGCGGAGCATCCCATGGAGAGCACATGTTTGGTTACTAGGCAGATGTTATTAATATTTAAAGACAGTGTACTTGTGCTGTTCTTCTTGTGATGTTGTGGTGTAAATTCACTTCTTCAGCGGTGCAAAGACTGCGCGCTCTCTTGGGGGATAAGATGGGAGACTCCTCCGGATTCAGGATTGTTCCTCCACTATCGTCACACACAGCTGACAGAGTACAGAGAAACCCTCTTACGAGATGTTTGCTTATTCATATCCCAGAGACAGATACAGTAAGGTACTCTGCAGCTCTTGGTCTGGCAGTGTTTTTTCCACCATATGCTATCTAGAGGTCTGAATTAGCATTTAAAGGTGGGTTTGGGGTGGGTTCATATGCATGCGTTATTGCTGGGATGCGTGACTGAAGCTGGTGATGGAAGTGACTGAGTAATGAAACACCTCTCAAATCTGTTACAAGGAGAGAGGGCTGCTACACGGGAAGGGAAGGAGGTGAAGAAAAAAAGGGGGACAAAAAAAGAACAAGTGAGAGAGTGATCAGACTGTCTAACCAATATGAAATCTGCCCGGCAACCACAGTGAGTTTAGTAACCATCATCTGACTAACTGTGAGCTCAGTTCCTCCCTGTGACCTTCTTACCCCCAGCCTGTAATGTTACAGTCTTTGTTGCTGGTAAAAGCTGAGCTGATGTATTAGCTGCGGGAGCTGGATGTAGACACACTGTACAGCGTGTAAGTCATCTTACTTGTGTGTATTTATACGAGCGGGAGGAAAGAGGATAGCGCGGATGCTCATTTCCAGAACATGCCCATGCATGCACATCCTGAGTGTTGATTATTGACTGCAGAGAGATGCAACATAAGCAGATCAGATAGATCGCTAAATGACCTCCAGTATGTCAGCGAGGAAACACAAACATACAAACACACACACATGATTTAAAAGGCTTTTATACATATAAAAAAAACATGTTTTTTCAGCCCGTTCCCTCTCCAAACTTGTCAAATTCATCTGCTCTGTCAGTGCTTGTAGCGTACTAGAGTGACACCAAAAGCCACCTTTCCCGTCCATCCAGAAGGTAGCTGGATGGCATCAGATGACAATGCACTTAGACAGAACCAGTGCCCTTGTTTTTATACGCCGGCAGAGGGCCCGACAGCAATGGACGAGTCCACACAATGTGCATGGGTGGTGCCACTTGAGAACACGGCCAAGACGCTGAAGGACAGCATCAGGTAGTAATGCTGCGGGTAACAACATAATATAAGGAGCATGATAGCGCTTTAGGGCAGGCAGATGGGGAGATGGATAAAAACAAACTACTTTCAGGTGGGAGTCTGGAATTTGCTTCCCATGTGGATGTGTGTGTGTGTGTGTGTGTGTAAGGGGGGGTGGGTTCTACACCTAACCGTGTGCCTCTTTTGCCTAATCCTAACCATTGTGACGGTCTGCATAGGTTGCCATGTGCTGCTGTGTAAACATAAGGACCGTGCTGCGTCATCCCACAATGTGCATTTGGTGACATCATGGTAACAGCATCCCAGAGGGTAAACAGCTGACACATAGGGATACTGAAACGTCATAAGTACATGCAGAAAGTCACTGACAGAGCAGCACCATTCGATTAGTTGGGATGAGATTATGTTGGATTTTTAGTGGTGCCAGTAATTGCTTAGGTAACAGACCAATCAAAATCTAACCAACTACCTTGTGGGTCGTCCACAAGGCAAAGATACTGAAACCCAAGTAGCTCCTGTTGACTGTTACATCAGTGTGTGAGTGGTAGTAACTTACATGGCAACATATGTAAATGTATGTGTGCATAGGTGAGCTCTGCAGGCTGCTCTCATGCATTATTCATACGTTTTCCTGCAGAAAGTAATTCACAAAACTCTACATTTCCTGTGTAAATGTATTTTGAAAGGCTGCAATCATGTGACCAATGTGTTGATGTGAGTAAAGAAGGAAGCAATCCTGAGCGGTGCATTATGGGGGCACGTTGGGACCGTGGAGGGTCACAAAACACAGGACTTCCCCCAGGAGACCAGTGTTTGGAACGGTGTGAATTCTGAGTCATTTAAAGATTACCATGTTTCTCTTATTAAACCTAATCACAGTAACGTTACTTCCCTAAACCCAACCTTCATAGCTTTACATTAATTATGTTTAATAACTTTATGTTCAGGACATAACATCATTTGCAGGGCGCGAATCCATAGGATAATAATAACTTTAACAACATCAACTCTTAGTGGATACCCAGCTAGAGGGGAACATTCCCACAACTTTGGCTAATGTTACCTACAAGTTGCAATAACATTTTAAATAAGACATTTTAATCTAATGTTCAAAGAACGTTTTAAGGATGTTTATCATTTCAAACAATGGTCCTTTAAGGTTAAATGCTGTGTGTGGAGGGATTTCACACTCACTGTGAACCATGCCTGTAAAATAGGGTGTGATTGCAGGCAGGTGTGTCTGGGTGTGTCTTCTCACTCTGTTGGCTATTTAAGCATGCACTGCAAACACTGCTGTCTCTCATTCTGGTGGCTCCTTCTGTGTGCAGGCAAGGGTCTTTTTTAAGGTCTTTAAAAGCAAGAGACCTGCAGTGACCATTGGCTTGCCCACCCCCCACCCTTAAGACTGAGTTTTTATGAAGGAGAACCCAAAGAACACTGAAGCATAGATGAACTTTCCTACTTTTTGATTTTAAAATATTTTATACAATAAACCAAGCTTTTAACCTTTAATGTGTTATGGTCTTTTGTGTTATGGTCTCTAATGTTTTGAACATCCATCACCATGCTTCTTTGAATGTTATCACCAGAGGAGAAGTCGCAGAACATCACTCAGTGGAAACAGTCATCTCTCCATTGTGTTTTATCAACATTTTGAAATTATCACTCAAGTTTTGCTTAAATCTGTAATGGAAACCCATGTATGTGTGCAAACTTGCGCTCGACTGACATTTCTGTTGAATATGTTAGGGAGGGCAAAAAAAACGCTGCTATGATTGTTTTAATTCCTCAACGGTGAAAATACCTCATTTCCAGCATAGTTCCACCCAGTTTACTCCCTGCTAGGGGGCAGGTGAAACACCTGTGTGGGTTTGAAAAGCCTTGTATGGAGAAAATCCATATACAGATTGCTGATAGTTAAACTTTTATTGTGAAGTGAGGCTCAAGATAAAACACAAGGGCAAAATTTAATGATTCTTTTTTTGTTGCTGTTTGTGCGAAAATGAACTAATAAATGCAGAAATCAAACAAAATACATTTTTGTATTCCTTTTTAACAGATGGAAGGATTCTGGTTATTCAGCCTCGACTACAGCGTGCGATGGATTATTAGCAGCAGATGAAAGTAAAACTCGAGCAGCATATCCTTGATTTGCACCAGCATAGCCTCAGGTAACAGATTAAAGGACAAACTGGTCCTCGCATCCTTCGGTGGCTCTGCATCCTGCGTTCTGTCTCACTTCCTTGTCTGTCCTCTGAAAATTAAATCTGAAAAAAATCCTTCCACCAGTCAGTGAGGTGCATTTTAACCTCTGCATTGGTGCATTATGAAGGAGGAATCCACGCTCGTAAGCAGAAAAGCACACACTTGAATAAGCCTTGGGAGGATAGCTGGGCTTTGCCGGAGGAAAAAGCAACGTGAGCTCTGAGGCTAACGAGAGATAAACACAACAGAGAGGGAGGGGGAGAAAGAGGGAGGCAGAGCTGGGCAGCAGATAAAGACATCATCGTCTTGAGGCAGATGTTTTATAGAACGTGGCTGGCGAAAGGTTGGCTCCCAGCCTGCAGTGCAAAAATGCTACTGTTAAACATACAAAATATTTTGCACCATTTTCACTTTCTCAACTGGGTGCAATTTGGCAAGGGTGTGCCTTTTCTTCTTCCAGTGCTATCCCAAAATGAGTCACACTAAATGTGTTGGAAGTGAGGCTCCAGCCAGCCAGCCAGCGTCTGTGCTCCCGCCTCCTCCCAG
Source organism: Plectropomus leopardus (assembly GCF_026936395.1). Classification (NCBI taxonomy): domain Eukaryota; kingdom Metazoa; phylum Chordata; class Actinopteri; order Perciformes; family Serranidae; genus Plectropomus; species Plectropomus leopardus. Next base: position 5,895,169 of record NC_142177.1, on the reverse strand, counting down.
CAGCATCACCTGGCTCCTGCTCAGCTGACTGTCAGTTCTTCTGACAGCCTGACCTCCCGGAGGCTCGCCAGCCAAATGCCACATCACTTCGGGCGCCGGTCCGGCCCTCAATCATTTTCACACCCACATGCACCTCCAACAGCCCCCCCTCCCTTCCACTTGACACCACCTGAAAAAGAGAACCATTTGTTTGTTTCTCTCTATTTATAGCTGCCTGTGTTTCTGCATTGTACGCTGAGAGGACCAGCTCGGTGATGTAGTGTTGGAAAAAGCAAGTTAACCCTTTAACACCTGGATCGACATCAGTTTCCTTGTGCTGCTTTCAGATGCCTTTCACTAGCATTGAAACTTCTGAAATCTGAGAAAAACAGTTTGACTTCTTTCACATTTCTTTCAGGAAAAAAAACAGAATGAGTAACTTAAATTACTACAATATTATTAAACAAACAAAGATATGGTAATGGTCTGAAAATTAGCTGGAGGGATTTTTAGACATTATTCATTCAATTGTATTCTATTTATAAAGCCCATTATCCCATTAGCCCATTGCAATTAGCCTCAGAAGGCTTTACAGCATATGACATCCCTCTGTTCTCTAATTTGGGGGTCATTTTTTGTTACTTGTTCCATGTTTTGAAAGAAACCAATCTCATTTGCTCAGCTTTCAAAGGAATAAACAATATTACTGCCATTATTTTACACATAGCATCCACCGGGCGATTATATTTATTCTCGAAACAAAAACTTCATATAAGTATTCCTATCACACACTTAACTTAGAGAAGGAGGATCGTCAGTGAAATTAGTGTGTGATAGGAATACTTATATGAAGTTTTTGTTTCGAGAACAAATATAATCTAAAAGCTATCATCTGATTGCACCTGGCAGTCATGAGGACAAAAAAAAAACACTTTTCAGCTCCTGGGAGATTAAAGTTAGCTGGAGAGTCACACACACACACACACACACACACACACACACAGCACAAAAATGTGTCGGAGCCTCTTTTGAAGCTGGTTATGTTATCTGAAGCTTAGCATGCACAGTGTCTCATCCTGTGAGGAGATGACAAGGCCTGATAAAGCTCAGTGTTTACTGCACAAGTTAACAGAGGCAATCAATAGCTGTACTCAATACTCTGAATACAGAGCGGCTGCTGCAGGAGTGGATCACCACCTGGGCTGATGGTAAGGAGGGGACGTCTTCATACAAAATGTGTCATAATAAAGTGACAAGGAATAAAACAAAGACATACAAAACTAAAATTAATTTTATTGTATCTCATGCTCCTGTCTGGTTTTAGATCAATCAGGCCACAAGCTGAACATGATGGATGGATGAGGACACACGCACAGTCAGTCCAGCCATGCCCCTCACACCAGCAGGCCTGATAATGACCACTGATAACAAGGGACATGGCAGTGTGTTATACTGCTGCAAGCAGGCTTTAACCCTTTGAAATCTGGGCCATTTAGTTTGATTTCTTTCGAAAGCATGGGAAGAGAGGGCAATAGGTAGAGTAACCACACATTGAAATAAGTAAAAATGTTCCAAGAAAATTACCCGATAATAAGTGAAATGAAAAAATTGCAAGAAATTAGTAAAAATGTTGCAGAAAAATAACCCGATAATAAACAAAACAAAAAGATTTTTTTGAAAAAGAATAAGATCAAGCCCCCAAAAGTGCTGAAAATTATCTCTTTTTTGAAAATGTATTAACACTTTTTTTCTTTTTTTCTTTTCTTTCTCTCATAAGTTTAGATACAAAATAATAGGAATAATAATTGTTTATGAGTGTTTTCGGACATTTTCTGTAATTATTTATATTGTTTCTAATCCACCTCCATTTTGTTGTTTCAAGAAAATAACCTGAAATAAGAAAAAAAAGCAAACACATATTGACTCCCCAAAAGTGCTTGAAGATTTATTTATTTTTTTTAATGTATTAATTATTTTTATTAAGCAGTCCAAAGCGGTAAAAACACAACATGCGGTGGGATATTAATCCACACCTGAGTCAGAGTTGTTGTTGGTTTACTCTCCCAAAAAAGATTTTGTTGTTGTTGTTGTTGTTGTTGTTACATGTCTAACTTCAAAAAGAGCCTGAGAAGAGGCAGCATTTAAAGTGCACAGCATGCTGTCAGGCTGAGAACACTAATGGCAAGATTTTGCATCAGTGAAAGACGGAGTAAAGACAAAACACGTGTTAGAGATTGAAAGAAGCATAAACATGTAATATTTCAATGGCTGACTGAAATGATGCTGTTTTGAGCTATACACAGGGTCATGGAAAACTGGATAAGTCTTGGAATTTCACAATCACATTTTCAAGGCCTGGAAAAATCATGGAATTTTGTTGTGTGTAATGCAATTGTTACAGTAATCCTTCATGGAAAACCTCCACATAATGTAATAGGAAAGCACGGACGCCACGAGCCACAACAGCATGATATGCGTACAGTCAGTGTCAGTTGAGAACGTGGCTGAATGAGATGTTTTGGGGTTTTTTTCTTCACTTTGCCATGTGCCTGCCTCCTGTAATCATAACCATCCATTCCAACATGTGCGTTTGTTGATGTCCTAGCATTGGTTCCCATTTGTTTTTGTTGCCAAAAAATTACCACATACAGTGTACTCCCACCATGAGCTTATGATGAAATCATGGTAGCTGCATCCTGGAACTTCAATAGCAGACACAAGGATACCTAGAACATATCACGTAGACGCAGAAGTCACCTGCAAAGCGGCAACATGCGAAAACTGTTGAGAATTCAGTTGTGTTAACTGGATATGCAGATTTTTTAAATTGCATTTGTTTAAAAGGTTTGTTGTGTTTTTACTTTGCATGGTTTCTGTATTTGCAGCGTGTTTGCTGATGTATTTGTTTTGGCTTGTTTTAGCACATTTCCACTGTTGCATTTGTTTCTTTCTGAAGCTGCAGCACATTTCTCCTCGTGGAAATATTTGCTTTTGTTGGCCACCGTACATTTGCTACCATCTGAGCCCTATAGTAATTTCAAACAAGGGTGTCATTATGGAGCTTAATGGGGTAGAAGTTATTATGATGCAAGCAGTGTCTGGCCATGTGTCAGGGCCTCTTAGAAAGTGTCTGATCATAGACTAATGCAAAAGTTTTCTCTGGCACTCTTGAGATGTCATGCAGGCTCCCGTTTTTCAAGGCATACAACTCTCAGAGTAGATCAAACAACTGGAAGAGTTCTGAGTGAGAAAAAACTCGTGTCATGTCAGTGAGCTATTGGCCAAAATCATAGTTTGGTTGAAGACTGCAAAAGCAGCCATGTCCTCTATGATTTTCATGTAGAAGGTGTGCATGAAGTAAAAGTGCTTAGCATAATGGATACCTGCGTGGAGCAGATGAAAAATGTGGATGATTTCTTAAAAGATAGCTGACATTATCCATTTTTTGTCTTATTGCCAAAAAATCTCATAAAAATGACCAAATCAACAATGTGTGAGTCCACTTTTCAATAGTTTTTGGTTTCCCCAAGCACATTACAACCAACTGAAGACATACTTAAAAAATAAAGATAAACAAATAAATACGTGGTCACAAATATATAGTTGTTTTTTTTTAAAGGGGCAAAGTAACTAAAACAGCCACATGCAAAAATTTTAAGCAAATGTCACTCAAACAGGAGTGAATAGTGTGTTTGTTGGGGACTGTTTTCTACTTTGTATTAATACACATTTGGATTATATGGGTCTGATTTAAAATTGATTGCAATTGCACAGACAGTACCTGTTAGTTAGATCAATTTATTCTTCAAAATCAGATCATGGACTCAGGGATGTGATGGAGCAATGTCAGTTCTGTGTTAAAAAGTGCGTTATTTCTGAAGATTCTGTGACCAGTTCAACATATGTCTAACATTTTCAAATACTAAACACTGTGTTGTACACATGCAGCACAAAACGTTAGAGTCTTTGTGCTTATCAGATTTGCATGTGAGGTTAAAGAAGAAGGAAATTATGATGCATTCGAACTCAGTCTATCTTTCACAGTCTGACTCTCTGCACTGCTACAGGTGAGCCACTGTATGGGAGCTGTCCATGGTGCTGAAGTTGCTGCTGAATCAGAGTGGTCTGAGGAAAATACTTCAATCTGCAAACATGAGGAGGTCCAAGATGGAAAAAAAAGGCCTGGTGTATCTCTGAAACATAAGATGACGCTTATAAATCTCTCTTTTCACTAATATGCCATTCTTAATTACTGTAAAAACAATAATGCATAACAATTCTAAGGGTGCTTTACAAGCACTGGTGGTGATGGGAGAAGTATCACTTGTTATCACTTGGCTGTAGTGATAAGTACTACAATTACTTCTAATTACAACTTTGGAGGGCCATTCATGCGCCTGTAACTCGCAAATACGGTAAATATGATATTTCCAAGGAACACATGATGGCAGCATTAATTCCAGGTGTTAACAGGTTCACGGAGTCATTAAAAAGTTCAGAGTAGTCAACTTTCTTTGGCTGCAGTGACTTGACTCGCTGAAGAGCAACATTTCAAACATAATGCTCACAAAAAAAAGAGATGAACCAGGTTTCAGAAATTATCATTACAGATTGTGTGATTTAATCTGATACATTTCAAATATTTTCAAGATATGACCCCTGTGGCTGCTTTGAGTTTGAAAGAGTCCTTCTGATGACTGCAAGAGGACAACCTTTCAAATGTTTTTTTATGTGTATTTTATAGTTTTTTATGCTATTCTGTTGATTGTTGAGAGTTGAGGATACAAGACAAATTTCCATTAAACAGACAATAAAATCTTATCGTATTGTATCGTACCATACCGTACTGTATCGTATCGTATCGCATCACATCGCATCGCATCGCATCGCATTGCATCGCATCGCATCGTATCGTATATTATAATGCATAAATCCACCTCCAGTAGGCACAGGAGCCAACTGAAAGAAAGAAAAAAACAGTCCTGAGACCTTAAGTGAAAGTAGTGGTCTGTATCCACGGCCTTGTTGCTCTGATGGGGCCAGAGGAGGCAATCTGTCTTCATCCCTCTCTTTGGATGAGGACCAGAGACGAGGTTCACAGATACCTGCATCCTACAAACCTCTTCACCTCACCAAGAGTGGTTTTGAAAATATAGCATACCTCCTCACAGTCAGATTTAACTCTTTGAAAATCAACCCAATGTAGCATTCCCTGCACTATGCTGTTAGATGTTGTCTACTTGTATCGCATAGTAATTAGTATTGGTTTAATGTATTGTATAAGGAAGTTACAAGAATGATAGAGGTTCTGAGCATAGGGTCATAGAAAAAAAAATGTTTTCAATCTTTTTAATATGTGTGAAATGAGTGAATTAAATAAGTGTTTACCTCCTCTCCTGCTCCCAGGATTTCACATTTCACACAGCTCTGTCATGAGAAGGAGTGCATTAAGACAGTGGTGCTTCAAAGTGAAGGACACTCATGGAACAAATTGATTCTAGAGGACAGTGCATGCAGCTTTCTAACAGCGCTGCACCAAGAAAATGCAGGCAATCACAAATGAAGACCTGTTTTTCACTATAAAATAATAAATGTTATGAGGAAATTTGATGTTCAGGCTGCTTTTTTTAAACGGGAGGTTCACTGGAAGGTGGATTTGAAGGGAGGATTAGGTTTTGACGCTGCGGACCGAAACGCAATTATTCATTCAGGGCCTCGACTTCAACCCCTTCACATCTCATTTTTTTGCTTTGCTGCAGTTGCCATGCACTTTGGGACGTGGCAACAGGCAACAGGAGCAGCAGCCGCAGCAGCAGAACACTCAGCTGCAGCACCTACGGTAACATCGGCCTCACAATCTCCTCGTCTCGCCACAACCGCGAGCAAATGGATTCTTCAAATTGCGCTATAATGCTTTACAGATGTCATCATACATGGTTGCACAGATGTTAATAGAGCCAGTATGCTTTTCCGCCTGAGCTCGAGCTTAATGTGATCCTGCTTTCAGCTGAATTTATATCTAAAGGTCACTGCATGATATAACTTACACTAATGGCCTGTGCATATTTTTCTTGAGTGTTTTCATGTGTGATATGTCATTATTTCATGTGTAATGAATGGTATGAATGTGGCATTAATTAGGCATGTGTTAGGCATGTTACCTGTAGCTTTTAACAAGGACACAGTGGGATATTTGCTGATATTTTTCTATTGATTTCGACTTCCAGCCGGAAAAAGACAATTGCAAGAACTGGATTATTGATGAGCAGTACTTTGTTTGTCAATAAAACCCAAAGGCACATAAAAGTGAATGTGATGCTCCATTAAAATCAAGAGGTGAATTAAAACTTCCACGAAAAACATCTCAAAGCAAAAGCATGTGCAAGTCCAGACTTAACTTTGAATATGTTAAATCTGACAGTTGTAAGACGTATTGACGTTAACAATTACCTACTACATTAACCCTTTGAACCCTGAGCATATTAATTTATTTGAAAAAAATGGGAAAAAAGTAAATGATCAACATGGTAAGAAATGTTCAACAAATTGCAAGAAATTAGTAGATTCACAATATTATTGTTTTTTTATAGCTGGGGAAAACGTTTACCTCAAAAAAGTTAGGGAAAATGTCTTGGGAAAAAGAAAAAAGAGAAATGTTAGGGAAAAAATATATATATATATATATATATATATATATATATATATATATATATATATATATATATATAAAATTATACAAAGTTTCTTACAATGTTATTACAATTTTGAAGCAGTTTTACATGGTCATTTCCTTCTTTTTGTAATTTTCTTTTCTAATTTTTCTTTTCTTTTTTCCTTTTTATTCTTTACTAATTTTCAGGTTATTTTCTAGTACTTCTCAGTAGTTTCTTTTTGTCATTTCTTCTTTCATTGTCCATAGCCTTTTTCCCATGTTTTTGAAAGAAGTCAAACCAATTTTCTTCTGGTTTCAAATGGTTAAGTAGAAAAATACATGATCTTTATTATTATTTTACCATGTATCATTTTTTATATTATTTATTTATTATTATTTATTTTATATTATTTATACCAATGAGAGCAGTCTAAAGACAATCCAGTCTCCAGAAACAATGTTGAGCAGTGAACGTCTCTGCAAACCACATTAATTTACACTTACATTAAGCAAACGCTGAAATTTTGTGGTTATCCAGGTGGCACCAGACATTGTACTCTTACGTCAGATAGGTGTTAAATTTTGGCTGGAATGAAAATTGGTTTTGCAATATTTTAAATGTTTTATGATGTTAGAATATCGCATTGTGTGGACATCAACATATTGTTGTTTTAAAGATGTTGGGTTTTATGCCATGACATTATGCATAAATGTCATTATTCTAAGCCAAGAAGCATGCAAATCTATGGAACCTGAGAAAATTGGTTTGATTTTTTTTAAACAACATGGGGAAATGGCAATGAGCAATTTGCAAAAGAAAAAGAAAAAAAGTGACAAGAAAATGACTTCAAAATGACTTGTGGGGGGATTATTAGATATTATGTAAAAAAACAAATTTTTAAAAAATGGGAAAAATGTCCAGAAAACTATAATTATATTTGTTATGGTACATTTAAAATTATGTTACAGAAAAAAATATACATATATTTTATTTTATTCTATTGCACTTTCCTAAGGTTATTTCCCTGTCTACTTTTGTTTTTTTTTACTTTTCTTGTCTTTTTTCTTTTTTGCCTTATTTTTAGGTAATTTTCTTATACTTTTTTAAATTTTACTAATATCTTGCTAATTTGGGGGGCATTTCTTGTTGAGTTGCTCACTGCCTTCCTCCCATGTTCTTGAAAGAAATCAAGCCAATATGCTCAGGTTTCAAAGTCCAAAAAGGAAGCAGTAAATTTAAATTCTACTGTGTCTGAGGTCAATTTTCCACCAAGAATAAAGGGGGGAGAAAATAATCAGAGATCACAGACGTGTCGTTTGTGAGCTTTTGGTAACACGTATATTATCCTCAAGGTTTGTTCATAGAGGCTTTTTTTCAGCAGTAATGCCATATACCAGCCCCCCATCTCCTCACCCACGCACCCTCCCTGCGCCCCCCATGCCCCGCCGCTCTCCCCTGCCTTTGTTCTCATCACAACAAGCCCGGAGCAGATGGTGCTCTGCTTTGCTTGGCCGACAGTGACAGACAGCCGCTCCCAGCCAATAGCCTGCCGGGGAATCAGCTGACTGGTCTGGACAGCGCCAGGTGTTTTTATCATTTTTCTCTTCCATCTGTAGGAGGAGCAGGCGGCGGCAGCGGCACAGCAGAGGAATATCGGGGCGACAAACCGGTCGGCGGTGGCTTGCAGAAGGTTGGAGATCTCCGTGCACACCGCACCATGGCTCTGTCCGAGGCGCCCTGGGACTGAGCGGATACACAGGCGACAAATCGCTGTAAACAGCCGCCAGCTTGAACCCCAAAGGATACAGGAATATGTGTTCTTACGCTGCTTGATGAGGCACAATAACACCGCTCTGATTGCTGCGTGTTGACGCGTGTGTCTGGATAAAGGAGCTGTGCGCTTGGGAACATCGGACTGGAATGCCAACAAGGTGAGAGCCCTGAGGAAAGGCAGGGTTTCCACTGCTAGTCTCTTTCTATTTATTTTTTAAAAATGCATTATTGTTTGGAAAATAAATATCTGTTTAGATGATGTGTTTGCAGCCACATCATCTAAACCACCCAAATTTAACGTTTTGGCAGCATATTATTGTTGTTTTCATGCGTTAAACCATGCATACTTTGTGAATATGTTCCCATTCATAACATGTTTGAATGAAATGGCAATGAGTTGGGTTATATTTAGGATGCAGACACACTCAAGGGCATGGTCAGTTTTTGATAGAAATGCCGTCTGGATCCCGGCTCACTCCTCACCTCAGGCTTGAAATCTGTTTATGTTGACATTGGACCTGAAAGCACATTTGATCATTTGAACACACATCAGTCCATCACAATGCGTCAAATTGGCAGTCCACAGAAAACAAACTTTGATCTCGTTGCGGTACTTGCCGTGCCAGCAGGAGGTGCGTGCGGCGCGCGCACCGTCGTGTAAATGTGATTTGCATATTAATGTTAAAGTATGTCGGCAGATGTCTCGATTCCTCCGTTCTGGGCGAAAAAAAAGAAAAGTCTGGAGGAAGACAAGGCCCCGTAGAAGAGATGCTGCGCTGAGAATGGGGTTGCATTGGCAGGGGGTCCATTGTGGCTCCCTGACGCTGCTTCTGTCGCTGCAGCTGTTGCGCTTTTGTGATGGAGACTGCTGACTTGCATCACTCAACTTTAGGCAGAGGGGCACACTGGAGGAAGGTTAGGATGATAAGGGGATTTATTTTTAATGTGGGGTGTGTGTTTTTGCTCGTCCTGCTCAGTTTCTGCCCACGGGGCTCTATTTATGACCTCTTTTAACAACGAAGTGCTGAGAGTCGTCTATCTCTGCGGACCTCTGGGTCAAATAAAAGACTTTACAGTTTAATGAACAGGACAGGAACACAGCTTAGTCTCAATATGTGCAATTGCATCTCAGGATTGTGTTTAAAGGCCAGAGCCAAACTGCTGTTATTTCATATTAGAACAAAAGCCGTTTTATTCCTGCAATCCTTGCCTTGGTTGGTGCTGCTGTTGTCTTACAAAGCAGATTTCTAAGAAGAGAAGAATAAATAATTTTTTTTACATGGGCTGGTATTCTGAGACATTTGGCGCTTGGGCAGAGATACACAAAAGGACCCACCACCTTTCCTACACAGACGCAAGACACATAGACTTTGTGGGTGTTTTCCATCTCTTTGTAGTTATTATGGATTTTTTTTTTTTTTTTTGGTTTTGTGTCTCTTTGGGGTATAATTTGGTGTCTGGTGGGATACATCTTTCTGGTCTTTTTAGTCATTTAGTGTCTCTTTGTTGTTTTGTGTCTTTTTGAGGTAATTTGTGTCTTCAAAAAAGTATTTTTGTCTATTTTGGTAGTTTTCTGTGTCTTCTGTGTTTAGTTTTGTGTCTTTTTGAGGTTTTTGGCTCTGTAGTGGTTTTGTGTCTATTTTAGGTCATTTTGTGGCTTTTTTATGTCATTTTTGTCTATGTTGGTCATTTTGCGTCTCTTTGTAGTCATTTTGTGTCTTTTTGAGTTGTTTTTTTTTTGTTTGTCTTTTTTAGTAGACCTGTTCAATAATCCATCCATGGACAGAGCCCATGACTGATATCTTTTTTTTTTTTGTTCCTCTTTCCCCAATGATTCATCTTGCCTCACATGGACAAAGCACGAACACACACACACAATACTGCTTACACACACTCAAGATGTCTATTTTCTTTTTAATGTGATTAGGAGGACATAGTGTTGTCACACTATGTCACACATGCCTTATTGTCATAAGGCATGTGTGTTGCAGGCAGGTGTGCGCACGCGTTGTTAGAGGACAGCAGGGCTTATGGGAGGGGGTAAAGGGCTTCACCCTCCCACCACCTCCACCAATATTTAGGTCCCAAGGGTATAAGGCAGGGTGAGGAGTGTGTGGGGGGTGGGGGTGGGGGGCCTTTGTTATTGAGCCCAGGCCTTCACCATTATTCCTATAAGAAGGGCTGAAGCATTAACCCTTTGTCCTCTGTGAACTACAGGTCTCACAGACAGCAGACATGGTAACAATCAGCTCACACTGCTCTCCATGATCTGAGACACCAGTGTGTGTCCTGCAGCCATTACAGCATTTTTGACATTTTTCAATACACGGACATCCAGAGACACACCTGGGATGCCCTCAGTTGGCCATAACAGTGTGTGTGGTTGGACAACAGGAGACCGCAACAGGGCGGCCCTCTGTGGTCCTTCACAGTCTGTCAGGTCCCAGGCAAGAGAGAGCAGATCAGGCACACATACATAATATTAACATACAAAAAACAATTTAAGCTTCTCATATACATGCTTTTGAAACATCAGCGATTACTTTACAAACTGATTGAACGGGTATATGGCTAGTTCAAATCTGACAGGCTAAAAGACAGACTGGCAAGCCTTCTATCATTAGAGGGCTGCATTTATAGAAAGAAAAAGAGGCTCTGATTGCACCATAAGTGACATTTAGCCCTTAATTGTACCTGGTTGTGGGTAGTTGGTGGTTCTATCCTCACTTATTTTAATGTAAAGGCATAAAGCTTTATTTATGACAATACCTGTCCTACTTGTCCCCATCTAATCTGGTTCAATGTGACCTTTATTTGCATTTTATGGCTCTCCATTCCAAGTTAAAAGGCCTAATTTTGAACTTTATGACAAGTGACTTAAATTTTGTTATTGTGCAGTTTGCACTTTAACAGACCTGCCTTTTAAGGTCTATTTGGAGTGATCACAGGTTACACTCCTGCAAATACCTTTACACTGTAGTTTGCTCTCCTATCGATAATACCTGCAGCCCAGTTGCAAGAGGAAAATGATGGCATTGTACATTTCACTAACATGTTACATTTGTACTTTCATAAGTATCATATTAATGTTTCTAAAGTGACAATCTGTACTTACTTTTTGCTTTGTTTTTTTGCTGTTGGTTGTATTTTAGCAAGTCATTGCTGTTTACAGCGGCTTTCTAGCTACCAAATGAGTTTTTTTGCAATCCATTTTTGTACTGAGGATAGAGCCACGAAAAGCAGTTTCAGGGTTTTTTTTATCTAGACACCGCAGACCGGGACAGTGCCTAAAAAGTGGGTGTTTTTCCCATATCCTCATACAGCAATTTATATGATATACAAGTTAGGCATTATGAATAATGATGTAACATTACGTACTTAATGTAAGGTTACGTAGGTTAAGTTTAGGAAAAGAAATATGATGAAAACATATCTTAAAATAACTCAAAGTTCACTTGGGTTCACATGTCCCGTACATCGACCTCCCTGGGGGAAAGTCCTGCGTTTGTTTGATCTATCCACCAACTCAACATATGCCCTTACGTGCACTTTTACTGTTTATATTACTTTCTTATTTATTCTCAACAGAGCATTGGTCACATGATTGAAGCATGTTAATGTGGTTTATACACAAATTGTAGTGATTTGTAGTGATGCGTATGAACAGTGCATGAGAACAGCCTGGTCCTTTTCACCGAGACATCACTCTGTTTTCAGCCTGCATCGTGTTTTTCCTGGAGATATCAATGGCTTCTAAAGTTGTGTTGGTGCCACAAAAAGGTTGGGTTTTTTTAAGCCAAAAGCATGATCTTTTCTTAACTATAACCAAATGGTTTTGGTGCCTTAATCTAACCACATGTTAACCACAGCATTTTTGAATCTTCAAGAAACAAAGTATCGACGTACCTGCTACATAATAACTGTAAGAAATGTTATGTATGTATGTGTGTAGTTTGCATAAATGTACAATGAAAAACATTTATACTAGCAATTGTGTTGATACCTTGGAAGCAGTTCTTCTACAGAGACATTAGGCGGATTTCCATTACAGATTTGCGCAAAACATAAGCAATTTTTCAAAATGTTGATAAAACACATTTGTGAGATGGTCACGTTTCCATTGAGTGATGTTATGTGACTTCTCATCTGGCAGTAACATTCCTTGAAGCATGGTGATGGATGTTCAAAACATCAGCAGGTTTATTTCTATTGCAGTCACCACTCAAGCCGTCATTATTTCCAATAAGTGTTGATGTAGGCATGTTATGGGAGCCATAATGGAAAGGCGAGCCCCTTATACATGTGAGTAGCCACGTATGAGGGATTTCTGTGAGGTGATAGTCCATGATTTCACAGAGGAATTGTGGATTCAAAACTCCCGGATGGTCCGCTCAACTTTTGAAGAGTTATGTGATGCAATAACATCTTGTAGCGCCTGCTGCATTATGAGGGAGCCAGTTCCTACTGACAAGCACATAGCCATAGCATCATGTGACCTAGAAAAGCCCCCCAAAAAAGTGTTTCCATTGCAGTTTTGCAAAACAGGCCTTTTTCAAATCGCCTGAAACTACACCTCAGGCAAGCATAAAAACATATTTGCTTTTTTTTTCCAAGATTGAGGTGTTTCCATTTGATGTATTTTATATTCACCATTTCAATTTGTGCAATTTAATAATAGAAACCCACTTACTTTTGACTTAATTCAGAGCTTTAGTCGACCACAAATCACATCCGTAGCATGTAGAGAGGCTGATGAGTTCCATACACACCTATGCTTCCTGGTTGAAGGTGAACTAGTTTAAAAGGCTCAAGCTGCTGTTAAGTCAATACCAAGAGTAGTGGTCTCCAACCAGGGGAGACCTAATGTGAGTCATCTAATGTGACACCAGCCAGCGTGCACCCCGGCACTCTCATACTTATGAATACACAAGAAATCCATATGTATGCACAGCTCAGTTTACCGCTCCAAATGGTGATCTCTTTGTCATAATGTGTGCTACTTAACATAATTACCTTACATACTTTTTTCTGTATATGTCAGGGGAAATTATTTCGTTATTCCACAAACACAAATGTGGCATTATTTCCTTTTGCGGACGGGCAACCACAGTTGAACAGGAAACCTGATACAAGCATTGTTTAGAAAATGGGGGCTCATTTTTCAACTTCTGCTTGTGTGACACTTGTGTGAGGAAGCGGAGTGGGTTATGTGAAATCCTCAGAGGGAGGGGATGGAGAGAGCATTAGAGGCAGGTGTGAGCATGAGCAAGAAGATCACGACAACCCATTTTTGGACACATTGAAGTCCTGATTCCCTCATCATCCTAGGGAAACATAAATAGTTTATATGACTGTAGTCTCCAAGGGGGGCTTAACTGTTTGTGTCTGCTGCAGTGTGACCAGATAGGTGTTTCTCAAGAGGCTGTAATGTGTGTTTTTTTGCTGTTTATCCAACTGTTTGGATGGAGACAGTAGGACAGGATGAGGAAAGACAGACAGTTGAGTTTTCGCTTCATATATTGGGTGTTTTTTCTTCTCATTTAGCCTCTTGTCACAGTAGCAGTCTGTTCTTTTTATAACATATTCCCCCTTGCTGAGTTTTATCGTCACTTAGATTCTGTCATCTAATTCCGAAGTGTTTTTGTCACCTCCAATTTGCTCAGTTTGTGACGGCATGTGTTTATTGGCTCCCTGGGGTTGTTTATCTCCCTTGCTCCACCTGTAATTTGTTTTCCTCCATTTCTGTATTTATCATTTTTTATGAGTGTGCAGTGAGTAAAGTAAAGCTCAGAGGGGACCAGGACCACGGGGGTTATATGTGTGTGCGTCTCCCAAGAAAGCCCAAATGCGGCACTCTTGTTATCCAGTTTAAATTATATTTTCATTTTCCAATGTCACTCTCAATTCTTATCGCATTCAAGGAAGGACTGACGATGAGCCTAAGTGTCCTCAAACTGACTGGGACAGGAATTTAAAATCTGACTTTGTCAATCAGAATGGCTCACTTTATTTAGTGACTTTCAAATCTTCGGTCACTGACATACCAATCTGGATTATTTTGACTTTGAGACATAGAGGAAAATGATTTTCCTCTCATCAGTACTCAAACATAGACTGTATTAAATAATGGACAGAGTTACCGTGACATCACCCATTGGTTTGCAGGCTGCCATTTTGAAGCCTTGAGTTTGGCTTTTTTGGCGTTGTGAAGTGAATATACAGCCCATTCTCATTCCAAACTTGTAAAATACTACCACTTTGACAGAGTGAGGATGTGAAAAGCCGCTAGACGGTGTCATATGAGAACATGGCCGAACAGAACCAGTTGCAGTGTTGTTATATGCTGGTGACTGGCTGGACGGCATCTGGTTGAAATGCTGCTGGTAACAATGCCATATAAGGAGCATGAGGGTGCCATTGTGGTGGGTGAGACCAACAAACTCCGGACTTGCAGGAGTCCAGTGTACGCTGTCTGCCTGAATGTGATTTTTTTTACACCTCACCATGCGCTTCCTCCCCCCTAGTCCTAATCATCTGTTCCAGCATGTGCATTAGTTGACATTCTGATGTTGGGTGCTAATGTAAATGCTATTTTTTGCAATCAATCTAAAACCATTAAAACAAAACATATGACTTGATCCTGTCAAGTTTATGTACATGTTTTTCTACCCCCCCATTCAGTTGCCAGATTGTCATTGTCGCCATAGTGTGTCCATGACAAGATGGGTGTTACTGCACTGTGTTTGGATATTTTTAGGTAATGTCTTTAGGAAGTGACACCCATCAGAGTGCCAATTAACAATTAGGTTCACTATAACTGACAATTTCTCAACTGGAAACGACAAGGATTCACTTTCATAGCATGAAATGAAAGTCATGGCTGTCCGGTGTGTTCAGAGTTGAAATGGCAGCCTACTGTGCATGATAATATTAACTTCAGCCATTCAGGCCATGAAAAGGTCTCCAGCTTTGGAGGTAGCCCATTGACTGAGTATCCACCGGAGTTACTTATAATGATGGCAAACTATGCTTCAAAACCTGAGGCCTAAAACAAGGCTGTCTCAGTGCTGTTACTTAAGAAAAAAAAAGTACAATCTCAAATCCAAATTTCTGCTGTATAAGTAACTTTAATTCAAGAAAAGCATGTTCTCTGGACAGCATTGTGTACCTGCAGCCATTAAACACTGCCATTATATAAGGGCTATTGTCAGTAAGTGGTGATTCTTTAGTAGGAAATTGCTCACAGTTAAAAGTGATCATCAAGAGTAATCTTGACTTGTGTGAGAATGGTATCATTCACAGCACACTAAAAATCTTACATATTTAGTTTGCATGCTGACTGGTTTGAATAAAATTTACTTTATCACTGTTTCATTGTGAAAACACTACTCAATAAATTCTGCTTAGAATCAGCGTATAGTTTCAATTTGGGACACACCGATAATTATAATCAATACCACATACCTTTTTAATATTTCACAAACTGTAGGGTAATGCACTGTATGTGCGCCCTGCAGTAGGTCGTCACTGTGACAGCCAGACTTGGTTTGACCTCTGCGTATTTGTGTCACAAGTGACATCATTCAGTGTGATACTTAACAAAGGATAAATTAATTTTTCAATGGATGCCTAACTTGAAACAAATAATATTAAATATTAGTGGAAATATAATGGAAATTACCAGTGTTGCATGAATAAAAAGTTTAAATAGTTTTTGGTTTCATAGGCTCTCATGACATGCAGCTGCTCTGTGCAGTTGTCTCTTAGTTCCTGCTCTCCAAAATTAAAGTGCTCATTCGCTTAATTTTACTTTGACACTATAAGTACATCTTAACCAAAAAATGAACTCATATTGATATTGCAACATTATAGAGTGTCTGTGCTTTTACAAAATAATATCACAATAATATTTTTGATAAATAATCATCAGTAATGTGGATAGAATGACTCCATATAACCCAGCCTGTTCTCATTCTGAAGTCCTCAAATACCTTTGCTTTTGCAGTGAATTTTCACATGAGATCCCAATACCAAAAGCCACAATTCTGGCTATTCATGGTCTGGTGGCGTCAGTGGAGAAGCCGCTCATATGGAACTTATAGCATCCTATATGTTGCTGGAAGGCATAAAGTTGAAATGCTGTCAGAAAAACATAATTAAAGGTCCCAGTAGGGTGGGCGGGACAGGCAGTAGATGAAGCCAACAAACCACTCATGTGGTAGTCTGGTGTTCACTTCCCATTAGAATGTGATGTTTTTTTCTACACCTTACCATGTGCCCTTTGTGCCTAATCCTAAGGACACTTAGAGCGTAATATTTAGACACAGAAGTCCACTGACAAAGCGGCAATATGTGACGACTTGGGATGAGAACATGTTGTGTATCCTCATGGAACACTTCTTATGATATATCTCACAAAAATGCACACATAACTGTTAGTATGATATGAATTAGCGCCCCACAAATAACGTTAAATCCTGATGTAAAGTTACATTATTAACATTAAGTTATGTAGGTTTGGTTTAGGCAATAAAAGTAACGTGGTTAGGTTTAGGAAACAAAATATGGTAAGAATGTACCTAGAAATGACTCAAAGTCCACACGGTGCTGAACACACATCTCCAGGGGAAAATCCAGGAGGAAAGTTAAAATTTTAGTGACCCATCCACCACCCAAAACTGCCTCCTTACAAGACTATGCGGTATTGCTCACCCTTAACTCCTATTAGTGCATTGGTCACGTGGTCGCAGCCTTCCAAAATATGTTGCTTATGTACAAATTACTGGCTTATGATTATGCGAGATATGTGTGAATTGGGGTACTTTTTTGAGTGAAATGAACGGTTTATGAGAATAATTTGAATAAACAGCTAGAGCAGTCTGGTAAATTTCAGAGAATTACATCACTCTGTTGTAATGCAACCTGTAAAACCAGGAAAATACAAAAGTTACAATATAAGCATATCCATAATCTAAGATAAATTTCGGTCTCAAATAATGATGTCAATACAGTATTGATACAGTCATTTCAGTGGGTTTAGTGTTAAACACCTGTCCCGCTTATGACTTCTGTGTCGTTGATTAATAAAAGCTGTACTCCAGTAACCCCCCACATAGCAAAGTAATACAAAGTGACCCTGCATCCCTCAGCAGATATTGATGAATGGTGCTTTAGACGACAAAGTTTATGTCTGAAGCTGAAGTATTCCATTCACAGGTTCAAAGTTGGCTGCGGTTACAACCTCTGGCTGTATCCGTTTCCTGTCTTCCTGCCTTTGGTGTTGTGTTGAGTCTTCTTCCACCTGCTGTGTGTTTTTAAGCTTTCCCGTGGCTCTGGGACTCAGATCACAATGGACCTGTGAAGCCTGTGTCAGGATGTCCCAGACAGCTTTTAGTTGTTGTTGAGAAATCAACCAACAGGATGTTGACACAGATTTGTAGTCTTTTAAGTGCTCATAGTTACATCAGAACAGCAGCAACATTTTTTTTTTTTCAGCCAACCTACTTTTCTCTTTGGCAAGTGTGTCATGTTTTGGGTGTGTTTAGTATTAACTGGGATCAGAAACTTCTCAATTTACATTGCATAAAGACAAAGCTGTTTGTGTTTACAGAATAGGGAGAATCTAAGATTAACCCCATTTGTGGTAAACAGATGAGGAAGAATCTGTGAGCACACATGTATTTATATATCTGGCTTACAATCTTGATGCATTGTATGTTTTTAAGGCAATTTAGTGACAATATATGGTACATACTTTCTAAAAATGAATCATATAAAGACCATCTGGAGTCCAGTTTTTGATTTTATTGCTACAGTATAGTGATGCAAATAACAAAGTAAGAGTGAGTCAAAAGTTGACAATTGCATTTCTCAACACGAGTAATTCGAGGTCAACCAATTTTGTGGTTTGGCTGGGAAGTTCTAAAAGATCAGTGACTGCACCTCCATAGAAAGCAAGTCCCCATCTTCTCTGTGACTGTGTCTATGTGAATTGTTCTTCATTTTAACATTTATTTACATGTGGTTTTTGCCAGGACTGCTCTCACAACACTTTGTATATGTTAACCATTGGATGCACACACGTACCTTAAATACAAGATGGCAGACTTTTTCACATATGCATGCCTCATATCACGTTGTTAACTTTGTCTAAGAGGTGTAGCCGTATCTAGCTGTCAAAGATGGAACCTGTCTGCACTTTGCACCTCGTATCTTACAGAGACTCTTGACAGAGTGAATGCCGCCACTCTCTGTTTCATATTAAAAGCCAACTTTTCAAAATAAAAGTCCTCTAATGTTTCATACACAGTCCAGTCATATCCAGGGTTTCAACGTTATTTATTATTAATAAATATATGGTAATTTTATCAGTCCAAAAAAGGCACAAAAAAACTTCTTTCAAAAGTAAATTGTGCACGATGTCTTAAAGGTTTAAATAATTTTAATTATTTCTAAGACAATAATGTCAGACCCTTTTTCTGAGAGTAACTTTAATGGGATGACTGTGATGCATGGACAGAAAAAACTGCAAAAATGGTAAAATATAATGTTATCTATATGTCTTGTATGGGACAAAATATTTAGACATTGACAAAATTACAAACAAGCACTTAAGGAATTATTCTCGTAATGAGATTAGTGATGAATTAACCCCCCCCCCGATGCCTTATGTGTCTCAGATTCCACTGATTTGATGCTTTTAATTAAAGTGCTAAGTGACCTGTTTCTCTCCTTTGGGTTTCAATCCACTACACTGCTTCCAGCTAATCTCCACTTTAGTATCTCCATCCACTAATTCCGACTGGCGCAACATTTGTCACAATATACAGGGCTTTAGCTTAAAGACAAGATTGTGTGCTATCCCTGTTTTTACCCATGCTCCGCCCTGCCCCATAAGGAATCCCCACTATAGGAGGAGCAGAGACATGTTGCCATCTCCCTGCTGCTGTTGCCAGGCAGTTTGCATTTGGATGAATTAGTCAGCTCTCTTGTTTGAAAGCCTCTTAAGTACTATCTTCTTAAGCTGGTGTTGACCATAAAGCTGGGTGGTGAAGAAGGCCGTGGCACTGTGGTGCAGCCGTATGGCTCCTCACTGGAAGGGGTGCCTCCTTTAGTAAATACAGCCAATTGAGTACTGAGTGCTTTGTTGCAGTACTGCAAGTGCACAGGCTTGTTAAAAGGAGCGCTGGCAACCTAATCCTGTTTATAAACAATGGTGAGGGATAAAACGGTTGCATAGAAACAGTGGTTGCATGTGAACACAATTCTGGAGTGTGTGGGATGCATATCTCGTGTAAATGATAAAAGGAATATAGAAATACTGCTTTATGGTTGTATGGCTCCACTAACCATGGTTGGGCTGGGTGATATGGCTTTAAAATAATATCATGATATTTTTAGGCTAAATTGCGATACACAATATATATTTCAATATTTTGAAATGTCCTCTAAACTACTATAAACTACAAAAATACCAAAATAATAAATGAACTACAGTTACAAATAAAGTAGCTACTTTCAATTAAAAAAGTTACTTAAACTACTAATAAAGTTTAAAAGTTAAGTAGAAAAGTATTGCTCTCCAGCCATGACAGGTGACTATGCTTCAAATGGATGTTGCTACAAAGAAGCTAAAAAAAAAATAAAATGTGGATGCTTCAATGAGTATCTGACCAAATTTCTCCCCCTTTGCCCTTTGCATTGAAAAGTTTGTGTGAAATTTTGTCATAATGACCATTTGAACCCTTGAGTTAAGGCCTAAACTTGTTTCGCAAGATCACAGAGACCTTTGGCCACCAAACTGCCAATCATTTCATCATTGGGTCCAAGTGGACATCTGTGCCAGATTGAAGGAAATTTCTTCCAGGCATTGGACTGACAACCTTGGAAACGGTTGTTTGGACACAGTGGTGCTTTAAGCTAAAAGGCTAAAATGTTGATGTTTAACATGCACAGGCTGAGTTAGACCAACAACGATTCATTTAATTTATGATACGCTCCAATAAGAGTTGAGTGAAACCAAGTTTAAAATGAGTATATCCAGATTTAAAAGTAACCTTCTGAAACCACAGCAAATTGGCTTGATTTCTTCCAAAAATGTCAGGAAAAGGCAATGAGCAACTTAACAAGGAGTGAAACAAAAATTATTGAGAAATAAGCCCGAAATTACACAAAATTACCTAAAATTAACACAAATAAAGAAAGAAAAGCAAAAAAACAAAAACAGCAAACGACCTAATAAAGTGCTAAAATAAAAAAAATAAAAAAATATTTTCCCTTAGTTATTTGTTAGTTTTCTAACAATTTGCAGGATATTTCATGCCAAGTTGCTTGATCACAGCTCAAATTGAAGTTGAAAGTTTTGATGCAACATTAGTAAATTTAATCTAGGTATTGAGCAAAAACTAAACTGAGATTTAAAGAGAGGTTTAAATTTAAACTGTCATAATTTTAAGTTAGTCTTAAAGTTTGTTGCAACAGAACTCAAACTTAAACCATGATTTTTAGCCATAATATTATATTCACAATCTTAGTTTATCATGTTTAGCATGTCAGCTTAACACCAATTTCAAGAATATGAAGGTCTATAGTAAATTGAATGGTAATGTCATGGTCCTCCTCTGCTCGCTTAGATTTTTGTTGAAGACTTTTTGTTAAAGACTATCTGACATGTATCTTTCAGTCATGTTAGTAATGTGTCTACATGGATTTTAATCTCTTGGGTTTTCAGTGTTTCTCTGTTGCATCATGTTTCCTTTATTATCCTGTTATACTCTCCTCGGATGTCATACCCTGGGTTTTCTGTTTGTTTTTCCTTGTTTCATGTATTCGTGTTTTATCTGTTTCCTGTTTTATTTTGTAGATTCACTCCTCATGTGTCATGTCTGTTTTTTTCCTGTCTTTGTGTGTTTTTTTTTTTTCCACCTTAGTGTTTGTGTGCCCCACCCTAATTAGTTTCACCTGTCCCTCACTAGCCCCACAGTCCTCTCACCTGTTCTCACTTTCCCTTGTGGTTTCCCTGTCCTTAGTTCTTTCTGCCCTTGTCTGTTTCCTGCCTATTTTCTGTCACGTCTGTCTCACATCAGTATTGTTAGACCTTCCTTGCTTCTGAATATTTCCCAGCCAATCAGCTCCCTGCCTGTTCCTCTTCCTCATCATCTCAACCCCTTCACCTGAGCTTCTCCACCTTTTTTCTCCACCTGCACTTCATCCTCTCATCAGTCTAGTTTGTATTTAAGTTCTGGTTTTCAGTTCAGTCTCTGTTTGATCCTTTGCTTGTGTGATGTTCTCTTTGCCATTTCACTGTTCCCACTTAAAACAAAATCTGTTAGAGTTGTCTGCAGTCTCCTGCATTTGGGTCCACCTGCTCTGCATTACATGGCAGGCAGTCCATCAGGTGGTTGTTGAGGCACATCAGGGAAATGTACAATGCACAAATGTAGCACTAATGTAAACGGAAGGAGGATTAATCCCGTGGGGACCATGAATGTCTTTGAAATATCAATGTGAAGAGAAAAAGTTGCACACTGACTCCAAACCACAGTTTTTTTAATATGTTTCAATCCTAGTCACATCTTCATCAGAATTAAAAATGGTCACCACATGTGTATAGTGTATATAACAGTAGGATGATGACGGCAGGAGAGGTAAACTATCCAACCCACACAGTGTGATATACATCTTAAAACAATTACCAAAAAGTGCCAATGATAAGCCTTTCAAAAGCACAATCATATAGCATGGGAGTGCAGATACAATAATACACCTAATGTATTAATAATAATAATATTAAGAAGAAGAAGAAGAATCTGCTCAAAATGCTTTACAGTCAAATGCAACACAACAGCAAAAAGACAACAAGATTAGACAATGAAAAGACTGTCTTCATCGGTGTCACTGATAAACATAATGTAAAACTGACAGTAAAAAGTACAGAAACCAGTAAAATGGTAAAAAAAAAAATATGAGAGAATGTATACAATACAAGAGTTGCGTGAACAAAAGGTTTTCAGCTGTCGTTTAAAAATGTTGACTGAGTCCGCTTCTGTTGTAGCTTTTGGAGGGGTATTCCATAATTTTTGGAGCAAAGTTAACAAAAGCTGCTTATTTTGTTGTGCATATCATTGTGTGTATTCGAAAAAAAAAAAAAAAAAGCAGCAGAAAATCTGAGAGCTCATGCACGGTTGTAAAACTACAGGGAATCTGCAATATTGGCCAGTTCTAAACCATTAAGAACTTCAAAAACAAGTAAAAGAACCTTAAAATGTATGTTAAAATATACTGACAGTGGAGTGTAGCTAAAACCAGGGTAATATGCCAAAATGTACCTCAAGTATATCAAAATATATACATGAGTATATAAGTTACATGAGAGGAAATATTACAATAGCCATGAGTATCTTGACAAACTGTCATGGCAATCCTTTCCAATAGTTGTTTGGGTATTTCAGTCTGGACAAATGCGGTTGACTGACAGACCTCCATTGCCATCTATAGATAAAATAATTCTATGACCATAATGCCCATGTATTCATAAACAATGAGATGTTTCGAATGTAGTAATGGCGCTGAGTAGAAGCTGACTATTGTTAGCCAGAATGTCAGCTTTATCCTTCAAGTCAAGAGTAAGTGTTGCTGCCATATGGGCAAGCAGATGCCCATTGTACCTCTCAGGAGCTCACATTTGCTGAACCTAGCAACTGAGCTAGATCAGTCTCTAGTCCGCTCACCTCCCTCTCCCGAAATCCTTCTTTGTAGTCATAAGCCTTAGAGTTAAAGAATACTGCAAGTTTTGACAATTTCCCTACCATGCCCAATCATCCCAGAAAAAGTCTTAGGCCTGCTGAAAACTTGTTTTTTCATGTTTGCCCTAAATTCAGAATGCTGAAGACGTTGCATTAAAAATTAAGAAGCATCTTTTTTTCTTTTCTTTTTTTGCTTTCTTTGAGGCATGGCACATACTAATATCTCATAGTGTTTAATGATGTTCGGAGAAGCTAATGATCGAGTCCTTATGGGCCTGTTGAACAGATGAAAGCCCTCAATGGAATTTGATCTGTTTCCAAGTAGTTCAGAGCAGTGTTTTGTGCAGGCATTGTAATGAGCTGAACTCGCATTTTCTCAAAACTGTTGATGCTGCACACAACTCACAGTCTCACAAGGGTAGTGGAGGAGCAGTTGTTGTTCTTAGTCAGTCTGTTGTCTTAACTAATTGCTTCATTTACAACAAACAAGAAAAATAATGCAAGAATGCACTAATTGTCACATACAAAAACACAAAGGGCTCTACTTAATAGATCTATAGTGCATCGTATTATATGCATCGTGTAAATACATTGAGGCTGTGTCCAAATGCTTTTGCTAGGTAAATGGTAATGGAAAAGGGGTTGTCTTTAGGCCCTTAATTAATCATAAATGTATTTGGGTGTAACATTAATTCAACCAATCATCATCTCAGGTTCCTTTTAAAGCTAGGAGTGCCTACAACGGGCGCACTGTTATTTACTTGATTGTTATGTCCTCATCTGAAAATGGAAGACAAAAGAAGACAATAATTGGGGCATCAGGTGGCTCAGTGGCTAGAGCAGGCGCCCCATGTACAGAGGTTGTATCCTCACAGCAGCAGCCACAGGTTTGATTTTGACCTCGGCCTTTTGCTGGATGTCGCCCCCTCTCTCTCCCCCTGTCACACTAAAGCTTTCCTGTTCATTAAATGCATAAAAACGCCCTAAAACAAAAAAAGAAGACAATAATATATTTACCACAATAGATAGATCAATACGAAGTATGTGAATGTGCCTGACCAAGCCTTATTTTAAGGCCTACACACCCATGGGTGCATAGATAAGCGATAAGTGCAAGCACTGGCCATGAGAATGACAACCTTTTCCTTGAGGAACTAGCAATCACCATTGTGCTGTCCTGTTCACCGCTTTACACCATGTGAAGGACTAGGCTCTAAGAGTCTAAAGCCATGCTAGCTGCTTTGTGAGTTGTACTAAGACACAATAATGCTTTGAGATAAATTATGTCAACATGCTGACATCCTCACAATGACATAATTAACATGCTGTTCTTTTTGGGGTATTTGTTCATAAAGCAAAGGATTAGCTAATTAAACATTTCGACATGATGGGATAGCCAGATGTAATGGCATTCCATTCAAGATTTATTTCCCTCAAAACCACCAGTGTCAACCTCAAGGTGATGCAAGAGGAAAAGTATGAGATCACCGAAGTCATGAGGATTTAAAATTGGTTTCAATTAATCTATTTGTTGGAGAGATATTTCATATGAAAGTGAGGGAATGACTTGCTGACAGAATGACAGCTTGAAGTATTTCACAAGATACACCAATAAGTAGTGTTTTACCTGATAGTGGTGCTAGAAGGAATTCATCCTCTGGGAAACGTGAATGTCTGTACAGAATTTTATGGCAATTCACTTTTCTCAACCAAATTGGTGGACCGACCAGCTGACAATGGCAGAGCAACATAATTTTGTATTAGACACCATCTTCATTATAAATATGGGTCAGACACTGTTTTCTTTATAGTGACCTATGTTTTGTCTTCCTTTTTCAGATTGTTCTGGGGGTCTGAGATCTGGATGTAAATTCTACCCTCCGCTTCAGCTCCTTACCATTTCATTGGACTGGCAGACCTAATTAGTGGAAAGTCTGGTTGATGACTGTAACACACTTTCTCCCAAAATCATCTGCCCCTCCTCCTGTCTTCCAGCATGGCTAGACGGAGGTTAGACTGCTTACTTCTAGGCCAGGTGTTTGCTGGCCTGATGCTGGTATCCATAGGACTATCCTTCGTCCAGAGCAATGAGTGCCCCCAGCTGTGTGTATGCGAGATCCGGCCCTGGTTTACCCCCCAGTCCACCTACAGAGAAGCTATCACTGTGGACTGCAATGATCTTCGCTTAACACGCATCCCAGGAAACCTTTCCAGTGACACTCAGGTACTCCTCCTACAAAGTAACTACATTGCCAGGACCAATGACGAGCTGGAGCAGCTCTTTAACCTGACTGAGCTGGACTTGTCTCAGAACAACTTCAGTAGCATCCGGGATGTCGGCCTTACGAATATGTCACAGCTCACCACGCTCCATCTGGAGGAGAACCAGATCACGGAAATGCCCGATTACTGTCTGCAGGACCTCAGCAACTTGCAGGAGCTCTACATCAACCACAATCAGATCAACACCATCTCTGCCAATGCCTTCTCTGGGCTCCACAACCTGCTCAGGCTTCACCTCAACTCGAACAAGCTTAAGACCATCAACAGCCAATGGTTTGAATCTACGCCCAACCTAGAGATCCTCATGATTGGGGAAAACCCCGTTGTTGGAATAATGGACTTTAATTTCAAGCCACTTGGCAATCTTCGAAGCTTAGTTTTGGCTGGGATGGATTTGACAGACATCCCTGGTAATGCCTTTGTGGGACTTGACAATCTTGAGAGCCTCTCTTTCTATGATAATAAGCTTGTCCGAGTTCCTCAGAGAGCCCTTCAGAAACTACCTAACCTTAAGTTCTTGGATTTGAACAAAAACCCAGTGCACAAGATTCAAGAAGGGGATTTCAAGAACATGCTGAGACTGAAGGAGCTGGGTATAAACAACATGGGAGAGCTGGTTTCTATGGACCGGTACGCTCTGGACAATCTTCCTGAGCTCACGAAGCTGGAAGCTACAAACAACCCTAAGTTCTCTTTTATCAACCGTCAGGCCTTTCGTGATGCCCCAGCCTTGGAGAGTCTAATGCTGAACAACAACGCCCTGAATGCTCTTTATCAGTCCACAGTGGACTCGCTCCCGAACTTGCGTGAGATCAGCATCCACAGTAATCCTCTGCGCTGTGACTGCGTCATTCAATGGATGAGCTCCAATAAAACCACCGTCCGTTTCATGGAACCTCTATCCATGTTTTGCGCCATGCCAACGGAAGTAAGGGGTATGCATGTGCGGGAGGTTCTTCAGAATAATTTAGCAAACCAGTGCCTGCCTCTTATTTCCCATGATACTTTCCCAAGCCACCTCAACCTTGACATTGGCATGACCTTGGACTTGGATTGCAGAGCCATGTCCCAGCCTGAGCCTGAAATCTACTGGGTGACACCAATGGGGAACAAAGTAATGAAGGACACCTTATCCGACAAATACAGCCTCAGCAGTGAAGGGACATTGAGAATTTCTCATATCCAAGTAGAAGACTCTGGCAGATACACCTGTGTGGCTCAAAATTCAGAGGGAGCTGACACAAGAGTGATAGCCATAAGGGTAAATGGTACTCTGTTGGACAGCACTCAGCTCATGAAGATCTACGTCAAGCAAACAGAGTCTCACTCTATCCTTGTCTCCTGGAAAATAAACTCCAATGTAATGACCTCCAACCTCAAGTGGTCATCTGCCACCATGAAAATAGACAACCCACATATCACTTACACTGCCAGGGTACCTGTCGATGTCCACGAATACAACCTTACGCATTTACAACCAGCAACCGAGTACGAAGTGTGCCTCACTGTCTCCAACATCCACCAACAAACACAGAAGTCTTGCGTTAACGTGACAACGAAGCAAGCAACCTTCGCTGTGGAAATATCTGACCAAGGGACCAACACTGCCCTTGCAGCAGTCATGGGAACAATGTTTGCAGTCATCAGTCTGGCCTCTCTGGGAGTGTACATCGCCAAGAGGTGGAAGAGAAAAAACTACCACCATTCTCTGAAAAAGTACATGCAGAAGACCTCGTCAATCCCGCTAAACGAATTGTATCCTCCTCTTATCAACTTGTGGGAGGCAGACAGTGAGAAGGAGAAAGAGGGCTCATCCGAGACCAAACCCAGTCAGGTGGATACCACACGCAGCTATTACATGTGGTGAGAGCTATTACCCAGTGGGAGATATAGAGACATGTTTCTTTCAGGAGCACAAATATACATACTTGCTTCTTGTGTGAGTCATTTTTTCTTCATGTTTCCTGTTTTCTTCGGTTCTCTCAGACTTCTTCCTCGACCGGAACGATGAACCGAGATTTTCAGATCTTTAGTTTAGCATATTGCCTTTTTACCTCTCGCCCATTTTGACACACAATATGGCAGCTTCGTTTAGCTTGCTGGACTTAGTAGTCACTGTGCTTTATTTTTAGTACTTGTTTTAATGAACACAGCATGAGCATTGTCATGGATTCAGTATATGCGAGCAAAGGAAAAGCTGAAATCCAACCTGTTTTTGACATGTTTCTATGGCGGAATTATTGGAGACTGCCATCTTTCTTTCTCTTGTAAAACAGTTTCACTGTTGACTGTTGTGCACTGAAATATATATACTAATTTGTCTATCAACTCAAATATAAGCTGACAAAGTACGTTTAGACTTGATATACTGTCTATTGAATAATGTTAGCAATTCCTCTGTAATGTTGTATCAGCTATGACTTAATTTACTTTTTGTACATTAAATAATGATAATAACATAATAAGTATGTTTGATTTAGACTTTAAGTTTGCAGAGCAGCTACTGTAAACCAGCAATAGAAATATGAATGTTATGAACTAGGTCAATAGATGTAAGGCTTTTTAAATTTCTGAAATATTTCTTTTCTTATTTTGCTAGAATATGTCTACAATCACTGGTTTTGTTGTGGTTTACGAACACACACACAAACATGTTGTTTATGGAGGAGCAAGTTAAATAAAATCTTCTTTCCTCATATTTTTTAAACCATGATTTCAACACCAAGTGTCATTTTTATTCAAACATAAAAGTACATATAGTTCAATGTGTGTTCTTTGGAGCAGCGAATCTTCATTCAACAGTTCTTATGATGTCCTGTAAATTAGGAATACTGAATACCGATACCGATACCGATACTGAATACCTGCGAATAACGTTATACCCTTTACGTAATGTTGTGGAGGTTTGGTTTATGCAAATTAAATTACTGTTTTTACTCACAAACTGTTTGGGTCAAATTTGACCCATTTTAACATTTGACAGCAGTAAAAACACCCCAAATGCTGTTATTTTAATCTAAAATTTAATGACTTTTCCTAAAGTTACCCAAAATGCACAAAAATGAAAATATTTTTAAAATTCTTTTGCACAGGTGCAAAAAGGTTTGTACACTTAGGCAGTTTCATGTAAATTTGACCCACATTTATTAAGTGGATTTTAGATAGATATATTAGAAAATTCCTTTTTTTATTCTTTTTTTACAACTATTTACAGATCCTACAGTGTGGGTAAAATCAAGGAAAATTAATGAAAGTGAGCGTGCCATGACTGTGTATGTTTCTTCACTGGACAGTCATGACTGAATTCAAAGGGAGCCATGACACTGTCACTGAAGAACCTTCTTTGTTGCCACCACATTTGCAGTTTCCCACTGAGACAGGCACCTGTTTATCATCAAAGTGTCATGGGGAAATCTCAAAAGAGTGAAAGAGTAAAACAGCATGATCATATATGCTGCACAGAAGGAGCAAAGGTAATAGTGTACCTTGACACTTTTGCTAGTTTTGCACATACAAGCACATACACCTGCAGTATAACAAAGTTAACCTTGAACCTTGATTTAAACAAATGAAAACCCATCAGTTTCCAGCTATCCCACCAGATCAGAGGATGAGTTTTTATTTAAACTTTATTTTACCAGGTTAGTCCCATTGAGATTAATAATCTCTTTTTCAGAGGAAACCTGGCCAAGACAGTCAGCAGTGAAAACACAGAGTTGTTGACAGAGACACAAAGGGAGACAAAATGCAATTCACCAGCGCTAAAATAATAACCATAACCATACTGTGAAGGCATGAAATATGAACAGTATGGTAGTGTTAAGGAAACATGATGAAGCCAAACCTTAAAATGTCCCAAAGTTCACATGGTTCTGAACAATTATTCTTGGAGAAAGTCCTGTGTTTTTGACCAGTCCACCAGCCCAACCTGCCTCCTCTCAGGAGCGCTTCCTATTTACTCTCATAAGCACATTGGTCAAACAGAAGCAGCCTTCCAAATTTCATGGATTATGCATGAACTATAGGCTCATGATTATGTGCAAAATTTGGTACCTTATTTTTTGCAGGAAAACATATGAATGATAACAGCCTGTTTAGAGAAACAAACATTTGCAGGTTGAAGGTAAAGGTTTAAATGCTTAATTGTTGTTGCAGGGAAAATCATCTTATTAATGTCTTACATTAGGATTTTATTAATTTCAGTGTGCTGAGCGTAGCTGCAGGTGTTTGGTTACTTCAGTGTTGATAGAGAGAGAATGGGAGATGCAGAGTGTTTGCCTTTGCAAAGCAATTATCAGAGAATAATTTAAATTCTACTGTGGTACAATATAATTACTGCACAATATGCCTTGGAGTACATACAGTAACCTCAAAAAACAAAGAAATTAGTCACTCAAAACCAGATTCACTGTCTGTTTTATTATACCAGTCATACCTCTGTATGTCTCCAAAAGCTTTAGAGAGGAAACAACACAGGACGCATAATTCAGCTGATATGGAAGGACGAAAATGGTGATTATGGATAATGGACAGTTACAGCAAGTACAGACCGCACCATTATTTAACACCAAGCAACCATGATTTAACTGGTCAAATGCTTCATATTCTCAGCATTGTGTACTGTTTGTTTAACGCAATTTACAGCTCATCCGCAAATTATTCATCATTGTGTTATTTGATAAAACATTACAGGCAGCTTTTCTTTATCTCTTTTGGTGAAGTGATATAAAACAACCATCTGCTTTCTCTGCGAAAGCTCCTGAGGCAGTAATATTTTGAGTCCACCACAATGCACGTCCCAGTCTCTGTCTAGAAAAGTGGATCTCCGGTGGGAGCCCAGATGTTGACTGACAGGTTTGGGCTTTGTGGTGCAATCAAATGATCTCTGTTTAGTTTCCCCTGACAACATGCTCGTTGTTTTGTATGTGCTGTCTCCTGTGAAGTATCCGTGACTGGTGTATAAGCAGTTAATGACTTAGCAGTAATAATATCACACTTGTCATTACATTTTCATTTTTATTATCAAAGCGTTTATTACTTACTAATACTTCCTCTCATTATAACTGAACGCAGCCCAGTTGGCAGAGGAAAATGTCAAATACATTTCTCAAACTACAAATATATTACATTTGGATGTTATGGCTGTGTTTCCATTCCTTTTTTTTTTTCATTGAGACACCTCTGCTTTTCCTGCAAGTTTAGTGCTTATACATTCTAATTAGGTGTTAAAATAAAGGGTTACTAAAACTCATTATATATCAAAGATAATGTCCCATGACTCTAATGTTACGGTTGTGTCAGTAACTGATGTTGTGTGCATCACGAAATACTGATAATGAAATGATTTAAACACTCATACAGCTGCCTCTCTGTGTGCATAGAGATGTCAGGAGATGCTGCATGAAAAATGTCAGTAAATGTCACAGAGCCTTTAGGGAGACCTGTGTCCTGTGCTGAGAATGACGGGCAGAGAAGGGCAGCAGTAGTCAGGCATTTGTTAAACCTGCACACTGAAACTGCCACTTTGAAAAATCGGCTGCCGTCCTTTTATCTGCACAAACCGGACAAGCCTTTATGCCGCCTCAGTGGGTAGCCTAGTAACAGACCGGAAATCAGCTCATTGGGACAGCTATCAATGAAAGCTTTTCAAAGCGTGTGCTGGAGCCTGCACCGTGTCCCATCCCAGTGGCCTGTTTCCATGACAACCCCTCCCTCCATCCACCTGCGGGTGCTGGCAGCCAAGTGAGAAAAGTCCCCAGAGCCTGAAATACCACTGACAAGGTCAACACCCTGCAGGTGGGAAACCACTGAAACATCATGTACGCTTTCAGAGTTGTGGAGCGAGGAGAGTTGCATCTCTGCACTGAAGGTGAAGTAGAATGGCACCAGGCTCCTCTGCTGGACTTCATGCCTCTTTCTCCTTCTGTCATGCTTAAGGTGAACCATGTAAAACTGCAGCTTAAGAGAGGATAAATACTTTACGAAGAACTAAATATCACTGTGCAAATATAGTTTCTCTTAACCCTTTGAAATGTTCTTTCAAAAACAAGGGAAGAAGCAATGAATAACAAAAAAAAAAAAAAAAAATTAGCACGAAATTTGAAAAAATAAATACATGAATAAAAAGAGCAGGAAAATTAACAAAATTTGTTAAATTTAAAAATAAATAAAAATAAAGGCCAACAAGACTTGGAAATTGGAAATTGCTTAAAAATCATAATAATTCTGTAACAATTTTTATAATTTATAATTTTCATAATTAAAAATACATTTTTCCTTATCTTTGTTCTCTTTTCCCTAGACATGTTTCCCTAGTTTTAGTTAGTTAAATGAAAAAAATTAACATTAAAAGAAAGAAAAAGGCAAACAAGACTTGGAAAAAAAATGCAAAAAAAATATAATAATTCTGTAACATAACTTAATGTTGATTTGATGCAATTTTCATAATTATGAGTTTTATTTTATTTTTTCCTAGACATTTTTCCCCTAACTTTAAAAAAATTATAATTCTAAATATACTAATATCTTGCAATTTTTGTATAATTTCTAATCAAGTTACTGATTAGCTTTTTTTAAAAAAGAAATGTCACCAATTTTATCAGGTTCAAAGGTTTAAATTCTTGTGAAAAGCATCTGAAGCAGCACGAGAAAACTGATGTCGCTCCAAGTTTCAAAGGGTTAATATTTCGTTGATTTCCAGCATACCTACTGTGGTCGAGAAATTAATCAAAATTTAATCTTCATCCAGTAAGAGGGCAGAAGGCGAGTCTGAGCCAGAACCTCAAGCTCTCCATCCACCGAAAGCCTCAAAGATTGAGTGCCTGCTCTGAGAGCGGAGGATGAACCGAAGAGAGGGTGAAGGAGCGGTTGAACTTTGAGCACAGGAGAATGAATTTAAATGAAACCCATCTTTGTTAACCTTAAAACACTGCTGACAACCAACCAAACAACCTCCTGGTGTAATTACAGAGAGGAGTGTCAAAGATGCCTCTTACTGACCGCTCACTCATCCCCACCCTCCTTAGTTACTGTTGCTATGCCTGCCAAGCTTTCCTTCTCAGACAGAACCTATGCAGCTGACAGTGATAAATGAGCCAGATGCACCGCTCAGTTTTTATTGTTATTTTTAACTTCAGACAGAGATACAGAACTGTAACTAATTTTATCAGCTGTTGCTAGCTTTTTAAGCTAGCATTAGCTCTATGACTTGGCTTAAGAACACTCTGTCCGCTTGACATTTTCATGTTTCAAGGTGCCGTACAGAAATGTAACATTTGACATATGAACCCCTATATCAAGGGTGATGTTGCCGCATGTGTTACCTTAAGGCAATATATAATTATTACATACAAACATCCTCTGTGTAAGTTTAAAACATGTATGAGATCCTCATAAGAAAAGTTTTATACATAAAAATACATGAATTTTAACACCTTGTTATATAATATGTTATTGGAATATTTTTAATGTATATAAGCAAGTTTATGAAAATAACATTTCAACTCTGTATGCCTATATTTTGCCAGACATCTCTATCTTATATCAGGTGGGCTTTGGGGTGGAAATAGATGTACAGAACATATATTTCTGCAATATAAGCATAAATATTAAATATATATTCAAAACATCTGTATGATGGATTTTGTACTCAATTTTTTAATGTTGCGACTATGACTGTTAATGGCATATATATATATATATATATGCAAGTTTGTGAAAAAACATACATATAGAAAAATTTGCATTCTTACATATGTTTTTCTTCATTTTTAATTTACTTGTCTATCTTTTATATTTACATATATAATAGCAAAATATATGAATGGCCTTGAGATGAATTTATATCTTATTAATACCTTGTACCTTGTACAGCACTTTGTTCAATCAATGGTTGTTTTAAAGTGCTTACAAATAACAGTGCAGCAAATAAAGTGGATTGGATTGGATATATGCACATTACATATCTGTATTATAAGCATATAAGTATCTATATGATGAATTTTATATGCTATTATTAGTTGGAACCATGTATGTTAACAATGTATATTTAATTTATATATGAAAGTTTATGAAAAGAACATGTTCAAAATTCAGTATGCTTATATGTTAGTAGTAAACAGGGCTCTCTTTCAGCGTGACATGTAACTATGTAAGAGGTCTTCTTCACGCGGTGACAGTCAGTTATCGAGTCACCAGCCTGCTGACGGTCCGTGAAATACAACACAATGACGTGTTAAATGCTGTTGTTTATGACCAATTGGTGTGTTCGTTGAGCAGGAGTTTCCTGACAGCAGCCGATCCATAAACAAGATGGACTGAGGCTGTACTGTCTGTCAGACAAGAGAAAAGGCCTCTAACTGTACTAATTACAAAATACATGATCAATGCAAACCCTTTTATACAGAAAGCAATGTTATAGATTCACAGACAATCAGACATAAGCATTTATATATTTAAGTAGCCTGTCAACTTTGATATCAGTCCTTGAAAAGTAATGAGCCCAGCTGCTTATCATATGAAGACATGATACGTGCTACTGAGTGAATCCTACATACTGGAATGAGCTTTTACAACAAAATCCTGATATTTTAAATTATTTGGATGATATCAGACACTATAAGTGACACACAAATAGCCACTTGATATTTCTTATACATTTCTATGCATAAAAATATCCTACAAAGCTGGTTACATGGTGACTGAAAATGATTATTTCACCAGTGTTCCTGGTTAGTTGTGCATAATCTCATCAATGTAAAGATACCCCCTTATGTGCTTTCTTTTGTGATCTTTTAAATATTTTCCATCACTAGTGGACTTCCTCAAGCATGCAAACACAAGTCCTATTCATACAGAGAAAGCACTATGGAGTTTCTACAAAGTCCTTTTTTATGTTGCCTTTGCATTTTTACAAAGAACCAAACAATAGCAGTATCATTTGGCTCCAATGTATGATTTAACAAAACACGTATAACATATGTGTCTGCAGCACTTTCAGTAACAATGGCATGTAAGAGCAGTAACAATCATTTAGCTTCCCTGATACATGGTGGCTGATCTCGTCTTCTGCTCGGAGGGTAGGAGCTCCTTGGCTTCATTGTTTTTTACCAGACATTTACATATGCTGTTCTTCTTCTTTGAGTTAGCTGCTGCTTGCTGCTGTTTAAATCTCTTGTGTTGAGACACATGCATAACACATTGTCGAAGCATCATCCCCATCCCACCCATGGTCGCCTCCTGCCCACTATACTTTATAAATAGACCTCAATTCGACGCTGTTACTCTCTCCGTTGTTGGCTCAGTTGCGGAATAACTTCTTATTATTTCATGTTTGTACATTTTTAAACAGAATGGTGAGGCAGCATAATGGCGCAGTGTAAAAGGGGTTCCCATTTTCATCCCTCCAACCACCTTCTTGAAAATGTTGCCGTTGTGATATTTACACATATCTAAAACCTGTTGATATCCAAGTCTTCCATAATGTTTAAAAGTAGGTGTGCTTCTCCTTCTGACCAGGAATGTGGGGTTTTATTTTGGGCACGCACACCGGCCTTGCAAACTGTCTGTTGGTTTATGTCCAACGTATTCTTGACATTTGTTGCAAACTGCAGTAAAAAGCCCAACTGAGACGCATATTCTGAATGCTCTGTATACATGTCCAAAGAATGCTCCTAAAACCGGAATAACAGCATATTGCATGTCTCAGTCTGAAAATGCTACATTTGGAATTCCAAACCAAATATCCAAATGGAAGATAGTGATTTCATAAGCTGTATCAATTCAGAACATTGTCATATTTGAATAAAAGTGGCACATTAGTGTGCATGTAAACTTAGTCAGAGGAGAGGAAATATGAAATATGTATCAACTTTCAAACATCCTCCTCTGATTACGCTAGACATGCATCAGCGGTTTCACCCCACACAAGGTCACTTTTGATGGCAGAGCTGGTGACATTTTCCTCTTCCTAATTGACAGGTGCTTTTTTCTCTCAGGCAAGATCCTCCTGCGGTGGGGGCGTGGTGGGGGGTAAAGATGTGACACTATCTTTCTTCTCTTGGCTTTGGGGAGATGTGAGTTGACAGAATGGACAAATTAGCTCTTCAACCCAAATGATGCTGTTCCCACTATTTGTCTGTTTTGTTTCAGGCTATAACCTGAGATTTACGGTTAAAAGAGATTTCACTGTACTGAAAAATAAATGTTGTACATGTATTTCTCCAGCACAGCCTGCACACATAGGCCTGATTAACCCTTTGAAAACTAAACAAATCCTGACTTCTCTCAAGAACATAAGAAGGTTATAAATAATTTTACAAGAAATTACTGAAAATATTAGCAAGAAATTAGAATTACAAGAAAATAACTTGAAATTTTGAAAAAAAAAAGTAAACACCAACAACAACAACAACAACAACAACACACCTGAAGAGAAGTGTTGAAACTGTTGTTTTTTTTACTATAAAATAATTTAATAACATATTTATAATAACTTTTTTTCTCATAATTTCAAAATAATTCTTGCATTGCCTTTTTCCATATTTTCAAAATAAAGAAATAACTTAACTTTTCAAGAAATGACCCAAAATATTGGGTATTTGTTATTTGTTATTTGTTAAAATTATAAAAAAAAAAATTATTATTTTTTTTTATTTTATTTGCAAAACAACAAAGAGAAAACACCCCCGTCTCTTTTGTTCAGGTAATTTTTCTTGTCACCTTCTATTAATTTCTAGCAATTTGCGAGACATTTTCTGCCAAATCGCTTGGGCCTTTTTCCATGTTTACAAAATAAAGCACACCAATTTGCTCAGTTTTCAAAGGTTTAATGCCTATGAAAGGCATCTAAATGCAATACAAGAAAACTGATGTCGATTTAGATCATTATCAAAGTATTAATCTTCAAAGGTAAAATTATATTATTATTTTTTCAATACAAGAGCCCTCTCCAAAGCTGAGTGCACTTATAGGCCGCCAAATACAAGACCCTGAAGTGTGAAAAACTGAAAGCATTTCAATGCCGCTGGTAATCCACACAGCACTCAGCTTCTGATGGCTCGGAGCGCCTCGGCTCCTCGCTACCTGTGTGTGGACAATGTGATGAGCTCCACTCTTAAAGAAGATGTGATCATCGGTGGGAGGCAGAGGGTCATCACACATAGATTGTTTATTCAAGACATTGAGGAGGGATGCATGACCAGAGTTATCATGGCTCCTTGTTGGGTGACTCAGTCACACTGGGACTGCCTCAGTTATCATCATTAATGTGGGGAGAGTGTGGATTTGACTTCACACCTCTTCCTGAGCGCACCCGGCTGCCCTGCAGAGACAACACCTGTGAGCCTGTTCTCTTATTGTTCCCAAACCTTCACACAGATAAATTTAACTCCTCACAAAGTGCATGTTAGTCAGCAAGCATTTGATGAATGATGCTGTGCAGAGGCTGTGATATTGAAACTCTTTTGTTTGTATAATCAACTTTTTTGGAAGAAAATGTAATTATTTAAGAAAAACATTAGAATTGCATAACTTAAGTAACTTAACTTAAGCAATAAGTTATGCATAAGTAAAACTTAATCTAATCTAAAATTGGAGCGTAGCTGCTTTCAGTTTTAGGCATACTAAAAATTGCTCTATGGATGACACTGTAAATCTTTTGGTTGCCCTGCCACTTTGATACAGATCATAGACTGTGCAAATAATGGACACAGCTACTGGTACATTACCAGTTGGTTCATGGACTGCTGTTTTGGCACCGTGGCCATCGCTATCTTGTTTTTTTGGAGCCAGAATTTACACTTTGGGGTGCCACTAACATGATGTCAACAAATGCACATGGTGATAGGATGCAGCATGTAATGTTTAAACAACACATGGCAACCGCTGGAATGTCAACAACTGCACATGCTGGAACAATGGTTAGGATTAGGGGAAGGAGGCACATGGTATGGTGTAAAAAAAAAACAACAACATTACTTTTCAGACGGAAGTGAACACTCAACTCCCACATGAAAGTCCTGGGTTTGTTAGACCCCTCCCCTTCCGCCCGCCATATAGGGCACCATTTTGCTCCTTATGTTGTGCTGTTACCGGCAATGTTTCAACCTTATGGTGTTCGGTGGAGAATCATACGTATGCGACAGGTTCCATCGGGCAGCGCTCTCATGTAATGATGCCCATCGGCAGATGAGGCTGACGCAGCAGGTCGTGCACTGCTGCATTCTCAGCTGACATCATCCATCATCGTATCACACAGACATGAAAGGTGGTTTTTGGCGTTGGGATCTTACACTAAAAGCTGCGGTATTTGACGACTTCAAAATAAGAACAAACTGAGCAGGTCATGCCTTTGTCATAGTCAGAGGTCCTATGAAGTAATTCTGCATAATAGTTAGACATGTGCTTCTTTTTGGGAGAGTGCTGTTGGAGAAACTTCCCTTTGGAGATGAGCATTTGTTTTTGCGATTACGGGCAGTCATACAAATGGAGTTCTAGTCAAATGGGATATTTTTTGGATTGTTGGGGATTCAGAATTATGGGCCCTTAGAAAGATGGGCAGTGCTCTTCATCAGATGATGCAACCTAAGGACTTTGGTGATCCATTGACATTTCATCGAGCACCAACTTAATGATGGCATTGTCATTTGAGGTTTGGGGTATACTGCCTCAAATGCTGGTATAATGGCAGTAGACTCTGATGAGGCTCTCGGAATAGGTGCAGACCATGATGTCAACAGCACCTGCTGGATATCAAATAGTTTGATGTCTCTGGAAGAATTTCCCGGTGCACTGTAAAGGCACAGAAATCCTTTTCTGGCTAAAAAAAACACCAGTCTATACAAAGATGTGTGCACAGTTCGCCTTCATCATCTGATATTAGTTTTTCTATCAGAATGCAAACAGCCTTTTGCAAGAACGGTCACTGAACAATGGAAATGATTATGAAAATGGTGGAAAATCAAATGCAGTCTCTGCAGTACAGGGGCAATGAGACAATGAATTCCACCAGTGTCAACAAAACAGGAAACCTCTCAATGAAGAGTGCTGGGACGTCTCTCTCAAGCCCAGAGAATCGGATCCAGAGCTGAGGCTAAAGTTGTTTATTTTAGTCTTTTTTAACACAAAAAGTAATTCTGGGTGGTGTGGAATACAACTAAGAGGAGGTTAGTTAGTTGTTGTGTGTCTCTTTAACACATAGGACCTCACTGTGATAAGGTTATTGCTTCTATACCATCTGAATAATGAAGGTCTAATATGGGAAAAATCCCAGTAGAAGTGTGGAAACATAATGCATTTCAGTAAAGTTAATCATCTGTTAAATGCATAATGAATTGTTGGACGGATTGTTCTGGTGTATTCTCCCAGGGCCCAATTAAACAGCTTCGCACTTTGCCTGCAGCAAACTGTAAGTCTGAATGTGTGTTAAGTCTCAGTGCGGACACAGAGGCTTGATTCTCATTTCCATCTTCTCAGACGGAGCTCTCCGTGTCATGGTTGCGTCTTTATTCAGACAGGAACGCACAATGTTCTGCAGCGATGAAAGAAACAGTCCGTGGGGAAAAATAGTATGAATTCCAAAACAGAACACACAAATCTGCAGAGCACACACAAAGAACTTTAGCACATAGTGTTTCAATGAATTTTTACAGATAACCCTTTGACTGTCATAACATACTATCAGAGGTGGCCTCATCACTCCATTAGTCTTTTGACTGCCTGTTTGTCAATACAGTACAAAATGCTCTGTTAAATGATGTATTAGCAAACAGGAAGTGGCCACACATATTCATGTATTGTTTGCATTTAAGAGTGTAGGTTTTGTTTCAATATTGCATATAAAACTGGGGGATTGGGGGTCCTCCTGCAAAAAAATTGGAGCATCAAACATTTAAAGGTTGTTAACACGGCAATGGTTCTTGCACGAAATGTTAAACTTTTGTAACAGTAATGCCTTTTGTTCACATGGCAATGGTGTTTTGGGGCCTATGCCTATGTTTGCCTATGTTTGCATTTTATGCATGAGTGTAACAGCAAATGAAAGCCAGCAGATTTCAGCCTTGCATAGTAATATTTGCAACCTGTTTTGGCCTGACCTTATGCTCCTTCTGACTTTTCCTGCAGCATAATCCTGACATTAGAAAGCAGGTCAGAAAAGGTCAACCATCTGTTGACATACAAAATCCAAATGGGTCTTGCCTTTGTGAAGCACCTTTTTAAATTAGAACATGAGAGGCAGTGAGCGTTCTCTCTGTGTTTGTGCTGCTGACTCTACTAAGTTTATTAACACTGTCGGTTCTCATGCATGCATTCGCCATCATCTCCTTGTTTGTTTACTCACCTCTTTGTAGAAGAAGGCCTTTATGTGCAAGTGCATGCTGTTCTTTTATGGTGTGACATTACAAAGTTATACTGCCAAATGGCCTGGCATGCATACTACAGCATTTTTTGGTTGTTTTTGTAAATCCACGTACACATTTATGTCGCCCGACGATAAAAAAAAAATAAAAATAAAAAAGGTCTCACACTATATCGTTTATTTTTTTAATGCATCTGATAATGCTTTGTGTCCGTCTACACAAGACCCGAGACGAGCCGGGTCCTTCAAAATAAAAGCACCATGGCCTCTGCTTTGATTTTTTTTAATCATAACAATACTTTAGTTTACTTTATTTAATTTTATCATTTGTTTTATTTAACATCTTAACAGTATTTTGTTCAACTTAGTTATAACAGAAGTTTATGTAACTGTCTTTTATGGCAGTAGCTGCTTTATTTATAACTGTAGTATTTAATAATTTTGTATTTTAGTAGGTAACAGTTTTAAAATATCAGTATATCAAGTGTATCGTGATATAGCCTAAAAATATTGTGATATTATTTTGAAGCCACATCACCCAGCCCTATGAGTATCATTTTCACAATGTTATCATATGAATACAGATTTTTATTTAAATGCATAGCAAGACCCTGTTTTTATTGGGGACGGTCTCGCCTAAAAGTGGCCTAAGTTTAAGTTAAAAGACTCTGAAGATGTAAGAGGTGACTTTTTAATAAAACACAGTTGCTCTTTTCTGACTATTTCTTGCCCTAGCCAATAGCAAAAATTATGCATAGTGGATCATATTATCTATGTTACATTTTATGTGAGGAACAAAAGCAAGACACAACTTTAAGGTGTTCAAGGCTGTGCTGTTATCATTCTCCACTGTGATTGGCGCAAATTGACTGCTTATAGACAAGCCCATTTCATTCCCGCTTGTATGTGTGTGTGCGTGTGAGTGTGCGTGTGTGTGTGTGTGTGTGTGTGTGTGTGTGCATGTGCTTGTGCGTGTGTGTGTTAAAGGCACAACGTAGTGACAGCTTGTAGAAATATGGAGCCAGTTTAGTTGCATGATCATTACTGACGAGTGACTGAAATTGAGAAGTGAACAGTGAGTACTCACACTGTTTCCTGTTAGCACTGCTGACAGGTACAGATGATGTGAAAGCTGTGCCTTTGTGCCTCTGTGATGCAGCTGACATGACTGACAGGTTGTCCTACTGCAACACTGGACCTGAACTGACCGGCAAGGTTTAATGAGAACACGGTTTAACACTGATTTATAGCTTGAGTTTGACACGGCACAGTGTCGGTGAACATGCCTTTTAAACAAAAGCTAAATGAGAACAGATTGTGTGAGGTTGGAGAGTCTTTTGTCTTCCACAGCACAGCAGCTCCTGCTGAGAGAGTGTCCACTGATTATTACAGCTCATTTAAAACACACACACCGACCCGAGGCTGGCTAAGTGGAAACAGACAAAGGCTATTGATTGGATTGGAAGAACAGAACCTCTTGAGAGATTCAACATCTTTACAGGGAACACGCCTCACTTCATTTGTGAAAGCTGTGCATTGATTGCTGGAAATTAGGCTCTGCTGCTATTCTCTTTAACTCTATAAAACATTGTAAGACTGGTGTTTCAGCATGTTGTACTGAAAGCAAAAGGACATTGAATCATGAAACGTGATGCAAAAAGTCCTGGCCTGAAATGGAGCTGAACATTTGTATACTTGTTTGTCATACATGCTCAGCAGTAGTTGGCATTGCACAAAACTGAAATCTTAGAAAAAAAACTCCCATTTATTGCAAAAAAAACTTTTTACGCTTGCATGAGGTGGTATTTCAGGTTATTCAAAAAAGCCATATTTTGCAAAACTGCAATGGAAACTGGTTTTTTTGTTTGTTTTTTTTTTTTTTGCATTCATAGGTCACATGATGTTTTGGCTATGTGCTTGTCAGTAAGAACTGGCTTCCTCGGGCATGATGCAGCAGGTGCTACAAGAGATGTTACTGCATCACATAACTCTCCAAAAGTCTCCCAGAAATCACTCATATGTGACCGCTCCCACACATAAGGGGCTTTCCTTTCTGTTATCGATCACATAACACGCCTACGTCACCATTGATCATAAATAATGACGGCTAGTGTGGTGGCTGCAATAGAAATAAACCTGCTAATGTTTTGAACATCCATCGCCATGCTTCTTGGAATGTTATCTCCAGAGGAGAAGTCGCATTACATCACTTAATTGAAATGCAGTCATTTCGCAATTGTGTTTTAATGACATTTTTAAAATCACTCAAGTTTTGTGCAAATCTGTAACAGAAACCTGCCTACTGCAAGGTGGAGGGGATGGTGGATGGTGTGACATTAAGGAAAGACACCTGCCAAGCTGTAGAGCACCGTTCCTTTCCTAATCCTAACCAAGTGATTTTTGTACCCAAACCTACCTTGTACCTTCTGCAGATGCTTAACCTGAGAAACTTCTGGATATGTGTACAATTAAACTGACAGTTTTCCCTCAGAAAATGATGGGCTGCAACACTGTTACAACACTGTCAGTTTTGCATACCTGCAGAATGTTCCTGCGATGTTGACACTTCATGACTATCACATTGTAATATTTTTGTGAGGATGTTTCCAATTTAACCCTTTAAAATATGGATTAAGATTACTTTTCTTGTGCTGTTTAGAAGCCTTTCACAAGTATTCAGATTTTTTTAAAAACCATGGAGCAACTTGGAAAATAAGTAGATTCTGACATTTAAAAAAGCCAGAAAAATTGTATTGAAAATTATTACAATAATATATTTAACATTATTTTACAGAATTAGAATTTTAAAAAAAATCTTTTTAGAGAACTTTTTCAAGATTTGCTTTTTTAAATTTTTGCTTGTGCCTTTTCTCTTTTATTACTATGTTTGCATCTTCTACTTCCTCATTTATATATTTATTTTTAAGCTCATTATTTTTTAGAAAGAAAGAAAGAACAGCACCTGCTTTTTCTGCTCAAAGTGAACTTCTGTTGCAAAAAACACAACACATGGGTGCAGCTTTCCTGTCGTTTGTGTTGTAGCTTCAGTTTTTCACAGGTCTGCTGTGTTTTTTCACCTATGGGACAGCTTTGGTAGAAAAGCACAAAGTTTAAATAAAGAAACATAGATTTAGTTTAGCAGAGAACAATAATGACTAACTTGTGTCTTTGTAAACTTCCTTTATTCTTCAAACTTGGAGTGCAGATCTAAATATGATGCTTGCCTCAGGAGGCTGATGAACCCCCTTGAGTCCTCGCTTAATTGCTTTGCAAAATCTTGTCATGTGAGTGAATCACACCGTCGCTGCAGTTGCCTGGCAGCGGAGGAAGGCACCCAGAAGTCTCGTGGGATGACTGCTGCAGGGGGTGCAAATGCGGAACTCAAGTCATCTTCCTGTGAATCGCATTTTCACTCAAAAGTTTGAATGCAGAGAAATTTAGTTCGTCTGTGCACTTGAATCTTTCCGTCTTATTTTCTTCACCTTGGTTTTAAAATAAAACCCGTGAGTCTTCCTCTCTGTGACTAACCCCTGAGTGTCTGTAACGCTGTTTGTTTCGCCGCCTGTGATGGCCTTTGATGAACTCGGCAGAGGAGTCAGAAAAAGCTCCTTTGAAACCTCTGGGGTCAAGTCATTATAATCATGTCTACTCAAGCTGACAAAGGCAGATGAGGGAAACCTTTGAAATATCCTTTGTTCTCCACTGTCAGAGCAGACAAGAGTGCATCCAGAGGGCCGCGCGGCGCAGCTCTGCTCACAGGCCGGGAGAAGCATCGCAGCCAATTTGAGGCCAAGTCAATCAGCACAGCAGCAGAGGGAGTGCTGGATGCTGGTTGTTGATAATCTCCCCAGAGAGCATGCTCTATCATGCCTTTGCTTCATTAACTCCCCAACCAATTGTAGTCCAGCCTCAAAGTCCAGCTCCTTTGTGCTGGTGTGTGTGTTCTCATTAAAGCCAAAGGATCCTTGACAACTGAGCCCATTAAAGACCCCCAACAACCTGCCTCATCTAGAGCAAGGGAAGCTGTTTCACCCTTTTGTCAGACGACACAATGAGAACCACAATGTCAAGTCATGTTATATAATCCAGGAGAGGCCCTCTTAAAGAAAAACAAAATGAACGCGTGAACATAGTGGTTTCCAACTGGTCCTGTCACAGGGTGTGTAAATAATAATGCCAGCGGTTCTGTCCTAGAACCTTTGCATCTGTGACTGTCCAGCTGGGTTTGGGTTGGACGTGGAAGAGAAAGGGCTGTTTTATTAT
Source organism: Plectropomus leopardus (assembly GCF_026936395.1). NCBI lineage: Eukaryota > Metazoa > Chordata > Actinopteri > Perciformes > Serranidae > Plectropomus > Plectropomus leopardus. The sequence continues at coordinate 5,851,118 of NC_142177.1, read as the reverse complement.
TCTTTTCAGCAGTTACCTCTGTTGTCCGATCAGTCAAAATGTCAATCAGTTTATCAGTCCACTCCTTCTACCATTTTCTTCTAACATTTCATCTCATGGTTGAGTGCGCAATCTGTGACACCGAGATGCAGGAAAACTGACAGCACTAATTTGAAAGCTAATTCTCAAAGGAAAGTCCTTGGTCACTTGTGTGCAGCGTGGAAATGCCAGCTGACAATGTGACCTCCCCCCTCATCTTCTTTAGACTGCCACCACAGAATAAACTACTGCATATGAATTACACATAGTAACACTGTGACATCATGGGGTGAAAACTCTACATACTCATCACTCTCAGTGTGTACTGTAAAAAAGAGCAACATTCAAACAAAATGACCATTCATTCTGCACTCTGGAGACCATTCAGTCACGGGAAAAACATTAAGTGTACACCAGAGTTCAGAAAACACAGCTGAACTGTCTAACTGAACTTTAGTGGGAAAAGGTCTCCATTCATGAATCTTCTCTCAGGCCTCAACCATCACTGTGGCCTGTTTGTCTGGACTGCTATAAACCCACAGCAGCCTGCAGGCATACTCACATGGCCATGTTTTTGGTTTTGCTTGCTCACATGGGGAGTCAGAATGATATTCTTTGGCAATGAATGTGCTTAATCTTGGTAAATAGAGTGAAAGGGTTCTAAAAAAAAGGAGGGGGGGAGGTAGATCAAAGACGAAGACTTTCAGCCAAATTAAATGAAATTTCAAGTGTTTGGCATATTGATTCATTTTATTGTTAAGTCATCTATTTCTGTCCAAGATTCTTGCTTACTGTGCAGAAGTTCAGGTGTGGATTCACAGGAGGAACAGTGGTGCTTTGCCTCAGTAGCACTGCCATCTGCAGGTTTTATCATATTACTGCTGTTGTATTCCGGATACTGTAAAACTGCATGTGCTTGAAGCTGATGATACATAACTGGAGATGTGAGGACAAATATTGCACAAAAAAACAACAACAAATGGGGTAGCCTATAAATCAACAGAATAAATAGGTGGGTGTGACACCATGAGACCATTTTATGGTCTCTAATGCTCGACCCTCACAGTTGTTTATATGAATCAGTTATCTCATGCTGTGCTATATTTGTCCTTAATGAAGTGCTGCAGCTCTTTGTCCTGACTGTGGCCAGATGGTCAAAGCACATGGTTTATAATTATACTGGTGTAATGATAAATAATAACCACTAGAGGGTACTAGCCTGTAATTAATCTACCGGAAACCGCAGCAGCAGGAAGCTGGGAGAGAAAAAACTGAGTTAAATGTAACCTAACCTGTGTGTGTGTGTGTGTGTGTGTGTGTGTGTGTGTGTGTGTGTGTGTGTGTGTTACAAACATAAAATATGTTTTTATTCTTATATTTTTGTCAGTTTCTCTTCTATTTTGTATGTTATATATGATATATTTTATGTTATTTATATTGTCATTTTAACACTACAGCTTTAATCAATGCACCCAAACATAGGAGCCACATGAGCTACATAGCTGATCTTTCCTCTGCCCCTCCTGAGCTTGTAGACCAGACCCTTTTTATTTAATTTAATTTTTTTTTTTTAAATAACCACATGTGGTTTTAATAAGGAATTATTTTTCACACACCTAGTCCTTATGCGCCTGTGCCCCTACCAGATCTAGCCACCTCGCCACACAGTAGATGGCGGTAATGCACCTTAATGCGGTTGCCACCCGCCATAAAACCCATCAGAAGAAGAGGAAGCCTCTGAGTTTGATTTTTGCACATCCCAAATATGCCTCCAGAGTTGTCTGTTTCACTGAAAACTTCGGATATGAATAATGACCGACAGACATGGATTTGAGCAACGGCTTCGATAATGTTCCCGTTTTATTTGATCAGAGTTCAGCTGGAACGACGTCGCCTGACTTTGAGGTAACGTAGCATAGCATGTCTTTCTCTGTCGTTTTTGGGAGTTGACATGAAAGAGACCCTCAACTCCATATATCTTGGTAGCGTCTTCGTTATTCTGCCAGAGTAGTGTGAGGAGGGTAGAAACGTCGTCTTCAGTTCAATTTACTGCTATTTTAGCTATATTATCTAATCAGTGGAACTAATGAGTTCGGTAAAGTTGGAAATATATTCACAGATTCGGACTTCCGGCATCAATAACTCATTAGTGATACGTTGTCAAAACATAAACGAGGCCTCTTTCCCATCGTTGTAAGGTAGACAATGTGCTACAAGCCCAGTTTTATCAAAAGTAGCTGTCTTTCAAGCTGCAGAAATAACATTGGTGTCCATGAGCAGCCGGCTGTGAGACGAGTGGATAGGGACCGTCTGCAAATTGCAAAACCGCTACAACAGCGAAGAGAAACACTACACAGATATTCAATAACTTCAGTCTTATACACTGTAGTGTCACCAAAATCACTGCAGCCTTCAACTGGCTCCTGTTGATCATACTACAACACTTGTTTTATAATATATATATTATAAATTAAATAAATAAAATATAATAATATAAATAAGTATAATAAATAAATTTTATACATATATATATATATATATATATATATATATATATAGATATATATATATATAGATAGATATAATTTTAAGAAACTTTATAATAAAATGCAATAACTTCACCTTTATGCACTGCAGAAGAATTAAACTCTGTCCAACCATCATCTGGTTCCTGCTGATCATACTACAACACTTGGTTTGATTTTTTTTTTCTTTTCATAATTTTATGGATTTTTTATTAGAAATAAAATGTAATAACTTCTCTTTTATGCACTGTAGTGTCACCAAAATCATTGCAGCCATTAACTGGATGCTGTTGATCATACTACAATATTTGGTTTGATATTAAAAACATTTTTTCATAATTTTAAGAATTTTTATTAATAATAAAATTTAATAACTCCACTTTTATGCACTGTAGTGTCACCAAATTTACTGCAGCCATCAACTGGATGCTGCTGATCATACTACAACTCTTGGTTTGATTTTTTTTTTTTAAATCATAATTTTAAGAATTTTTATTAATAATAAAATTTAATAACTTCTCTTTTATGCACTGTAGTGTCACCAAATTTACTGCAGCCATCAACTGGATGCTGCTGATCATACTACAACACTTGGTTTGATTTTTTTTTTAAAAACTCATAATTTTATGGAATTTTTATTAGAAATAAAATTTAATAACTCCACTTTTATGTACTGTAGTGTCACCAAAATCACTACAGCCATCAACTGGCTGCTGCTGATCATCATCATCATACTAACTCTTGGTTTGATATAAAATATTTTTTCGTAAGCGAAAAAGGTGATGTCATTGCTGCCTGAAGGACACTGTTTAAACCAATCACACAAGGATACAAAAGTGTGATGAAGCCACTAGCCAATCAGGAAAAACTTTCAATTAAGCTCTACCTCAGATCTTTTCAGTCTGCATAACCTGCAGATCACCATGAAGGAGAAGATGGCATTGGATTTCTTGGAATTTTTCCCCTTCAGTTCAGTTTCATCTTTATGTGTAAGTAATTTTATGTTTTTTATTGGAGTTGTGCTGTGCTTGTCTACCTTTTGGAATCTGAAATCTTGACAATATTTACGTAAGTGAAATGTTACTGAATCTCCAAATGATTTTTAATGTAAATGTATTCCAGAAATAAATCTAACTTTAACCTCATGTTGAAATATTATGTAAATTGCCAAATAAGAATATTAAATTTTGTAAATCTAAAATGTAATATTACGTTTAGTTCGTAGCTATGTATTGATACTTTAACCTTATCTTGCATTTCTTGATATGACATTCCCATGTGTTTTACTGCATCTTTCCATATTGGACCCCTCACTTTATCTTGATAAAAACTTCTAGCTTTGCTTGTCTCATTTTCACAGGGTTAGGTGCAATGTTAAGACAATGGGACGAGTTAAAAAAAGGAAGCAAAGCTCATAGAAAAGACCTATGGGCAATGACAGGAGGAATGGAAGCACTGGCCAGAACAATGAAGAGTGCTAACATTGCAAACAGGGATACCAGTTATGCCTCAAAAATATGGTCTGAACTGTCTACAGCACTATTTGGTCAGGATAATCCAAAAAACTGTCACTGGCTCTGGGTCATATGGACCAAAAATCGTAATGGAGTGAGGGATTTAGTCAACAAACAACAGGAATTGAATGAAGCTCAAGTAAAGGAACAAAAAAAAACAGTTTGTGAGACTAAGGAGCCATTAATGAGTCATAGTGAGGCAGGTAAGGACAGTGGGACAGAGAAAAAAAAAAAAATCAAACCAAGAGTTGTAGTATGATCAGCAGCAGCCAGTTGATGGCTGCAGTAAATTTGGTGACACTACAGTGCATAAAAGAGAAGTTATTAAATTTTATTATTAATAAAAATTCGTAAAATTATGATTTAAAAAAAAAATATCAAACCAAGAGTTGTAGTATGATCAGCAGCAGCCAGTTGATGGCTGTAGTGATTTTGGTGACACTACAGTACATAAAAGTGGAGTTATTAAATTTTATTTCTAATAAAAATTCCATAAAATTATGATTTTTAAAAAAATATATCAAACCAAGAGTTGTAGTATGATCAGCAGCAGCCAGTTGATGGCTGTAGTGATTTTGGTGACACTACAGTACATAAAAGTGGAGTTATTAAATTTTATTATTAATAAAAATTCCATAAAATTATGATTTTTTTAAAAAATATCAAACCAAGTGTTGTAGTATGATCAGCAGCATCCAGTTGATGGCTGCAGTAAATTTGGTGACACTACAGTGCATAAAAGAGAAGTTATAAAATTTTATTATTAATAAAAATTCTTAAAATTATGATTTAAAAAAAAAAAAATCAAACCAAGAGTTGTAGTATGATCAGCAGCATCCAGTTGATGGCTGCAGTAAATTTGGTGACACTACAGTACATAAAAGTGGAGTTATTAAATTTTATTATTAATAAAAATTCTTAAAATTATGATTTAAAAAAAAAATATCAAACCAAGAGTTGTAGTATGATCAGCAGCAGCCAGTTGATGGCTGCAGTAAATTTGGTGACACTACAGTGCATAAAAGAGAAGTTATTAAATTTTATTATTAATAAAAATTCGTAAAATTATGATTTAAAAAAAAAATATCAAACCAAGAGTTGTAGTATGATCAGCAGCAGCCAGTTGATGGCTGTAGTGATTTTGGTGACACTACAGTACATAAAAGTGGAGTTATTAAATTTTATTTCTAATAAAAATTCCATAAAATTATGATTTAAAAAAAAATATCAAACCAAGAGTTGTAGTATGATCAGCAGCATCCAGTTGATGGCTGCAATGATTTTGGTGACACTACAGTGCATAAAAGTGGAGTTATTAAATTTTATTATTAATAAAAATTCCATAAAATTATGATTTTTTAAAAAAATATCAAACCAAGTGTTGTAGTATGATCAGCAGCATCCAGTTGATGGCTGCAGTAAATTTGGTGACACTACAGTGCATAAAAGAGAAGTTATAAAATTTTATTATTAATAAAAATTCTTAAAATTATGATTTAAAAAAAAAAAAATCAAACCAAGAGTTGTAGTATGATCAGCAGCATCCAGTTGATGGCTGCAGTAAATTTGGTGACACTACAGTACATAAAAGTGGAGTTATTAAATTTTATTATTAATAAAAATTCTTAAAATTATGAAAAAATGTTTTTAATATCAAACCAAATATTGTAGTATGATCAACAGCATCCAGTTAATGGCTGCAATGATTTTGGTGACACTACAGTGCATAAAAGAGAAGTTATTACATTTTATTTCTAATAAAAAATCCATAAAATTATGAAAAGAAAAAAAAAATCAAACCAAGTGTTGTAGTATGATCAGCAGGAACCAGATGATGGTTGGACAGAGTTTAATTCTTCTGCAGTGCATAAAGGTGAAGTTATTGCATTTTATTATAAAGTTTCTTAAAATTATATATATATATAATTTATTTATTATATTTATTTATATTATTATATTTTATTTATTTAATTTATAATATATATATATATATATATATATATATATATATATATATATATATATATATATATATATATATATATATATATATATAATAAAACAAGTGTTGTAGTATGATCAACAGGAGCCAGTTGAAGGCTGCAGTGATTTTGGTGACACTACAGTGTATAAGACTGAAGTTATTGAATATCTGTGTAGTGTTTCTCTTCGCTGCTGTAGCGGTTTTGCAATTTGCAGACGGTCCCTATCCACTCGTCTCACAGCCGGCTGCTCATTGACACCAATGTTATTTCTGCAGCTTGAAAGACAGCTACTTTTGATAAAACTGGGCTTGTAGCACATTGTCTACCTTACAACGATGGGAAAGAGGCCTCGTTTATGTTTTGACAACGTATCACTAATGAGTTACTGATGCCGGAAGTCCGAATCTGTGAATATCTTTCCAACTTTACCGAACTGAACTAATGAGGAAAATTCAGGTAATGCTGGACTGTTTTTTGTTATATACCTCAGAGGACTTACAGAAAAAGAAAAAAAAATAACTCAGTGAGGTGATTTTTCAAAAAAATAGTTTTAAGCCGTGTTTTTTTGTAATAGACTAAACCGTGAATGTACTTTAGTGAAGAAGCTACACGCTTTCAAACATACCATGACCACCTGTCTCACTCGAGCTGCATGTTCAGGGAAAGCGGGACATGTTCAGGCAAAGTGAGACATCTTGTTTGGAAAAAGTGTGTGGGACAGTCATTTTTATTTTAAAAAGACAGGCTTCAGGGTGCTTTGTAGATGCAAAATCTTTTTTAAAGCAATAAACAACCATGTACTTCCATGTAGATGTAGGAGCTGTTCATTTAAAAATGTACTACAGGCCATTTCACACAATGTTATACAGCTCACACAGTGATACAGTAATGGCATGCAGCTAACTGATGATAATAACTGTGATCATTTAATTTCACTTCTCTTAACATATGGTAGTCATGGTACCAAATTAAAACATTTCAGCTAGATAAAGTAAAATAAAACTAACTTCAGTCATGTAGCCTATTGAAAGTAGCTTTTTTTCCACGTTTCCATTTTTAGGTCTGTTTCTATTTCATTTCAATGATGTCAGTATTTCAAACATGGGATTAGAGGTCAATAAGTTCACTAAGAAGTTCACCCATTAAAAGCTATAGTAGGGGAAACACTGATTTTAAAAGTTGCTTGTCAACCTACCCAAATGTAAGTCTTAAGGTAGAACCCACAGGATATGCGACATGCTCAAACAAGAAAAAAAACAAAAAACTAACAAAAAATCGTTATTATAATGCATTCTATTAATATATTTTATTTGCCCAGAAAACCTGGCAGGGGAAGAAAAAAAATAAAACCTGCAGATGATCAGCTCTATCACATGAACTACATTGTTTGACCAGCAGATGACAGCAAATCATCACAGGCTACAGGACAGGGACTCTAAAATAAGTGTCTCTGTAGGACCAGAGGAGCTGTCCTAGTTAACACAACCTGCTCACAATGCTCCAGAGGACTTCTCTGAATACATTAAAATGTAACCAGTTTTTAAAAAACATCCCATGGACATTGATGATTGTGGTAAAATAATAGTTGTATGTGGAAGTGAGTACATTTGAGTAGGTGAATGGTTTTGAAGTTAGCTGCAAAGCATATAAACCTGTGCTTTAAAACGGTGGTTGCCGGCTAGTGGGTCCTGGTCCAAAAGTGGGTCTCGCTTCCAATTCTGAATGGACCCAAATGACTCGTGAATGTTTTAAGTTTGTAAAAACAAAAACAAAAAAAAACACCCTTTATTTTGAAGTAAAGTGAATTTCTGGCATACATCTTTTATTCTGAGGTGCCATTTCTGTTTACTCTTGCAATACCTTTATTCCTTTATGTTCTATGCCAACTTGTCGTTTATAAATATGTGTGTGTGTGTGTGTGTGTGTGTGTGTGTGTGTGTGTGTGTGTTTATTTAAATACTGAGGAAATTTTGACCTTATTTCTTTCAAGAATATACAGAGAAGGTGATGAGTAACTTTTCAAGAGGTGACCCAAAATATTGGCAAGAAATTATTTTAAATAACCAGAAAATTACAAAGAAAAAATGACCTGAAGGGAAGTACTAAAAAATATATTGTTTATCTATGATATAATTTTAATTACAAAATTATGATAATTATATCTTTATTTACTGGAATTTTTTTCCTTGTTAGTTTTCTAATAATATTCTATATCTCTCTCCCTCAGTCCTTATTTTTTCAGGTGATGTTTTTGTCACCTTTTCCTATCTTTTAGTAATTTGCTGGACATTTCTTGCCTTTTTCCATGTTTCTGGAAAAAAAAAGCACACCAATTTCCTCAGGTTTCAAAAGTTTAAATGCCTATGAAAGGCGCCCAAACGCAACGCAAGCAAAAACTAATGTCGATCCAGGTTCTAGAGGGTTAAACTTTAAACATTTGTTGTCATTTTGTCAGTATTCTACAGATAATGTTCAGGGACCAGGATGCAGCATTGACCCCAGTGAGGTGACCCTTCCTGGATGCTCCTGCCTCTCCCGCTCCTGCCTCCCGGAGAGCTGCTCCTGCCTGCAGGCACATGGGCAGGTGTACGACAGCACCGGCAGACTGCTGCACGTCAGCGGGACAGGCTCTGGCTACTGCTCGCCCATGTTTGAGTGCAACGCCCTTTGCACCTGCAGTGATGCCTGCTGTAACCGGGTGGTGCAGAGAGGGCTGACACTCAGGCTGGAGGTGTTCCGCACTCAGAACAGGGGCTGGGGAGTACGGACACTCGAAGCAATCCCATGTGGGACATTTGTGTGCGAGTATGCAGGAGAGGTGATCAGCCTTGAGGAGGCCAGTCGCAGACAGCTCGCCCAAAAATCTGAGGACAATAACTACATCATTGCAGTAAGGGAGCACGCAGGTACGGGCGCCACCACTGAGACGTTTGTGGACCCCGCCGCCGTGGGAAACGTAGGCCGCTTTCTTAACCACTCCTGTGAGCCCAGCCTTATCATGCAGCCGGTCCGAGTGCACTCGGTGGTTCCCAGGCTGGCTCTGTTTGCAGGGCGGGACATCGATGTACATGAGGAGCTGACGTTTGACTACTCAGGAGGATACAGCAACCAGCCTCCTGCAGAGCTGCTGTCCTCTCAGAGTGACGCCAAGCTGCAGGCCAGCAGGACAGACGCGCTCCAGAGGAAAGAGTGCCACTGTGGGGCCAAAAACTGTGCTCAGTTCCTTCCACTGGATTTATCTATTATCAGCTGAGGTTATTAGAAACGTGGATCGACATCAGTTTTCTTGTGCTGCGTTCAAATGCCTTGCGCAAACTATTTAACCCTTTGAAACCTGAGCAAGTTGGTTTGATTTCTTTTGAAAACATGGGGGAAAAAAAGGCCAACTTGGCAAGAAATGTGCCACAAATTGGGAGAAATTGGTAACATCTTGCAAAGAAATTGACCTAAAGATTTTTTTTTTTTTTAAAGAGGGGAAGATAATAAGAAAAATATCCAAAAATGTGGGAAAAATGTCCTGAAAACTATATTTATAATTTTTAAAAATATTTTTTTACATACATCATGAGAAATAAAGATTATTTCAAACAAATTTTCTCAGTCAAAAAGCGAATAAGCAGAATCCCAAAGCTTACTTTTGCCTATCCTATATCAACGAAAGGGTAACCCAGAAATAACAGGAAAAACCAAAGAAAAATAAATACATTAATTAAAAAAAACATAAACTCTAAATTATAATCCTCAAATCTTATACACTATAATCAGTCCTCAATCATTTTTCACTATAATCGTTTTACATTATAGTTTGTAAACATTTTAAGGCTTTTTTAACAACTCAAAAGAGAGCATCACAATTTCAACTCAGCACTGAGTCCATTACAGAATTTGACTCCCAAAACTGAAATACATACACACACTCACAGTCACACCTAAGGGCAATTTAGAGTCACCAATCAACCTGAGCTGCATGTCTTTGGACTGTGGGAGGAAGCCGGAGACCCACGCAGACACGGGGAGAACATGCAAACTCCGCACAGAAGGGCCTCCCCGCCCAAGGTCCAAACCTTGCCCGAACCTGGATTCGAGCCGGGGACCCTCTTGCTGTGAGGCGTCATTTGTGCTTCTTTTTAGGTCATTTTTTTTTATTTTTTACATTATTTTTTTCAAATATTTAGGCCATGTCTTCTTAACTTACTCATTGCCTTCTACCTATGTGTCAGACTAATTTGTGTCAAAGGGTTAAAATAAAAAGTCATTCTACAATTTTATGGTTGCATTTCCTTTTAAGACTGTGTATTTAGTCTTGTCCTGGTCTATTTTCAGTTTCCCTTACATCTCGGCTAATTCAACCACTCATTAGAACAAGACAGTGCAACTCGTGGATGGCTCCATAAACACAATGGGCTGGATGACTCATGTCTGTGCCCGTCTTTGTTTCCTGTTTGGTCCCTGCCGTGTCTCCTGATCTGCCAGCGTCTCCCACTCCATGTAAGATGATGCAATGAAAATAAAAATCTCAAGGCAAGAAAAACAAGTTTTTATTTTTCTGAAAGAGGAGGACTTGTTGACACTCCTGTCTGCTCTCTCACTTGTACAATTGGTTTTCATCTATCGGGACGCTTGTTCTGTGTAGGACATTTCCCACCAGATTTATAATCTTGCAGCTCTCATCTCGTCCTGGCACATTGAGGTTCCATTTCTCATACAGCACATAAATCTGGAAGGAATAGAAGCACTATTTGCACTGACAGAAACAGGAGGGATGATGTTTAACCCTTTGGAACCTGGAGCGGCATTACTTTCCTTGTGCTGCTTTCACATGCCTTTCACAAGTATTTAAACCTCAGCAAACTGGTGCATTTTCTTTCAAAAACTTTGAAAAAGGCAATAAGCAACATGGTAATCCATTTTTTTGCAAATTGCAAGAAATTAGATTTCAAAATCTACTTTTTTAATAGCTACTGAAAAATGTCAAGAAAAAAGAAAAGGCTAGGGGAAAATGTGTAGAGGAAAAAAATTAATGAACAAAATAGCCAGGTGGAAAAAAAACTATACAGCTGTCATAATTACATATTTAAAATTATGTTACAAAATTCTTACAATTTTTAGGAAGTTTTTCCAGGTGTTTTCTGTTTTTGTTTTTGTTTTTTTAGTTTAGTATTTATTTTTTATTTATGTATGTGTATGTATTTTAATGTATTATTATGATTATAAGTAGTAGTCATAGTAGTATATATTTATTTATCCATTTTCATTATTAATCTAATTTTCTTTTTTCTTTTTTTATGATGTTTGCTGATTTCAGGTAATTGTTTCTTTTGTTGCTAATTGCCTTCTTCAGTTGTTTTTGAAAGTAATCAAGCAAACTTGCTCTGGTTTCAAAGGGTTAATAACCACACAGGCTATAGAATTGATCTTCACACCTTTACAGTTGCTGATGTCGTGTCAGTCAAAAAAACTAACACCTAAAATTCTCAGTTAAAGTCACAGCTATCATTTGTGTCCATCAACTTGACATTTCGTTTCCGTCTCTGTGCGATGCAGCCTAGTCTTGTAGATATTCTCAGCTCCTCATTGCACTCAAACCTCAAGAGAGGTGGGACCAATTAAAAAGGGCCAGGGGGTGTTTTTTATATAGAAACAGTCTTTATTCCCCTGTCAAAGGAGGGGTGAAGGTGTCCCACTTCAGTGTGACCATTCTGAATCAGGACCCTCTCCGCTCCATCTGCCCTGTTTCCAGTCTAGACCTGCTTTCATCTTATTAATATCCACATCTGGGTTAATTAGGATGGAGACCGTGTTTCATCCAGAAATGGGACCGGCGCTCCAGCCACATCGGGCTTGAGAGAGACTAAATGGTGGTGTTCAGGGGTGGGTGGGAGGGGTGGAAGCCCTCTGCCGATCGGTGACTGCTGTGGAGAGGCGAATAACGCAGGATGTTGTTATTCTGACCCATATTTTCTCCTCTGTTAGGGTTACCTGAGTTTCAAATGGGCTGCCTGATCTGATCTACACTCAGAATTAAAGACCCAGTTTAAATGGTTATATTTTACAAAAGGTTAGGCAATATTTTGTTTTACATTAATATCATGATTTGAGACTAGATATGGTTTAAGATTTCTGATATCGTAATATCATAAATGATCGTAATATGGTATCGTAATAAGAGTCGTCTTTTCCTGATTTTAAAGGCTGAATTACAGTGAAATGATGTCATTTTTAGGGCTGTCAAAAGATGAATGTTTTGATTTGGGATTAATTGCAGAATTTCAATAGTTGACCAGGATTAATCAAAACTCCAACCACTACACAAAGTCCAATAACTAACACGTTTCATCCTGTTTGTTTAGTTTGTACAAAAACTAAAGTGTAAAAACGAGGCAATGTGACTGTTTGGGGTCTGTCGTCATTGTTACCCTGCCAAATATTTCACATAACACACTGTCCTAAAACCACAAGGTGTTATTTTTACACTGAGGTTTTGTATGTTTAAATGTGCTTTAAAGATACTCATAAGTGGATTTTGTCTCCGCTGGACTGTGAGGTTACTTGTTTTTTCCCTTTACAGTCTTTATGCAAAGCTCAGCCGACCAGCTGCTAGAGGTAGCTTCATATTGAACATCTACAAGTAGCTGTCATAGTAGCATCGATCTAACTCTGAACATTATAGCAAATAATGCTGAATTCCACTAACTTCGAAAATGAGGTGACCATGTTGCAAAAAGTCGGACAACCAAGACGTTAATAGCTGTAGCAGTTGATAACTATGTATTACGCTGTATTTTGTGCATACAAATATACCATAGCAAAACATTTCCAGAGAAGAAAGTTGGACAGTACTATAAGTATGTTTTATGACTGATTAAATTCAGTCTGAAAGGAGGAACAGTAGCAGCAGCAGAAGAAAATATAGTTTTAATAATAGATGTTATCTGTATTATATTATATCATATTATATATATTATCAGAATTACTGCCATGTGGAGAAAATGTAGGCTGTCTGTGGCCTTGGAGAAAACTAGGACAGAGATTATGTAGAGAAAAAAAAGATACCCAGGCATTTCTCAAAGCGAAGGAATGTATAGAAAGTTCTGGGTCAGGGTTTCTTTCTTCACCATCAGCTAAATCATGTGTGCAGCGGCCTGGTACTTATTTCTTCTACTGATAAATGCAACATTTAATTTGAAAACAAGAAGCAGCCCTTAAACCTTTCCATCCGCGGCCCTGTTTGTTTTGCTTTTGTGATCAATCAGATTCCACCATCCTTTCAACAGATCCACTATGAGTACAAGGAAAAACAATCTCCTCAAATGCATGACTCATGTCATTTTCGAGTCAGATGTCCCTGGGATCACTATGGTAACCGGCTGTGCGTACAGGAGGTGATTTGGACAGCAGTGGTTTGGTTCGGAGGTGCGTAAAGGCTGTTCACAAATCCTGACTGTCGAAGAGCCAGGCTGCAAATGAATGGCTCCCTTCCAGGATGGTCACCTAGCAACCACCAGTTAATCACATGAGGTGAACTTCCCCGCCGAACCCGCACTCCACACCCCCTCTGTACAAAAGCAAACCTGTTAGGGATGCTTCACAGTGCAGGAACGTATTTTCAGAATGACAGACCATGTATCTTGCATTTCAAAAAATAACTCTTGGAAGGAAAACAAATGTTTTTAGGAAACTGTTGTCCTTGCTGTCTGAAAGGTAGTTGAAGTAAACTTGATGTTAACATGATGTTTCATTCCAAAGTGACCAAAGAGGCCAAAGATCACTTGTTATGATTCTATCTTTAGATGGAGCTCATTACGTTTTGCTCATTTATGTTGAAGTTTTGTCATTTAAAGTTGGTGCAAACATCACCTAAAGTAAGATTGTCTAAATTTTGAAAGATGAAATATCACAGTCTTCTTCAAAAAAATGAATTAGCTGGCTAACTGAAGTAGCTTATGATGGCTAACCTTAGCTAATGTAAGCAAACTTTAGATAGAGTTATTGTATATTTGTATATTGTGCAAATGAAATTAGTTTACCAGTTTAGGGATTTTGTAGCTTTTTCTCTGCTTGTTACGATGTAACACTACATTTTAGTGGTCACGTGTTACAGATTGTTATACCAAAGCAACTGAACCCACCAGCTCACTCAGTTTTTCATTTTACTGCTTGTGGTCTTATGGTATGTTCCCCTTGTTGTTATTTCAGAGATCCAGGTGAGAACTCCAATTGGAACAGCTCCTGAAGTCAGATTTCAAACTCGAAAAGTTGACGAAACCTCACCAACCCAAACCTCAAAACCCAAGATGGCCGCTCTGTGTATCAGCAGTAGTGAAAGCTGCGGTAATGTAGGCTACTGTTTGTGATCACTTTGTGTCTCATCAGTGGACATGTGCCTATGGTGTTCATGTGCTACTGATGTTGCCAATAATGGCAAACCTTGCTAGAACTGGTATTACTAACAACATCTTGGCCGTCCGACTTGGGGCTACCTGAACACAGTAAACTCGTGTGTGATGTCTCTTCAGTCCGACTTACAAGGTAAATGTAACGCAGCATCTTTTTTATGTTGCCTAATGATGGCTCAACAGTATCGGTTGCTGGATGGCCATCACTATTTTGAGACATTGGCAACCAGTTCTTTGCCTTTGGTTGCCAATGGTGGCATCGACTTTTTAACATATATAAAGTAGCCAACATACCAAAAATAAGTACATTTTTAGTATTTGTAGCATTTGTGATTTTTACTGTTACAGTCAGAAGCAGACGACGCAGCACGTGCATTGTTGCGTTTACTTGCGTGTGTACCATCATATGTTTTGGAGACATTGGTGATGTAATTACAGTTGTTGGACTAGGTGATGAAAAATTCTATCAACTCATCAACATAATGCAACTAATGTGCATTTTGATTCAACTTACAAAGATGCAGATGAACAAGAATGAACAGATAAGATCAGATAAATGATATAATCAGATAAAACACTACAATAAATTTTGTTTCGTTACTATAATTAAGCTTTCAAACATTCTTTTATGTTGCATCAGGCTGATGTTCTACTTAGTAGAGTGCATATAGTGCATAGTATGGCATATCTTAATTACTCAAAATATTAACAATTAGCAATAGTTTGACATTTAGGGAAATATGCTTGTTGGCTTTCTTGTGGAAAGTTAGATGACATACTGTTCTTAGAGATCGATCTTCATAAAAGACACGTTCTCTTTCTGTTGTATCAGGCTCTTCCTGCCGCTCCTCCTCCTGCAGATCAATAAAATAAAGGAATTTTTAAAATTCTGCACTATCCCCTTTAAGCTAATGAGTCAAGATAACCCTCAAATGAAGGATAACAGATATTGATTCTTACAAATAAGATGTGTTCTCAATATGTTGCCCTACTATGATATAGGCGAACAAGGTTTCCACCTAAATGTCTTGCCAAGTTTAGCTTTAAAGGACAAAAGACACAAAGACTGGCTCTACCTTATGCTTATGAGAGCCATGCATCACATTGATAAAGGAGCCAGACACCATTTCTGGATGAGTGACCAGTGGAGAAATTACAACTGGCAGTCCATTTGTTCAAAAATAGAGCACCTCTCTGATGAGGGAGCAGATGTCCTTGAATCCTGCAGCCAAGTCAAGAAAAAAAAATAAATTGGAAAACGGCAGCTATCTGCTGGGCCTCAGCTGGCAAAGGCATTTCAAAGTCCACTTTGAAACGTTTCTCTCGATTTCTTGACTCTGTTATGAATGTATGAAACCAGTTGCTTCTTTGAGCCACATGGTGTTGCATGTTGTCAGGTATCTGTCCATGTTGTATTGACAAGATATATCAACAGATTCAGCAGCATGTATTGAATTAGTCTTTTTGCTCATTATCCAGAAAATACTCAAAAAGCTTAAACTCGGTCTATCAAGTGCTCACTTATGTTCTTCTAAATTTCAGGAACCTTTTCAGAAATTTGTGTGACTCTTCTCTCACCAACGTACAAGTGGAAGGGAATGTCAATGAAGGTCTTCAAAGGTTCCTCCCATCACAGATGTTAAGTTATATTTGGCCCAGGACACCTGCAGCGGGCTCAGCAGGAAGTTCTGGAGCCCCAGAAGCAGCCGCCTCCACAGCTTCTCTCGCCACTGTTCAAACGTCACATACATTCATACCTTAATTACACTTACACTATGTTTAATGTGCACAAATTCTTAAAGCTGGCAAAGTTTGTAATTTTTACAATATAACTTTTAGTTAGATTTGCTGAAACTGGTATTATAGTAGTGCAGAGGGCAGATAATCTGTGAAAAACATCATGTTATTCCTACTCCTCGTAGTGCTTCTAATAGCATTTGCAATTATCAACAGCGCCTGACCGAAAACAACCGATCAGAGCCGTGAAGTCTCTAACGCAGCTGTCATCTGCAGTCAAACTGATCAAATACAAAACAAAATTCTGTTACTGCTAGAGCTGGGTTTTGTTTGGGGTTTTCCCTGAAACCAGTGCCAAAATGATACTTTTAAAATGGTACCTAAACTAAAGACTTACTTTTTTTATAATTGCAAAAGCAAATTCGAAGTTAAAGTGGAATATTTTACCTTTTACCTTAACAGTTTAAAGTACACTTAGATATATGAAATCATACAGCTTACTTATTTTACAGTATTATAGCTGTAGAATGAGAAAGTTTGTGACCTGGCTGCTGTGTTTTGAACAGTCAAGCCAAAAGCAAGCACCACCAGTCAGAGCACACTTTTGGGCATCTCCTAAAACAGTTTGAATGCAGTTCAGGAGCAGTGACTGACATGACTGATAGCTGCGTTACTGACTTCTTGGCTCTGATTGGTTGTTTTAATTCAAGCATGGTGGATTCTTGCATATTCCTTTAGAACAAGGAGGCAGAGGAGCATGATTTTTCACAATCTGTCTCATGTACTACTGTCTGGATATAGTGACAGTTTCAGCAAATATGGCAAAATGTTATATTAATAAAAGTTACTAACAATAGCTATAACCCTTTGATACCTGAGTAATTTGATTTTTTTTTTAAAACATGGGAGGGCAACAAGAAGTTGCCAAGAAGTATCCTAATAAAAAGCAAGAATTTAGTAAAAAGTTACATGAAAATTACCCCAAAATGCAAAATGAGAGAGAGAGAGAGAGCAAAGAAAGGTAGAAAATGAGCAACAAAAAAAACTTCAAGAAAAATGCAAAAAAACTTTTATTTTTTCTATTACCTCATTTTTACCCTTATGTTTTTGACAGAAATCAAACCAATTTTCTCTGGTTTCAAAGTTTAAATGCAAGTGAAGAAAAGTGATGTCTATCCAGGCGTTAAAGGGTTAAGTAAGCAGTTCTGCAACTTAACTGAAGTGGAAAGATACAAATCAAAGGGAAACACAGGCATAAATGAATCTAATTTTCAGAGATCCTGATGATGACAGGTTCCAACAAAACATATCTGTCATTATGTCCCACAGCAGTCTCAATCTTACCTCAAATGAGCCCACTGACATGCTCGGTGGAGCGTGCTAATGCACTTGACGGCAGTGTTTGTGATTGTGGAAGACACTTACTGTGCATGTCAGGCTGAGACTAATCATGTGTGGATCACACTTCATTTTTAAACCTTGTGCAACCGCTTGCTGACAAATGGACCATCCCAAGTGCTTCTGTGCAAACTAAGCTGCTGCAATCTCATTACCTGTCCCATCTCAACGTTACAGCATCCAACACAGACTTTGTGTTCTTCCCGGAAATGCATAGCTGTTTATTATTGCTGTTATTTATGATTATTGTATGTTTGTATAAAGCAGCTGCATTTGATAATAATAGGCTTCTTTAGTTATTAAATGTGCAAGAAAATAAATCAACTAATATAGTTATAACATGCATCTAAGTCAGAACAGTTATGACGCGTTTATGGATATTTTAAATTTATTCTGCAGACAATTTAACCCTTTGAAACCTGTATCGACATCACCTTTCTTGTGCTGCATTCTGACACCTTTCACAGGTTTTTAAACCTTTGAACCCTGAGCAATTTGATTTATTTTTTAAAACATGAAAAAGGATAACAAGCAACTTAGTAAGACATGTATTACAAATTGCAAGAAATTAGTAAACTAAGAAAATTATTTTTTAAAAAGCTAGGAAAACATCCAAAATGATACTTATAATTATCATAATCATATATTTAAAATTATTTTACAGAAGTATTTTAATTTTTAAGCTTCTTTGCTTTTGTTTCTTTTTCTGTTTTTTTGTTTTGTTTATTTGCAAATAATTTCCTTTTTTTAAAAAAATAATTTCTTGCTAATTTTTCTTTTAATATTGATCATTACCTTCTTCCCATGTTCTCGACAGAAATCAAGCCCATTTTAGACAGTTTCCTAAGGGTTAACACTTCTGTACACGGGCTGCATTAGATAGCCCGGTAGGTTACAATGAAGTGTAGTGAAAGTGAGGAGTGGACCCTGCTGACCCTAATGGATTAGCTTCAGTTAAAGCAGCTTACAGAGCATGCTCTGCAGGTTAAACAGGTGACTTCAGACAACTGCCTCTTTAGATATTGCTTTGTGAGATTAGCTCATACAGAAACAAAAGTAAAAACAGGTAATTCCACCAGGCACATGTGTATGGCCTGACATATTGATTATGCTATAACCAAGGGGATGTGCTAAAGTGTTCGTCATCTCTGTGCACTGTGTTTCTGACGAGGGGACCAGCTGATTGACGAGGGGACCAGCTGATTGAGTATTTGATCAGCCTGTTGTAAGAGCCTGACTGAATATTAGTTTCTGAAAACATGCAACAAAATGTTATCGATGAATTAACTGAATGCAGGACGCAGCACAGAATGTAAAACTTATTTTTCCTACATTGGTAACAAGTTATACCACAAAACCACAAGGCCTAATTAGAATATTTCTGCAGCTGGTCTAATCAGACTCTTTCCATTGGGAATATGCAGGCCATTATGCCAGCATAATTGTCTTTTATTTTTAGTGAGGTAGATCTCTGCTTTATACTGGGGTGCCATACCAATACCTGTTGTTTTGCAGGCAAGGCAGGAGGTGGGACCTCTTTTTTGATAATGGAGTGTCAGCATGAATCAGTCAGTCAGTTTATTACATAGATGTCAGACAGCATGCCCCCAGTAGGAGTGCAACACAGAAGCTAAGCAATGTACTGCTATAGATGGAGGTCAGTAACAAAATGAATATAAGCCACCTAAAAAAAGTCCTACCTAAAAATTCCATATCAGTTTAAGTATTTGAGAGCATTTTCAATGCTTGATCTTGCTGTCAGACAGCCTGTTATGACGGGGAAGCCATTAATAGTTTCAGTCCTTGATCAGTGACGCTTGTCAAAGCTACCTGACTCCTCTGACAAAAATATTATTTTCAGCACATTGATCAAGGGGCTGCTGGTCTATCGCTGCCTAACACATTCTCATCCCAACTTGTCACATGTTGTATCTTTGTCAGTGGACTTACGCATCTACATTTTCTGATTTAGGTATCCGTCTGCATCTGCTCTTTATGCTCCAGGATGTTGCTACGGTGATGTCAACAAATGCACATGGTGGGATGACATGCATGGTTGTGTTTAGGTAACACCAACACATGTAACAACTGCACGGATGGTTAGGTTAGGCATCAAAGTCACAGATGGTTAGGATTATAACTATGTGGCGATACTTACGCCATGATCTGAGTAAACTGATATGGCAAACCTCTTAAGCTTTGACTGTGCAACTGACTCAAATCTCTCAGTTGACTTGACGTCATTTACAGTCTGCACACATCACAGCCTCCAAAAGGCAGGCACACGGGCAGAGGATAATAGACTGTTGTTTATACGACCTCATTTTCACACTACGCTGGAAGGTCCTGCGCTCAGTGTGTCACGTCAGAGTGTGTTTTTACACCACACTTGTTCACAGTACACTGCATAGTTCCGTTCGTCAGCTGTGCAGGTTACGTACTGATCCTGAGACTCACTGTTCTAGTTGTCAGAGCTCCAGTAGCAGAATGTAAATTGTCAAACGGAGCAATTCTGTACAGAATATACCAATGTAGATGTGAGACTGCTTATGTTAATGGAAGTTCTATCAGTATTCTACATTTAGCTTGAAATCACTAATAAGCCATTATCTAAGGTTCTTGCTCCCAGCGGCAACATGTCTTCAGTGGTTCACTGTCTCAGATCCAGAACAGAGTTAGAGGCCACCGTGTTGTTTATAGAGTTATAGAGACGTCCATCTCTCCTTTTACAAGACTAGAAATTTTGACATAAAGGGAAACTTTGGTATTTTTCAGCCTGGACTCTGGACTTTTTAATGGGAACAACATTTTTTGAAATAGTATCAGTACTCATCAGGCAGCTGTGATACAGACTGCAAACATTTGTCTTTTACCTTATCTCTTTATACCTTTTCACTAACACTTCTAGTAGTGTTGACTTCCGCTCAAGTCACTTTTTGTGAGATTTCAGACAAGACTTCTTCTTTAGCAAGACTTAGTTAGACATCAGAACAAACAGACCGGATTGAGAAAAAGGTAAAGAAAAACATTTTTTAAATTTTTTTTTCTGCCAGGTGCTCTTCATTATGGTGTTGGACAATTATGTGTTGCAGGAATTGCCTTTTTTTCTAGGCCGACCTGAAAGTTCGCATTACCCTGGCTCTCTCCTCAGAAATTTTTTGTTGAATTTTGGATTATTGCACACAATACGATCTGTGGCAAACAAACATTTATGATACTTGCATGTTTTGTTTAGCAAGATAAATTAAACACCACTTTTATTATTTGTGAAGAAAATGAAATTGTCATCAGAGGGAAAAAGCTATAAGTGAACTCTGTAAAATCACGTCTTCAACGCTACCACAGTGTGGCTGTAAAGCTGTGTTTGGTGTTTTTTAAGACACATACAATCTTTAAAATTCATAAATTGGTTATTTACTGGGGTATTTTATGTCATATAACAAAACACAAAAGTCTCTTAAGCTAGTGTTCAACGCAGACCTCATTTAAGATATTTCACCAAAACCCCATAAAAAATGTTTTAAAGAAAAGAAAACATTGACTTTGAGACAAGGGAATCAGGAGTGGTAAAATGCAAAATCATTATCAAGTTTTAGGACTCTGTGCGGGCTATATCCTCTAAAAGTGCTTGTTTTTGCCACTGACAGACTCAGATTGTTATTTTAAGTGTCTGACAAAATAATGGAAAAAATATAAAAAATAAATAAATAAAATATATAAAGAAATAAAATGTTTTTTTTCCCACCAGAATGAGTCTTCTTAATAATAAATAAAATGATAAAGGGAAAGGGAAAGAAAAACATTTTATTTCTCAGAAGGGATCCTTTCCATAATGTTGTCAGACACTAATGGTAACAATCAGAGCCTGTCAGTGGCAAAAACAAACACTTTTTACATTTATGATGCACAATTGCCCCATAGGATTACATTGCAGTCTATTTCTTACGTGCTGGCTGCAGCACTTTACTCAATACTGACCTGATTTCAAAAAGATTTTTGTACCACTTAGGCACAAAAACATTAGATCAAAGGGTCCAGGCTGAAAAATATACAAATTAGTCTTTAATCTCAGATATGAAATTAAGATTGAATATTTCGTACAAGAGGAGTATTACCCCCAGACGCCCAAAAACTCCTTGTTCTTAATATATTTAGCTCTGGTCTGACATTTCTGATGAATGCTGGTATTAGTTTGCAGGCAGTGGCCCACACAGAGGACCAGCAGAACCTCAGACAAGAAAACTACCAACCATTGTGCCCACACATCCCCGCTTAGGGAAGGCCTGAATCTGCACAGGAGAATACTCACTCGAACACATGCACAATGATGAATCTAACAATCTGTGCACCCACACAGATGGCCGCTGCATTTTGTCATTCCTCTGCCTCTGGTGCACTCCAAGCTTGCAGATGCTGTTTTCGTTAATTTGTTAGTCATGTGTTAATCCTGTCAGAAAGACCAGCCCGTGTGTCTGAGTCCACTTCAAGTCAGACCACCGATCGGGATGAATCACTGCTCCCTCCCACCAAACTTGTGCTTTTTTTTAGAACCCTTGCAGTATTTTTTTTTTAAACAAGCTGTTGTGGTCATGCATTGTGTGCCTTTTGGCAGAAGACAAGCTCTTCTGGTTCAGGAAAGGCACTTTAATAATCAAAATACCCCAAGAATAAAGAAAGCATTGTGTTTGTCAAGCTACAAATCAAACCATATCTGACATCACGATTGTTGCAATTCACAATCACAACGGCAGCTGTGTCCAGTTTTCTATATATATACACACTTTTTTTTTTTTTTTCTTAGCTTCGTGGTAGAATGGTAGCCCGTCGTCTGTACACTGTATCCATGACAACTGAGTACTCAGTGATCAGCATTCAACTTAACCTAATGTCAAAATTAACCAAAGCCTGGAGACACTTTCAGTGGAATAAAAGTTCGCCTCTAAGAATTTGTGGTCATGACTCTGACATCACTGCATTTAGAGATATGCTGGTGTCAGAGACTTTAGACTGAGACAAAATCCTTCATCCTTCCTCTCTCAACTCAACAAATGAAGCAGTCTAAGTGGTCTTAAATGTACTTTTGATGTAATTTGTAATATAATTTGATGACTGATTGCATAACCAGTAAAAAGGAAGTGTCTGGCACTACAAAAAGTGCAGTCACATGCGTGATTAGTTTTTTTCCCCTTAATGCATCATATTGAGCTGGATTTTATTTCATCAGCACCAGGAATACAGCACACAAAAACATAAATCACAATGTAGAAGTTTTTGTTGGCTTAGGAGTACAACACAGAAATTTGCAGCCATTTACATCTTCTAAGGCCTCACTGTGCAAAAGCAGATGTGGTATGTAGAAAAAGAGGAGAAGCACTTTTATGGTAATGGATACTTGTGTAACCCCACTTACTCCTCTCCGCTCATCCCTCTAGATTCTGTAACTAAGAAACCAAATCAACGGCTCATCAGTGGGTTTGGTTAATGCCATTGAGCTCGCTTTTAAGGATAAAAGTGTCCTTTCTCTTCTTGGGCCACTCTTTCTCTTCTTTATGTTGCCATTAGGTATAATTAGGAATAATCAAGCTTTTACACATTTTCTAATGTAACCATTTAGCATATGCAGGCTTTCATGGAGAAATTTGAGCCCCTTCATTGTTTTGGAAGAACAAGGATCACTGTGTGGACGGTCTGCCTGCACTCTGTTTTATTCATATGGCAGGTTATTTGTGAGTTCAGTATTGTACAATGCTTCTGAATATTTCAGTACGAGAGGCTGTTCCAGATCCAGTAGCTGAAAATGTCAGTGTGATTTTAATGGGTCAACTGCAAATAAACCAGATCAGTCAAAGTTGTGAGATTGAGGTTTCCAAAGTAAACGTTATTAACTTAAAAACCTGGTTGCCCAGGGGCAAAACCACAAGATGCTATCAATCTGTATGAATAAGAAAGAAAGGAAGAAAGAAGATACAAACATGGACTCTACTTAACATACAGGTTGTTTCCTCACCTCAAATCTGGAAATCCGGGGCCAGAATCACTGTTTCTGACAGACTGTCACACACCTGATGTTTTTATCTCTTGTCCTTTCACACTTGAACATGCACAGCATGACCTCCTCTTTGTAAGGCAATATGTGTGCTTCTGTTTTTGACATACGTATACATGACATAATGTAGCCTAGACATTGACAAAAACCTCCAGTCACACGGATGTGATTGGCATTTTCTCAACAGTTGACAACATGTGACACAACTTATGCAGTTGTACTTGTTAGCAGGGATGATCTAACAGGATTAGTTTCTCTTCTGTCATCTTATTTTGCAATCATTTGGTCACTGAGGTTTCAAAATGAGACAAGGAGCTGACAGCCATGCTAGATGCTGTGTGAATCTGTAATGTGCTGATGCTAATGGGAATACCATTTATTTTGCAAGTATTTGGTCATTAACCAAAGTATTAGACAAATGGAAACTGATGATGACATTATAGGGGATAAGTTTGAGGATCATCTAATTCACAGGACACATCCTCTGAGGATAATGAATTTTATGCAAATCATTGATCGTTTTTGAGATATTTCACAGGTTAAGTGAAACCTTTGTCCTGATGCCCCGACACTATGACTGGGCACAAGCCTAGGGGCCCAAAGTCCTCCATCTGCAAAATGTCATTTAGATTAACACCTACTGACCAGGAAGACACTCAAAATGAACACAAAGAGAAACATAAAGATGCAAAGGAACTGCAAAGAGAAACAAAAAGACTACAGAGACAAAAGGACTAGAAAGAGCCACAAAGAGATGTAAAAGAACTGTAAAGAGACACAAAATGACAAAAAAAGACACAAAAGTAGCTCAAAGAAACATAAACAACTACAAGGAGACACAAAATGACCACAAAGAGACACAAAACAACAACAAAAATGATGCAAACTGACTACAAAATCTGTGTGTCTTGCTTCTATTAGGGGAGGTGGTGGGGCCTTTTACATATCTGTGCCCATGGGCCCATTGTCTCTTAATCTGCCCATGGCTGGAGATAAATAAAGTAATTTAATGAAACTGAATTGAAAAAGGCCACCACTGTCTCCTCCTCCAAGATAAAAAAAACTTGTTTCTAATGATATTTGTAAAAATAAAATAAAATAATTTAAGTAAAATGAAATAAAATAAAACAACAGGCTTGTTTCTGTCTAAAAAAAGAAAAAGAAAAAAAAAAGACTACATTACCCAGAGAGCTGTGCCGTAGTATAAATAGTAACGAAAGGGGCGTTCCGTCAGTGACATGTGGAGGAGGTAAGAAGCGGATTGCTGCCGAGGGCGCATTCAGCTGTCAGAGATAACGCCGCTCAGCCTGCTCTTACCTGGAGTTTCACTACCATGGACTTAACCGAGGATAGCGCTGTGGAAATTATCCTGTGCTGACCCACTTCTTCACGCGTTGCTTTCTCTCCCTGTCTTTGACGCCTTCTCTCGTTTCTGCCAGGTAAAGTCCGTCTCTATGTGTAGTTTTTCCCAGCCGGAGCATTGTTCATTTTGTCACTGAGCTGTGAGCATCCCTGTCGAGGAAGTAGCCCACGCGCTCATTTGTTGCTGTTGTTTTGCTGCAGCTCGTGCGGTAAAAGAACGAGGCGACTTGACATTTAAAAATTAAGCTAGCAGAAACGTTAGTGTCCTGTTTGGCAGCTTAGAAAACAGTTAAATTGTGTCACAAGACGCTCAAATTACTTTTAATATTAAGTCAACGGGCTATACAGATAAAAAAATACAAAGTTTGTGTAATTTATGTGTCGTATGGAGCGGTGAGGAGCATCTGAATTTGGGTAAATATGACCTTTAGTTTCATTCGGACAAATCGATATTATGGAAACAAATAACAAATATTTAATGAAAATGTCACCGAATGAAACTAGACCTTTTTTGTTTCATGTTACAGTCCTGCAAATTGGGAAGTTATGTCAAAATGTCAAGCTAAAATGTTGTTAAAATTTACTGTGTTTTTTGGTTTTGTCGTGAACACTATCCTTTTGGACAGAATTAGAATTTAACACTTAACCAGTGTAAGTAGTGTTGGGTTCACTAAGGTTTTCATTCTCTCGACCTGGATACTGGAGGATGGTGACCTAAATTGAAGGTGTGCATGTATTGTTTTCACACAGCTAACAAAAGTACACTGCTAGCATCTAAACTTGAGTTTAGTTTTCTGGGTAGGTATTTTTCATTGTTTCATTTCTATTAGTCAATTCTATGGGTGTTTTACATAAATATGTCCATCTTTAACCCCTTGGAACCTGGATCAACATGTGTTTTTGTTGCACTGAGTTTAGACACCCATTACAAGCATTGAAACCTATGGAACATGAAAAAAATGATTCGATTTCTTATAAGAACAGGGGGAAAAGGCAATGAGCAACTTCGCAAGAAATGTCTGGAAAAAAATGGCAAATAAATAAATTAAAAAAATTACAAAATAAATAAATAAAAAAAATTACAAATAAATAAAAAAATAAATTACAAATAAACAAAAAAATAAATTACAAATAAATAAATAAATAATAAAATAAATAATTATAAATATATAAATAAAATATATAAATAGTAATATGAGACAAGAGAATTGCTTAAAAATTAGCTATGGGGGGATTATTAGATATTATCCACAAAAAAAGGGAAAAAGTTCAGAAAACTGTTCTTGTCATTTGTATGAATATACATATTTAAAGTTGTGCAGGAAGAATAAAATTTTTGTTTTTTTTTTAATTTTTCCCCACTTTCTTACGGTCATTTTCATGTCCCTTTGTTTTTTCTTTACTTTTTCTTTTGCTTATTTTCAGGCTCTTTTTATAATTTTTTTCCTGATTTTTGTTCTAAATGGAAAATGACTGTACATATATATTAACAAAATTCACATGCCATATTTGTAGAAGCGCAATGGGCTCTATAACTCATCTTTATTTCTACTATAAATTATACAAAATGTAAGTCATTGCTCTTCTTAAATTGTTACTCCTGACCTTACAACAAGAATTGCTCTGAGGATTGGCTACTGAAAATTAAGATTCAGATCAGACTGACCAAAATCAGAATCACAATCAAAAATACTTAATTGATCTCTGAGGCAAAATTGTGGATCATTACAGTCACTCTGAAGCCAAGCATAGAGAATTATAGAAAGCAGAAATAAGTACTAGCACAATCTATATAAAAACAGAAAATTGGAACACAGTAATAATGAAAACAAATAGCATTAGTATGTAATATATATGTTTAACGTGCAGAGTGTGTAAAATACAAAAGTGTGTGCTTTATTCTACAATACAATATATAATATCAGTATATATAAGTTAAACATGTATGATGCAATAATGTACAACACAATGTATAAATGAGTAGAAAAACAATATATACAGTATATACAATATACTGTATATATTACACATATTGTATATATACAATATGTGTAACATGTAAAATGAAGCCCACATTAAAGAGCTGAACAAATATGGCACATTTGTTTAATTGCACTAGTTGAATTTTTGCATGAATCATCATAAAATTAATGATTGATACCCCTAGATCATTTTAGTTTGTGGGACACATACAGCTCAATTTGATTGAAAGTGGGCCAGAACTGTCAAATGCAGAATAACATATAAATAACAACACCTCCAAATGTTTCCCTTTCTTTTAGTGTAAGAAGACATTCTGAAAAGGTTATTCCTTTTACCAAACAGATGATGAACAGCAGGAGATGTCTTTAGAGAAATAAGTGCAACAATGTGTCTGCATGTGTACACGTTTCTACTCCTAAGTGAAGTAACGCTGGCATCACCACACCAAACTTAAGAGGAACCTCTTGTACAAGCAGCTTCAGACTTCCATCTTGAAACAATATACTAGGAACCCCAACTACTAAGGCACTGCCCAAATGTTTGATTTGTAAGTGGTCTGTAAGGCAGGTAAGCAGGTTAAATTATCCCTCCCCTCATCGACCATTTGAAAAATCAAATGTTTTGGCATGGCCTTAGTATTATATTGTTGTAAGATAGAAGTCTGATACAGCTACTGATTGACAAAATTTTCACAATCTTCATTTTATTTATTGTTTTTTCAGATAACTGCATTCTAATCAGGATAAAAAGCCTCTGAAGCAGCTTTTAAATGAAGTATCTGCTCACTGTTTAACTTGCTCCTGACACCTGGCACCTCTCAGCCTCCACAAGTACATCAATATTAGGTGTGCAAAGTCATCCAGTGGGCTGGATTGTACACTTTTAAGGGGCTGGTTCTGGTCCGCAGGCCATATGTTTGATCCCCCTTACCTAGATGATCATAATCATTGCTGTTTTCAGTTGTTTTTAAACTTTGTCAGCTATTGACAACTATAGCCTAACAGATATATCAGTCAGCTGATTTTATTGGCCAATATATAGAGTTATTTAGAATAACCAAATTCCTAATAAAGTTTACTTATTATTTATTTAAATGTAAATCTCAGGTATTAAATCATTTGTAGTTTTTATTTATTTATTTTTATTATTTTAAAAAAATATTTTTTATTTTTATTATTTATTTTTATTTATGAAGGTATTTACTAACACTGTCACTTTAACATATGCTGATGGACCTGAGTTACAAGCTTCCTTCTTTTTATATGTCAACTGGTACAGAATTACAAAAAAAACAAACCTTAAACCTTTTTCAGGGCATTTGTGTCCATTATGATAAACTTTAGTGTTAAACTATAAAATACCATGCCTTCATACCAAGTATTTTTAAAAAAAAAACATATTATGAGTTTTTTACTCCCTGTTATTGGCATCAGCATCTGCCCTAAAAATCCAGTGTCAGTCAAGCTCTACTGACAACCTGTGTGTACATGAACATGGAGCTGTAACAAATAAATGTTCAGTGTTTTTGGTTAATTGATGACTAATGGTTTATTTAGATTGTCATAGGTTCATATTGTGCTTATCATTTAAATAATTTGCTGAGCGAAGCATTCAATAATAATGGCTTAAAAAGTGTGATTTGATTCAGCTCTGCTGTATGTCTGTGACTACTCTAAAGACCTTTTGGTGTCAATCCTTTGCAGGTGCCGTCACCCCTGAGGAATCATGTCGGACAAGATGTCCAGTTTCCTCCATATTGGGGACATTTGTTCCCTGTATGCAGAGGGCTCCACCAGTGGATTTATCAGCACTTTAGGGTAAGTCTGCTTGTTTTTCTGTGGGTTGTCACGAGCCCTTTAATACCTCCACTTCCCTGCTGCAGGACTCCAGGTGAGTGTGACTGATGGATGGATATTCAGACAGTGTTGTCCAACCATGCAGTATACACAACTACACAACAGTACAAGCTGCAAAATAAAAACAGTAACTATGTAGCTCAATACAGTACATTTTATTTGATGAGGTAGTATTTATTGCCCCTGTTTGGATTGTGGTAGTTACCGTCAACAAAAGCATTACTGATTTCTTTCCTCCACATTTATGGTGAATAATAAGTTGTGTGATTTTAGTGAAATAAACCAGTTCTGGGTGGCAAAACAATGGCAAAACAAGCTTTTTTAAAGAAATTTCAAAATGTTTTAAGAGAATTTAGTTGAGATATGCAGAGGTGGACTTGAGTTATAGTTGAGGTAGATAGAGAAATGAGGGATTGTCGAATGCCTTTCTATCTTTAAACACAGTGCTTAGACTGAGCTCTCTTTAGACTCAAGCTCACAGTAATAGGACGAGCCCATTTGCTCTGCAGTAATTTGGTTGCATGAATTCAACAGTAACTTTCTGTTTTCCCGGGATGGTTTCACACCAAGGGTTATGGTGAGGTGCTGATCACTGGCAGTAGGTTTCATTATGGAAAACAAGTGTTGTACACCCTAGCTATGTATGCATTTCACTCTTGATAACATTGTCTAATAAATGGAAATATGATCATCGGAATAGGAGAGATGGTGGATCCTGCTGTCGTCATCGCTCTCCTTTTATTTCCTTGATGTTCTGTGCACAGTAACTGCGGCCTCAAATTACCCTGTCTCTCCCGCTACATGCTGAGCACCATTTATTTAAGCACTTGACGTCTTCCCTCCCCCCTAATTGTAGGCAACGAGTTAAAAGTGCATCTCATTATGTGCAAACTGAGCAAATACAATTGACAGGCACAGAAATAGAAGGCTAAATGGAGAATATAGAGGAGTGGGTGATCCCATATCCCAGTCCACCATATCTAATAGCATGTCTGACATGCCAGGCTCTATCTCCCAAACTTTATTGTCTTGCATCAGTCCTGTCTTGTTCCTATTTTTCCATGCTATTCTCTGCCCCAGGGTGCTTGTTTTTTTCCTCCCGAGGTGAAAATTAGCACAGCATTTGATTTGTCACCTCCTCCCTCTCCCTTTTTAAGTGCTGCAGTCTTCCTCCTTTTGCTATGTCACTATTCTGTTTACCACTCACCGCCATGCAGCAGCCTCCTCGTCGCCAGCTCTCAGAAACCGTGCTCTTTCACAGCTTAGCGTGATGCGTCACCCACCATGGCAACAAATATGTGCACAGCTTTGAAGACTGCCACCATGACAGAGCTCGTTTGTCAAATTTCCCATCCAGTGTTGTTATGCCTAGTAATCATTTCCCCCGGTGCTGCCGTGAGTGCTCGCTGTAATAGAGAGGAGCTTAGAGGACACGTCTATAAATAGCATCATTGTATTAGGTGTTTCTTTTGCTGTCAGCATACTGAATGTGACCCCTGAGAGATGGCTGAAGCCACCTGGATCCTCAGAGAGCACCCAATCTTGACGCTGGGGCGATGGGATACAGCCATGATGCTGCATCCCAGAATGCAAGAGACTTGACCTTGGATACTGGTAGCCTTAGTTGACAACCCTGTTCATTTTGGGCCTTGGCTCATCAGTACATCAGTGTGATCAAGGCTCCTCATTCCTACAGAGGAGATTCTCACACCATGTGCTTTCTTCCCTCATCATCACAGTGCTCCGGCAGTGCAGGTTATACTGCATGAACTATAAAAAGATGTAACTGACTGGACCGGCGAGAACATCCTACTGAGTTGTTTTATTTTAGCTGCTCTACTATCTCATAGTATTCCCAGGGGTTTCCCTAGAATGCCTTGGTATCATGGGACCACTTAAAAAAAACATGTTTTACCAATGTTTTTAGTATATTATGTGGATAGACAAGATAACAATAAATAATAATGGTGCTAAAATAGATTATAATGAGGTAGTGCTGTTGTTGTACTCTTTAAAAGAGAAACCCGGGTTCCTTTCTTGGGTACAGATACACTGATATTACAATCCATCTACTTGTGCCCCAGTTTAGAGTTTTTATCCTCATCCTCTCAGTCGTTGATTGACAGCCTCTCACATAAAGCATATTTCCTTTAATAATACTCAAAATATTAATGTCATGGCAGAAATGCAGAGGAAATATTTAATCCTTTCTCCATTTATTTTAAGCTAAAGTAAGTGTTTTTTGATTCAATCTATTCATCACATGAAATCATATGAATACAATTCTAGTTCTATTAATTTGCGCATTTTAAACAGTGTAATAATGATAAATATACTGTATATTGATGGGGGTTAGTGGTATATTAGACAGGGTCCTCATTTAGGATCCTTTTGGCCTGTGGGTAAAAGCTCTTCTTTTCACCAAAATAGATATTGGCATTAAAACAAAAACCGCTTGGTAACAGTTAGGAAAAGATAATGTGGCCTAAATCACCCGCTTTTGGTGCCATAATCCCAGCTGGAAACTAGTGTTGTCAAAAATATTGATATATTGATATTTGAAATGGTTTCAGTACCCATTACATGGTATCAGTACTATTGATACTGCTTTCTTGCTCTTTCTCTCCAACAGCAAGTTCACAAACACACAGACACACACACACACACACACACACACACACACACACACACACACACACACACACACACACACACACACACACACACACACACTGCTGCAGTACCCCTGCCTCCTGTCACTCAGTCACAGTGCTATCTACTTATCACTCTTTTCCTTTGCTCCAGTTGCATAAGAGCTTTTGCAGCACAGTTTGTTTTGTCTTTTATTACACAGAAATACATTTTGAATGTGTGACATTCTTAGAGGCCTTAACATGTGCACTGCTATAAGACTATTGTTTTCTTGAATCAAAGAATTTAATTTATTATCCCTTAATTTATTGTTTATTCACTGAGACTAAATAAGACCAAAAAAGTTGTCACAATCATGTTAAAGCCTTGTTATATTATTAATATAAAAAAATAGATAAATGTATGCCCTTTTTCCGTGTGGAATTGAAAATGGTATTGAATATCAATGTATTTTAAGGTACTGTATCAGAGTTAGAAATTCCAGTGTAGTGACAATCTTAGCAAATATGCAGCAATGTCTTGTTAAAAAAAAACAACCACTTTTTGTGGCTATAAAGCCGCTGGACAAACAGTAATGGTTTGTTAAAAAACAACTGGCTTTGTTCTTTGTTGGTCTTTGTAATTTTTATTTCACTCCCATTATTAGAGAACTACTTTACAAATTAAAAGTTGTCGCGCACAAACCATATGAAAATATACAAGTGCACCTGAAACAATTAATCAGTTAATTAGAACATTAAATAGAAACTATTTTCATAATCATGTAAGTCATTTTTCATGCGAAAACATTTCGTGCTTCTGGCTTGTCCCTATACACACACACACTCTCACACACACGTATATGTATGTGTGTGTGTATGAGGACTTCCTGCTTTTCCTGTTATTTTTTTATGAATTTGAATTATTTCATTTATTGAAACCTTTTTGCATGTTTATTTTTACTCTATTACTTAAATGCATTTTCCTGAAATCACATTAACTTTGTCAAAGCTTATTTAACACTAGGCCTACATCAGTTTCACTACTGTAGAAGTTGTTCTTGCATCCTTTTTTGGTGCAATCCTTCCAGTCTTGGCCATGTGCCAGAGTCTTTGCACACAGCACAAAACCTGCCCTTATATCATGTTTAGTGTTTACCTGTGCTAATAGGTAACTTATTATCAAGTGGGATTCATCATTGAGCACACCTGGTCAGAACAGTTTTAGATGGTTAAGAATGTTTGATTTATCTGCAGTTGACTTATCTTACCTTGTTTCTTACCAGAAAATTAGGGGAAATATGAGATAAATTTAAGAGAATGTTGCTGCATGAGGCTCACTGTCTGCTATAGCTGCAGCACACAGACCCTGATGAAGATCTGTGAGTTGCAATGCATGTATTCTCTCCATATGCCAAACATGCTAAGAAATTATATAATCAGGTGGAAAATAGTAAAAATGACAAATTACAAGGAAAAAGCCCAAAATGACACCCAGAAATAATACAAGGCATTTTTTAATACTTTGATGGCTGTGGGATAACAATTGCAGTTTGAATGGGTTTCAGTGGTGCATTTTTCGCACCTAACAGTATGAATGTAACAATTTTGATTACACATTGTATTTTAGACTTCTTGTAGGAGCTGAGCTGGAAATTCCAAGGTCAAACAAAAATACACAATCTTGCCAAAATATATGCCTTATGCATGAACACAATCAAAATAATAAAAAAAGAATGAAAAGCACTAAGGGTTAATAAATACACTTTTTTTTATTGCTTTGTGAAAATGCTGTGAAAACCTCCTAGTGGGTTATACTGTAGTTATTGTAATGGTATCTGTCAGTTTACCTTTCTGTAATAGGATATTTTGCACAAAGTTACTTGATAGAAACTCTATATTTATTACGTTTAGAAGTTGATATAATTAGATTTTGGGTACACGGGCTTTATGAATTATTAGCAAAATAATTAAGATGTCTGTTGGTTTTTACAGTATTACCCTGATTAGCATAGGGGGTTTTATTATAATGTTAATATAAGTTTGATTGTTCATGTGTGGATAATCGAAGCTTTTCGAGGGCGTATTGAATTTTAAAGTCTACATAAGTTGCATGTGTCTTGAGTGATTGACTCATTGTAACGATGGCTGTGTCCCCAGGCTTGTTGACGACCGCTGTGTGGTACAACCAGACACAGGAGACCTCAACAACCCACCCAAGAAATTCAGAGGTAAGGCCTGAAAAATCTCTCACTTCTCACTTGCTTACACTTCTCTTCGTCAGTTAAGTCAACACATTAGTTTTTCACTAGTAGTTTTACTTCTTAGCAGTTGGGGTAAAAATTATCGTTTTCCGGTCTTTACCTCGCTATCTGTTTTGAAATGTGGTCTTTGGTGTTCTCTCAGACTGGTCAGCTGTAGTTTCAGTAAGAATAGCAGGTGTGCATTTGATTCTCAGAGGGGAATCATAGGACGAGGGGAGTAAATCGTGTGTAAAAGCGATGGAAAGAAAATGCTTCACATTAACAGCACTAACTAAGGCCTCCATCAAGTATCTGCTGTAGAAATTTCTATCAGATATGGCCATTGCTGCCTATTGCAACAAAGTCACTTTTGAAAATCATACACAATACAAGCCTGGAGTCGATCAGTATTTAATCAAATCATCTAAATCAAGGCTTTATTAGTGGATAGGATTGGCACTGGAAGGCACAAGGAATAGTAGAGTAAGTGGTTGTTTTGGGTGAGAGCCCCTATAGAGCTGTTTCAATTCTTTTTGGCTTTTTTTGGGTTCAAATGGTGTTTTATATTACTCTGATTTTTGGTTGGGGCAAGGTTTGGACCTTCTGAGCGGAGTTTGCATGTTCTCCCCGTGTCTGCTTGGGTTTTTTCTGGGTTGTCTGGCTTTCTCCCACATTCCAAAGACATGTAGGTCAGGTTAATGGGGACCGTAGGTGTGAATATGGTTGTTAATTGTTGTCTGTCTATATGTGTCAGCCCTGCGATAGCCTGATGGCCTGTCCAGGGTGTACCCCGCCTCTTGCCCAATGACAGCAGGGATAGGCTTCAGCTTCCCCGCGACCCTAACGAGGACAAGCGGTTTCGGACAATGAATGAATGAAGGAATGATTTTTAAACCATGAATTCGTGCTTTTATTCTCCTCTTCAACCAAAAGTTGCTTTGCATTAAAATAAAGTCACTTTTGTGTTCCGAAAACTATGTTGAGATGGAAATGGTTACATTGGCATGTTATCTTGTTGGAAACATGTTTTCCATTGATTAATTCTATAGCCTTCAGATATTCTGCTCACTTGGAAAAAAATGGCCCAAAAACATTTGGCTATCCATTACATGAGCTGCTTGACACAAGGCAGGTTAGATAAATTAACTTGTGCAGTTTTTATGGCTAATACTGACCCTGTCATTAGTCACTACAGAACTGGATGATCATCTGATATATGTGTAGCTAATGCAGCCGTCACTAAATTTAGCAAATTGACTGCCACTTTCTTGTGAATGCATTTCTATGTTTTGGCAGGTCTCCAAGAAAGATCTTTAGGACATCACTTAAGACTACCAGTGTCATTTCCATTTTCTAGGAACAGTGTTCTTTCCAAACTGATTAGATTCAGTTGATCATCTTTATACATATTAAGCCTCACAGGACGTTGTTTAACATGCTGCTGTCACAGTCATAATTGTGCTCTCCTGAGCGTCATCTCTGAGTGCTGATAACCAGTAAGATGAACATGCAGCCGCTGACTGTGGAGGACTATTCCCAGGATCCTTTTTGCCACAACATAGATTCATTTTATCATGTAACATTTCTTTACATTTTTTTGGGCCTGTATAGCTGTCTTTTAAAAGCTGAATACATTGACTAATTTTGGTCACTTCAATTGAATCTCTGAATCAGAATTCTGTTATATGAAACCATTCATGACTGAAAAAAAGATATTACACAAAATGCTAGTCGCTGTCTGACTTAGGTTTAAAATAAGTTTAGATAAAGTGAATAAACATAGAACATGGAAGTTCTTTCTGAAAGTGTGCTTTCCAACACCTTTGGTTTATATCAGCAGGATATAAGACAAAACTCCAGTTAGTCTCCTCTTGAGAAATTGCTGTAAAATTTGGATGTGTGCATTCTATTTGAAATGGGTATGTCATAATAATTTTGAGCAAATGAGCAGAATCTCAATATCATCATTAATATTCTGTGCTGCAAAGCGAGGGCCAGCATGGTGTGCCACAGTGTTTTGGCTGGTAACATTTGTGCCACTGCAGCAAACAACAGACAAAAAATTAAAACAGTGAATATAACAAAACTCCTTTTCCCTTTCTGCTGTTTGATGTTTAAATCAAGTTTCATATCACCAGCTGGAGTTCATAAATGCCACTGGAAATGGCAGTCAGCATTTTTGAGCGCTACTTCATGTGCCTCTACATGTGTGCCTGAGTGATCATTCTGTACAATGGCTACAAGATTTATAGTAGTGGAATTTAAGGCAATAAAAATCATTTTTTTTAAATAAGCTTTTGTTTCCCATGTCACTGAATAATGATATTATTTTATTACAATACATGAAAACATGACTGCTACATACTGAAAAAAGCAAATAACTGAAATTAGGAAGTAAAGTAATCCAAGTAAATCATTAAAAAAGGATGGGCTATCTTATAGAAGCGTCTTGTGTGTGTGTGTGTGTGTGTGTGTGTGTGTGTGTGTGTGTGTGTGTGTGTGTGTGTGTGTGTGCTTACCATTATTTTTTAAATTATACTTTTAAATGCTGAAAAAACAGGAGATCTACGGCATGTAAATACTGTTGTTATTTATTAAAACATTGTTTTAGGGGATGCTTGTATTTGTGGTCATTGTCTCTGTCTTAAACAAATCTTAATGTCATGTGACATGCTACTTCGGTAAGAACCAATATTACTGGGACCTTTAGCTAGAGTGCAGCCGACTACAGTAAAACTTATATGAATAGCCCTGGCTTTTAGTTTCTTCATTTAGTGAACTCAACAGGCCTATATTTGGGACAGGCGTCTATATTTGGGAAAGGGGTCTATATTCAGGACAGGGGTCTGGGACGGGCTTTTATTTCCTTTTACATAAAAATGTTGCTCAACAACGATGGAAATACAATCAAGCTTCATCAAGTTTCATTAAACCTCTTTTTTGCATCTCTCCTGTTTACTTTGCCTGCATTACTTCTTTGGTGCTCATGACTTCTGTGAAATGAACTGAATGAGTTTAGACATCTGTATTTGTATACCTTATCTAAGAAGCCAATTAACATATCTCCAGTGGGTAGTCCTTTATTTCTCAAAATGTGTAGCTACAACAGGCAAGTAAAAGGGGCAGGGCATCTTATTGGGACAAGGCATATATCTGAAGTTTTATGGTATTAAATATATAAGAACTCACAAAATACACACCCGTGACTTACCACGTCACAGTTTGTCCATAATTAATACCATATTTTTTTTCTATAGTATAACTGTAGCCAGTTGAAAGCTCAGTACATATGCATGTGTGTGCACATGATCAGTAGGGTACAGCCTCACCTTTCTTTTGAGCCAGAAAAAACACTTAAGATAGACATTTTTATTATATGGCCTGAGGTGAAAAGTTTCCCAACCACATGGCAGACATTTTTACAATGAATTTGTCTTGTCTCGCAAGATTCTGTTTTTGCTGTCCAGGCAGAAGGAAAAGCCTTGTAACTACCACATGTAGTGTTTGTAGTTTTAGGCAAAATGCCAGGCAGAGTTAAGTATCGGGCCCCTGACAGCAACCTGCCATGACATCTTAACATCTAATAACAGGCTCCAACCAGACAGAACAAAGATTAGCTACCAGCTATGCAGCTAAAAATACAGTCTTTTGTTTTTGGTGAAGACCAGGTGCAGTTCTATTGTGGAGTTGTTTCAGCTTTCCTTACACATTAAGCTATGATCTGCCATTATTGCATTTTATTTGGACTGATAAGGATGCAAATAATTTGTCTTCTTGAGGCATGGTAACCTGCTAGTGTGATACCTGGTCATGACAAAAAGTTAAACTAACTGCTTGGTTAAATTCTGTGCTTATTTACAAAAAAAATGTATGGATGTCAGCTATTTTATGTTTCCCTTGAGGTACTGGTTCTACACATGGCCTGCTCATGACCCTTTGTAACAAATAGCACATGTCTATTTATTTGAAGAATTTCAGAGTGCTTCATGTCCATGTTTCATGTCCAATGCACATAAGACACTGCCTTAGCACAGGTGAGTGGGAGGATAGCAATAGTGACGGGAAAAAGAACAGCCTTTGTGAAACTGCTTTTCACTATTGTTTGGACTCTAACAGAAACACGCTGAACTGAATGGTAATTTTTTAGGGTGTATTCTGTATTTTTGTATTGTTTTTATTGGATCTATCTATAATGTTATTAGCACACTTTAAGTGTTAAAACACTTAAAATGTGTAATATGTAAAATGTGTAATAATTTGTGGTCATTTATTAATGTTATTTTGCAGTTACATTGAGTATGCACTGCTCGTCGGTTCACAGCTGGCGCAGAGTATGGATATTTATCAGAAGTGAGATTATTACATGGGGATTTTTCCTAGAACTGAGACAACACTAACATGATTTCCAGAACAAAAGACAGCCTTGATGTTTGATCGACACAGTGTGCCCTGCTGGAGCTTGATCAATGCATGACCAACAGAGGCGTAAACAACATTATTCTCACAACCTTACAAGGAGGTCATTCAGTAAAGTAGGCAGCCTTTCTTTGTTCAGTCAAATTGATGATTGACCTCAGAATTTTCTTCCTTGTGACACATTAACCACAAAGTAGCATTTTTGTTGAATCAAGTCTACAAATAAGTCAAGAGCAAAATGAAGGTAATATACTGTGGAGCAGTGTAGTTGAAATAAAAAAAACCCAATATTTTTAATCATTTACCATTGCACACTGTACTGTGAAGGTGGGTCATTTTAGGTTACATGCAAAAGTGTAATTTTCATATCCATTTAATGCAAGGCATCCACCTGGAACTGTTCATGCCACTTTAATTATAGTCTTGACCAACAACAGTACATTGTTGTTAATGGGGTATTTTTTGTGTGTTTATTGCACACACACACACATAGACACAGACACAGACACACACACACACACACACACACGCACACGCACGCACACACACACACACACACACACACACACACACACACACACACACACACACACACACACACACAAAGCATAACATCCTGGTTCAAGTCATTGACAGTTATTGACAAATTATTTATTCTCTGTCTGATAAAGTGTTGTTGTTTTTTTTTTATTGATATATGGATTCCATTAAGACAAATGAATTAATTGATAGTAGTGATTTTGAATTTATTTTAATACA
Organism: Plectropomus leopardus; assembly: GCF_026936395.1. Classification (NCBI taxonomy): domain Eukaryota; kingdom Metazoa; phylum Chordata; class Actinopteri; order Perciformes; family Serranidae; genus Plectropomus; species Plectropomus leopardus. Next base: position 5,812,250 of record NC_142177.1, on the reverse strand, counting down.
TTTTAAGACTTGGATTTTCTCACCTGCCACTGCTCTTTGTTGCTGTAATTTGTCTGTCTTTATATTGATTGCCATGGTTTTGAGACAAAAGTATTCCCCAACAGACATGTATAGTAATTCAGCCTTTTTTGACTGATGGACCTAGGGCTGCACAAGTAATTGAAATATCATTGGTATTTCCACATGGCCAAGTAGCACAGATCACTTCATCATGAACATAATCTGCATGTCCAAAGACATGAAGATCAGGTTTATTGATGACTTTAAATTGCTAGTAGGTGTGAATGTGTTTGTGAATGGTTGTCTGTCTCAGTATGTCAGCCCTGTGGTGACCTGTTCAGTGGGTATCCCGCCTCTCGCCCAGTGTCTGCTGCGATGGACTCCAGCCCCTTGTGACCCTGAGGAAAAGTGGTGGCAGATTATCAATGAATTAATCATTTTTTGATTTCAGTTAAAATGAAATGCAGAAATTTCCATTCCCACTAAAATTGCAACTCATATTGCCACCACAATGTCTGTCGATATAATCATAGCAATATGATCTTTTTTTCTGTATAGCAACCTTAGATGCACCATGTGCCAATTTTCAAGCACAGGTGTCTCATATTGCTATGATAACAGCTGACTGATATCAGCAGTTCACTGTAGGAAGTGACGGAGTAGCATTGATCAGCAGATAAGGTAACCATCAATAGAGTCCCCCTTTCCCTAAAACATTTTCCTTTTTGACTCCAGGTTCCAGATGTACTGGAAATAAATGCTCAGGATTACCTTGTTATGTATTTCAGGTGCAAATGCAAGTTGATATTTGTTGCTAGCTCTACTGATATAAGCATTCAGAGGTCTTTGCATCAGTTGTCTGCACCAGGAAGAGTTCTATAGATTATGTAAACATCAGATAGGTGATACTGTTTTATGGATTAAGACAAGCCTTTGCATTTGGAGATTTGCAAAGAAACAACTTCACTTGTCTGTTTGTAACGGAGCTATTCAAATCATATTCAAAGCTGTGGTTTCACACCATAAAACAGCAGTCACACAAGAGGTACCCAGAATAAACTAAATGTGCAGTCGTTAAGTCATCCTTTGACCATGCAAAAAGCAGAACTTGTCAGATATGCATCACCAAAGAATTTAAAAATGAATGGTGCCTCATGGTGCAGTGTTTCTATATTTGTTTGTATGATAATGATTATGATTAAGTTTTATCCAAGAACATAGTTACCACATTTTATGACACATTTAGAGATGTACACTTAATTACAGATCATTTATTTATTTAGTGAGTATTCAAAGGTTTTATAGGTAATGTGAGGGCATGTCTAAGCCCTCCACAGGTTGTAGTCCCATACCTCTTATTTAGGCCAGTGTTAAACAGAAGCAAAGAGTACCAGGACTAAACCCTAACATCCTTGTTAAGTTTTAACCGCACACTTAAGCTTAAGCGTGAAAGAGGGAAAGGAGGGAGATGGCATGCAGCAAAGGGCCAGGGCCGGAATTGAACCCGCAGCCTCTGCAGCAGAATATAGCCTCTGTATATGGGACGCCTGCCCCGAGGGTTGTCTCATGTCACTGATTCAGTGCGCGATGTTCATGGACAGGATCGCAAGGCACAGCCAGGGAGAGGAGTGTCCCATGTGGGGACCTCAGAATTGCATCTCTGCTCTTGGCAGATGGTGTGCTTCTGTTGGCTACATCACACTGTGACCTCCAGTATCTTCTTGGGCCATTTGTTGAGTGTGAAGCAGTTGGGACCAGAGTCAGGACCTCCAAGTATGAGCTCATGGTTCTCTGCTGGAAAAAACTGTGGATTGCTCCCTCTGGATTGGGGGTTAGTTGTTGCCCAAAGTAAAGGAGCTCAAGTATCTCATGGTCTTGTTCATGATTGCAGGGAATATAGAGTGCAAGATTGACACGTGGATCGATGTGAAGTTGGCAGTGCAGTGGGCGTTGTGCTAGTCTGCTGTGGTAAAGAACGAACTATGCTGGAAGGCAAAGCTTTCTATTTACCAGTTCATCTCTGCTAAAACCCTAAACTATGGTCATAAGCTTTGACCAGAACAATGATATTGTGGATCGCTGAAATATAGGGTGGCTGGGTCAGCTTTAGAGACAGGGTGAGGAGCTCAGACATCCAGGAGGAGCTTGGAGTAAAGCTGCTGCTCCTTCCTGTCAGAAGTGGCTGGTTGAAGTGTTTCAGGTGTCTGATCAGATGGCCTCCCATCCTATTATAGAGGAAGATAATGGATGGAAGTATCACAGGGAGCTGTGACACAGCATGTTACACTTCACTTCTTTCTCCCTGATCTGAGTGGTTGATACATAAATGAAGTTTGTTTGTTTGCATCCATAAATACAGGTTGATATCATGTTGATGCTTTAAGAATTGCTCTTTATTTTTATGTGTGCACCTTAAAGCTTTGAGAGATCATCTGAGAGCGCACATGCAGGAGACCTGTGCGCATCATGTCACTAAATGGGCAGTTATATAACTGAAGCTCAATGGTGTCACAAATGTTCCACTCACCCAGGAATTGGTAGGTGTAAACTATAAAATACATGAAGAGACACCATGTTGGCTTAGGAAATACTTTTTTCAGTTGTGCCATGTGATGCAGACTGTGTTTGTAATTTGGGAACTTCGCAGCTTACTGTGAGTATTATGCTTGTTTTGTGAAGGATGTAAACTTAAAGCAATACTCAAATAATCAATCAACACTTACAAATTGTAGGGACTATATTGGATGATGGATATTATTATTTTGGCATTAAGTAGCTCCAGTGTCATCCACTGATATCATATTTTTGTAAACATATAATAAATAGATAAACATACCCTCTGCCAAATACCTCCCTGCCCATGGAATTCACATATATGTCCCATTTTATTTTCCTCTCTTCTCCATAACCCCGATCGCTCATCGCTGTCAGACAGATGTTCTCCCAGTGCCCCATTTTCTCTGTTGGCTCTTGGCCTCCTCTCTTCTTGTCCTCCACCCCGTGGCCCATAATGGCTAACCCATGGAGATTCTTGTGTTGGCCGCATTTCAGGTGGAGGCAGTGGCTATTTTTAACCCTGGTTTTACCTCATCAGGTCCCCTGTACCAGTTTACAAATATGTAGATATATCAAAGTTGACAACTTACCAATGAAAGACTTTAAACGTATCCTGTGGAGAGATTTTTTGTGGTACTGTTCCTTACAGCGTTTCCCTCCAGTTTAAACAGATGGTGCAGAGCTACACAACAATAAATGAGTGTTTACTACCAAATAAAATGTTACTTTATCTGGTAGATACTGTTTGTTAATTCTGTTTGTATATATCTGATTAAGGTTGGATAGAGTGAAATATTGTAATTAATTAATAGTTTCAAAAATAAGTAAGACAATGTATATCTTCCTTTGATGCACCTGTCACACATTAAGGTGTGCCGAGATGTTTTATGCCTCCACGCCAGCAATAGCCATGGTCAGAGGCATTATGTTTTTTTAATTGTCTGTCCATCGCATTCATGTTAAAACGTAACAAGAATGCCTCCAGGGAATTTCTTAAAAATTGGTACTGAAAATCTAACCAACCATCAACCATCAAAATGTAATCAGGCCATCCTGAGTGGCAGTCTGGTATTTGTTGAGAAAAACTAACACTTGACAATGAGGTTGGCTCTTGACATCTCTCTTTTTTATTTCTTTCTACAGACTGCCTTTTCAAACTGTGTCCTATGAACAGATACTCAGCACAGAAACAGTTCTGGAAGGCGGCAAAACCTGGAGGCAACAGCACCACTGACACAGTCCTCCTCACCAAACTCCATGTAAGTGTCCTCTTCACCTTACTTACTTCTGCTCTTTGACTTAAGTCATGTTGAAAATAAAGGCTGAGTGCATTAGTGACATAAAGCTACAGCCTTGTATTAATGTGAAATGTGTATGTAGCATCACTCTTTCCAGTACTCTTTCCAATACTATCTGTTTCTGTTTGGGCATTTGTGTCTCTTGCTCTGTGTTTTAGCATGCTGCTGACTTGGAGAAGAAGCAGAATGAGTCTGAAAACCGCAAGCTGCTGGGAACAGTTATCCAGTATGGAAATGTCATTCAGGTGTGTTCAGGAGCCTATAAGATAAGGCGCTTTGGTTAATGGATCTAGAGCAACATTTAGCTTCAAATATGACACTCTGTACTTGATAATATTGGTTGTAATTCGGTTGTAATCAGAGAACAGTTTTAAATAACTGCTGCAGCACAAAGTTGAGCTGTAAAGTCGTCTGTTGTAATGTCTTATCTCGCTCTGCTTAATGCCCAGAAATGGTTTGCACACATGTATGAGTCTGAAACCAAATATGGTCATGCATTCCTCTGTGATGAACACAAGGGAGACAGTACATGCAATGTATGATATTGTGAATGCAATGAACTGTCATTCTAGTAAAGGTGAGCACAAATTGGTGTCTTTGTTTGCCATTTGGAATTATTTTTAACAACTGAGTAATACAGAGAGCAGACCTTGGCATTTTGTAAAAGGGATGCACCGATTTTTATCAGCCGAATATTGATATCTGCCGATATTCGCCTTGTTGATTGCCATTGGCCTGTCAGCAAGTAAGATGACATTCAGCGATGGCAGAGGCTGATATTTCTCAGTTGTGTCACATCAATTTTGCGCAGGCTAAAAAGCAGGACTTGAGACTAACAGCTTCCTGTTGTCCCACAGACTATAGAAAACATGTTTGGGATGAACAGAGATATATCCCGGGATGCCTTCGGGACAAAAAAAACGCAGTAAATATTTTCCCAGATAATGCTACAATGTCAGCAACAAATCTGTATTGAAATCAGCAGGAGGAGAGCTAGTTAATATTAGCTGTTAGCCATTAGCAGCTGGAGGCCGACACTAATGGCTAATGGTGATTGAGTTATGTTTTAAAGTGTTCAAGCTCTTTTCAGTAAAACTGATCATTGGTTGATGATAAATGATAATGCTGTCATAATTTCTTTAAATGTAATCATGTAAAATTTAGTTTTGGCCAGAAACCTGAATAAATACAGTTGTTTGAAGAAGAAATTTGTTGATGTTACATATAAAAGAGGAAATTATTGTATATTATATACAGCAAAAATTAGGATTTATTTATATATTTTGAAGAAAAATGTTTTACAGGTGACGGAAGGTTAATATCAAAGCTTGTTGCATACAGTATATTTGTATGGTTACATTTGTGCAAATATTGTGTAATGGTGAGCTGATCACTTTAAAACGGTTTTGTTTTTTCTCCAGGCACAAAAGAAGAAGTCAATAAAAAAAAAAAAATCAACATTGCTATCAGTCAAATTGTTATTTTAAATATCTGTATTGGTATTGGCGCACAAGTTCACCACTGGTTTATTCCTGTTTTGCATCAAAGCCTCAATGGGTCATCCCTGCAGTGCACACTAACTGGTTCTAACAGCATATACTGTATATTCCATTGAAGGATTAAGCTGGGCATTGAGTCAAGTTGGCCAAAAATATGCAGAGCTTATATGATCCCAGTCTAGCTGGTAAAAGACAGATCTGAGAATAGTTGATTTAATGGGTGAAGCAACAGAGGTCATGGGAAGCATTTAAGGAAAATACATTTCAAGTACTTGAATATCTTTAACAAGAAATAAAGACACCAAACAGTTCTGGAGAGGCATATTTTTAGTGAAGTGTTTCCTTGGGCCCCGTTGTAAAGACTGTGACATATTTCCAGTTTCTGTTCTAGCCTCTATTTGTTTCCACTGTTGGCTTTATGTCGATGATAATAGTTATTTGTCCTTCAACCACATAACGCCATTTCTTGTTTTGCCAACAGTTGCTGCACTTGAAAAGCAATAAATACCTGACAGTGAACAAGCGCCTACCTGCACTGCTGGAGAAGAACGCCATGAGAGTGACTCTGGACTCAGCGGGAAACGAGGGATCCTGGTTCTACATCCAGCCTTTCTACAAACTGCGGTCCCTGGGAGACAGTGTGGGTAGAGCCAGCTGTGGGATTAATTATGATCTGTAGGAGAAATTAAGGGTGTATTTTTAGACTTTTTACAAGGTTTGAAAACAGAAGTCACATGTACTTGCATGTAGACATGTGATTTGGAAGACAATTAGTTTCATCCAAGCACTAGGTCAGGCTGCAATGTGTCCTGTCTGATGTTTACAGGGAAAAAGTCAATACATGGGGTTCTGCTGCATTGATTTGAAACTTAAAAACAGGGCTAGGCCATATGGCTTTAAAATAATATTGTAATATTTTAAGGCTAAATCACATTACACAATATACTGTATATATGTAATATTTTTAAATGCCCTTTAAACTAATGAGAACTACTAAAAAACAAAATTATTGAATGAATTGCAGTTACAGTGAAGTTAAAGTAGCTACTGTCATATAATAAAGTTAAATACACTGCTGTTACATTTAATAGCATATGGTTATAAGCTAGTTAAATAAAGTAGCTTTTATCATAAAGTTTTGGCTGTGGAGCTTCCGGTCAACAGTTGGATGATAGTATTAGCAGACAGTTAACCATGAGGATTCATTCACTGTGAGCAGGCAACAAACTAACAGCTCTCTAGCTCAATATTACTAATATTTGCAAGTCACAGTGGTACTCAGTGGTCACAAAATGTGACTAAATATTCGTGATCGGAGCTTTGCAAATACCAACACACACCTCACCTGCTCACATACTGCCACTACTGCTCATTAAGTTAGACTGTTACCACAGCACTGTTAAATGTGATGATTTATTCTCTGTAAGATGGAAACAACAACATGAGGCTTTATACACCGTAAGCTAGAAACAAACTTACAGCTCTCCAGTTCATTTATTAATAGTATTTGCAAATCACAGTTGTGCTCCATGGCTGCTAAATGTGACTAAATAGTCATGGTCTGGAGCTCTGCAAAAGCCCTGCTTTTTGTGTGTGCCTGTGAGAGGCAGAAAGCCATAAGGAGAGAGCAAGGGAATTGTGAATTAGTGGAGTGGCCTTTTAAAGATTTAAGATACGGTACTATAGACATAGCACATGCTGCATGGCAAATGGTTAGTTTGTTTCTAGCTTACGGTGTATAAAGCCTTGTGTTTAACGGTGCCATGCTAACAATCTAACTTCATGAGTGGTAGTGGTGGTAATGAGAGCAGTTGAGGTGTGTGTGTTTTTGTATCTGCAGAGCTCAGATCTAAAATATTTTGAAACCACAGAGCACCAGTGAGACTTGCAAATCTTTGTAATATATGACCTAGAGAGCTGTTAGTTACTTTCCAGCTTGCAGTGAGTAAATCTTCACATTAAATGGGGCAGCGGTAATAGTTTAACTGTCTGCTAAAGACTTGGAAGCCCACAGCATAAATATCGACACTTTGGCTGAACCAGGTCCTTCAAAATTAAAGCATTATGGATTCCACTTTTTTGTGGTCAAATTTTTTATTTAGCTTTGAACAGAATATAATAAAAAAAAATCATATGAACAAAGGTGCACCTCATCCATGTGTCCATATGTTTTTCATTTTTTTTCAGCTATTGATATTCCAGAGGGAAATTTCTCTAGCTGTCTTAGAACGACCTGTGATATGTAATTCATAGTATTTAAAAAAAAACAAAACTATAAATATAAATAAAAAATAAATAATAAAAAACAAATAAGTATGATGAAAACCCCGCTATACCCCGATTTATTTAATTATAACAGTACTTTATTCAACTTGATAATAACAGTACTTTATATATATATATATATATATATATATATATATATATATATATATATATATATATATATATATATATATATATATATATATATATATATATATATATATATATATATATATACATACACACACACACACACACACACACACATTATTTGGCAGTAGCTACTTTAACTTTATTGTAACTGTAGTTTACTTACTAAATTTGTATTTTGGTACTCTACAGTAGTTTAGAGGTTATAGTTTCCTCACATACACATTCATCAGTCAGCTCACTGGAGTAAAACAGGTGTTTGCTTTTAAACCCTCTCTCAATAGGTAACATTTTTTCAGTTGCTGGCAGAAAACTGCGGATCTCTTTGCAGAGTTCTTCTTAGAGCGTGTGAACTCTGTGGTTTTAGCAAACACCAATAAGTTACCGATGATTTAAACAAAACTTTTATTGACTCTGGCTGCTGACATTCCTCTGTGGTTGTGAGTGATGCTCGGGGTCAGGGCTGTACCTTAATGAGTCTCTGTCTGATCCTGTCCTTTCAAACACACAACACGGTTCATGACTCCCCCTAGTGCTAATCTCGAGGCTAGCATGATCCAAGGCAACCAGGTCTCCCATTAGCAGCGTGTTATGTTCACCTTGTGAAGAAAGGGAATTAAAGAATGATGGCTGATATCAGGGGAAGTGACCTACTTTTAGTTTGGAATAAAATTGAGCGCTCAGTCCCTCACAGTGCCCCTCAGAGCAGCAGATTTTCTTCTTGTTTCAAGATTTTCTGTTGCCCTTCACTAAATGAGTCTGTTTATAGAGGACACCTACAATCTAGTCGATATAGCTCTATGGTATCATGTCTTGTTTCTGAGTAGTAGAAACAGCTTCCTTTTGAATTTATTTAATTTATCTGAGCTGAAAACTCATCTGAACGCAGTATGTTTTGTGTATTTTCTAATATTACGCCTGCAGGTGGTGATTGGAGATAAAGTGGTCCTTAACCCTGTGAATGCAGGTCAGCCTCTACATGCCAGCAGCCACCAGCTAGTAGACAACCCAGGATGCAATGAGGTACAAAAACATTTACCTTACAGGCTGTACAGTGAATAAGACTCATGATATATACTCCACATGTGCTTCAATAAAGACATACTTCACCTGCAAAAGGAACATTTGTATCTCAATTACTCTGTGGGTCGTACTGTGAAATTGTCAAGAAAGTTAACAAAAAGGTTACATTCTTTGTGAATAAATGATCAAATTCTCATTTAACCAGTTTTATAGTAAATGGACTGCACTTGTAAAGCGCTTTTCTAGTCATAAATGATGTACAATGATCACTTTGCAGGTAAAGTATTCTTTAAAGTGGAATGATAAACACAGTTTATTTTAAGCCTGAAACGTTCAATAAGACATAAATTTTTCTCCTCCGCTTCTCGTCTCTGTCTGCCAGGTTAATTCTGTAAATTGCAACACGAGTTGGAAAGTTGTTCTGTTCATGAAATGGAGTGACAACAAGGAAACAATTCTCAAAGGGGTAGGTATTCCAACATTTTTGTGTGACATCAGCATTTAGTAATCCATTTTCACTAACACCTTTGTGAAACACATCTTCATTAGCAAGCTAAAAAGCAGACATGTTAGAAGATACATTCAAAAAACAGTATTTAAGATACATTGAAAAAAAGCTCTGTAAGAGATAAAAAAGACACTGAAATATCAAAACTTAAAAAATTGAAAATTTGTACCTTATGTCTGTTACACACTGTGCATGTATGTGTGTGTGTGTCTGTGTGTGTGTGTGTAATTGCAGGGTGACGTAGTCCGGTTGTTCCATGCAGAGCAGGAGAAGTTCCTCACTTGTGACGACCACAGGAAGAAGCAATATGTTTTTCTCAGAACAACCGGCCGGCAGTCTGCCACTTCTGCCACCAGCAGCAAAGCACTGTGGGAAGTAGAGGTTAGCAAAACACATTCTCCTGATACAAGCTAATACACTTTTCTGTTTGTCTCCCATTGTCCTTTTAACAACTAGATCATGAAATACTTAGTTTTAGAAGGACAGTGGCCTAACTATGGAGGAGAGATAGTTTACAGTTGTTTATGTTGCTTGTAGCAAATTCACACAGGACTTATACTTGTTTCCCTTGTTTGCCGTTGCCAGGTGGTCCACCATGACCCGTGCAGGGGAGGTGCAGGCTACTGGAACAGCCTGTTTAGGTTCAAACACTTGGCCACTGGCTGTTATTTGGCTGCTGAGATGGGTGAGGTGTGTGTCGGCTTCTTTTTCTTTTTATCTCACACAATTAAAACGGAGATTTAATCCTCAAAGTGATCTGACAAAGTTGGTCTAAAGCCATGAGTTGAAGACATGCAGGTATATTTGATGCCTGGTGCAGTGACTGGAATTTGACACGAGTGATGATGAGAATGTTTGACATGCGAGTGTGTTTCAGGTGAATCAAGACTTTGAGGAGGAGAGTGCTGAGCAGCAGTCCTCGGTAAGACTCGATTTCTTCTCCTCTGAGTGCTTAGCAATGTCATGCTGGTTTTCCCACTGCTATTGATCTAATCTGATTGATTCTGTGCTGGATCTTTGCTCTCTGCTCTAGGTGGTGGACTTTACACCCTTTAATTTCCAGGTACTGTCATATAATCTTTATTGGCTGCAGCAGCCTCGCACAAAAAATCGTTGTCTGCACGTGTTTCGTACTGTCTTCACTGCTTTGTTGTCCATTTTCTTCTTCTGCCCTCTTTTTCATCAATAACTCTTTTTATTTAGGTTGTGTGCCTTAATTTTAGTAGCAGTAGATCACCACCTGGTGTCACCATGGCATCATCTCAGCTGATGTATGTCTCACAGAAATTCACCATTGGGGGGCAGTGTTATACAAACCATGCAGACCACTTACTAACAGGGACGGTGTGTGTACCTGTAGATCTCAGCCTTGTGCCATGAGGCCCTCCAGTCTGTAGTGATGACTAAAGTGTGTTTCTCTTGTTTACACTTCCTCAGTTAAAAGTGTAAATCAGCTTCAGTGGTTATCTGTAGGTTTAAGTAAAAACATGCATACTCCTTGGCCTCTTCATAGCTGAGGATTGATAGCATGGCTCTATAAATGTTGTGAACCTCACTTTAGTTTGTAGCTGGTCCTCTGCTTTCTCTCACCTCATGTTTTCTCACTCGAGCAGGATGCAGATAATGAAGCTTTACGGGGTCGTCTACGAGCTCCGCAAGAGAAGATCATGTACACTTTGGTGCCAGTTCCCGACGGCATGGACATCTCCTCCATCTTTGAGCTGGACCCTACCACTCTGAGAGGCGGGGACTCCATGGTGCCCAGGTATTATATACAGTGTACACACACAACAAACACACAGATTTCCTGGTGGAGGGCCTGGATTCATTTAAAATGTACAAGACATTCAGATATCACAGAGGTAGAATATGACTTAAAGGGAGAGTTTGGATCGTTTGAAGTGGGGTCGTATGAGGTACTTAGTTTAGTTTGTTTACACACAATTAAAAACTGAATGAAATCAAGTTGACTAAAAAAACAAAGGGAGGTCAGGAAGCCAGAGCCCCCCCCCAAACTTAAAAACAGCTAAAAAAATCAAAAACAACAACAAAAAATAAAGAAATAAAAAGAAAATAAATTACAATTTTACAGAAAAATACAACAAAAGATAAATGACAACCAAGAGTAGCAATAGTAACAAATCAGTAATTATTAATCCTTAAAAACCAAGAAGTTCATAGAACAAAATACAAATTGCAAAGGAAAAAAGGAAATATCAGGAAACACATATACAGAAATAATTAATGATTAAATGTAGTGAGAATTTTCATTAAATATTTTTGAGAGAAAAATCTCTTGATAATGTCTACTTTCACAGCCAGCCAAAAGTAAAAAAAAAACCCCTGAAAGAATCAGTATCAGTTTAAGTATATTTAGAATATTTTAAATGCTTGGGGCACCTCTAGCTCACGTGGTAGGCTGAGTCACTGTCAGCGGCCCTGGCTTCAATCCATGGCCCTTTGCTGTGCGTCAACCTCACTCTCTCTCTGCCCCCTTTCCTGTAGCTCTCCAGTTATTCAGTAATAAATGCAAAAAAGCCCTATAATAATCTTAAAAAAAGAATTTATTCATCACCTTAGATTTCCTTCAGACAGCAATTTGTGGCAGGTAACTAAAGCCATTATATTTGCCCTCTCCGAAGCCAGACTTTATTGAGAACAGTAATTTAACATCGCTGAACAAAGGAGCAGCTGGTCTACTACTGCCTCAAGCAGTTATTTTGTTTATGATTTGTGTGACTTTGGTGTTTGCAAGTGTTCATTCAGATTCACCAAAGTCTCACAATAACACTTACTAACTGATTAAAGCAGTAGAAGACCAGCAGCTGTTGTGTTCATCAGGCTTAAATTGACAGTTTTTCTCAGTGGAGTCTAGTGTATTTACAAGATCATAGATGTGGAACTGAAGCTGTTAACGGTTTCCCTGTTGGAAAGGAGCTGTCTGCCAGCAAAGTAAAGATGTAAAATTCTCTGAGTATAGCATACATTTCAACTTTTATATATTTATTAAGACGGGACTTTTTTTAGGTGGCTAAAATATGTTTTGCTGCTTTCCACATCAGCACATTGCTTATTCTGTGTCAGCACTCCTGCCTGCTTGTGCAAATTGAGGCTGCACCTACCACTACCTGTTGTAAATAATACACTGACAATGGATAAGTACCTCATACAACCCCACTTCAAAAAATCCAAACAATCCCTCTAAGGACAGTAAGGATACAAACGTGATGATTTTCACTCCTCTAGTAACAACTACAAGTTTCGCTTATGTAAAATTGCTCAGGGCTGTTAAATATTGGCACCATTAGTGTTCATACACGCCTGAGACTGCCAAGTGATGATAAATATCAGAGACAACTACAGAGAACCTCTCAGGGGGAAACGTTTCTCTGCCCTTTAGTGGAAAAAAACAACACCAGGCATGTTGGAAAATCTGGTGGGAAATGGGTAGAGTGACAAATATCTCAACACCACGTTGTCTAATCAGAGAGACCACAGTGATGTCAGGACGACAGCAAATCAAAGTGGCAGTAGTAAACGTTTGACTCATGTTTGAAGTTGAAGGGGAATTTGGAGCATTACTAGGAAGGCCGTTTCTGAGGTGATGAGAGTTTGTTTGGGCTTGTAGCTATGGACACTTTTTGTTATGTGGGGTCTGTAACGTTCACGCTACCAGCTGTTTGTTCTGGTCACTTAATGACCTGACATTCAAATGAGAGATACTAGTCTGCTGTGTTGAGTTGAATCACAGATAGTAGAAGACTCTGTTACAGAGAGTTGGTTACATCTGTTGGAAATTTTACTCCTGATTTCTTTCTTTTCCTTTTTTTCTTTTACAGAGATCAAAAATGTATTTCTTTTGTGGGTTTTCAGGAGGGCTAATACATGCAACAGATAGCTGTATGTAACTGTAATTGTAAACAAATATAATAATAATAACAGTTTTTTAAGCTTAGGCAAAAAGGGCTACCCTGATAAAAAGGTTGACAGAATAAAATAAAAAGAAACCCATATAGCCCCTCCCCTGCCTTCTTGTGAAAAAAACAAAATGAAGAACATTAAGAATGTTAAAGCACAAATAATAAAATAGCACTGCGTACAGCATAATAGAAGAAGTTCAAGTTAGTTATTCTCTTGGTTTCCATGCAGACTTTGTACAGTGTAAAGTAAATTCAGTATTGTGTCATATGTTGTTTTCAAACAACAAACTGTCAGTGCTCACAAATGAGTATTTGACATGTTCAATGATGCACAGCAGAAGAAGAAAATAAACACATTTCCGGAGTTGAAATGTCAGTAAGTCAAGTATCATATATTTATTTGTGAGTGCTGACATTTGCTGTCCCAAGATACCATGCAGCTGAAGTGGAAAATGTACACGGTCTTTGAAAAATACACCTGTGTGTGAATGTCAGTGCAATGGTCACCTTTGGAAAGTCTGATACTAGCCAAAGGGGACAAGGAAAGTCCCAGCATGGCATGAAACAGGAAGCTATTGTAATCAGGCTGAGAGAAGGCATGGACAGTGGGCACAGGAGGGAAAAAACTACATTTCAAAATGCCATTTAAGGTTAATGTTATGTGCCTGAGCCAAAACCTCAAAACGCAATGTTGAGTAAACACTGAGAATATCTTCACGAGCAAACACAACATCTGGAAGATAAAGGTTTAATCAGAAATCTGCTCTTTCCTCCCAGGTTAGTTTAACCCTTAGGGATAGTTTGCTGCATTTTACATGCTTTTCATTCTTAATTTTTTTTTATCATTTTGGCCGCGTTCATGCATATTGCATACATTTTGGCAATATTGTATATTTTTGTTGAATCTTGAAATTTCCAGCTCAGCTCCTACAAAAAGTCTAAAATACACTGTGTAAACAAAATTATTACATTCATACTGTTAAGTTAAAAAAATACGTCATTGAAACCCATTCAAACTGCAATTTTTGATCCCACAGCCATCAAAGCATAAAAACATGCATTATTTCTGGGTGTCATTCTCTGCTTTTTCCTTGTAATTTGTCATTTTTACTATTTTCCACCAGATGATGTCATTTTTTTTACCATGTTTGGCATATGGAGAAAATACATGCTATATCCACTAGTTGCACTCAATCAATCACAATCAATATTGCTGCTGATCATCAACATACCCAATGCTGTGATCATCCAAAATAAATAAATAAAATCTACATAGCATGTTAAACATTGGAAATATTCAAAACCCAGCATTTAAAGGGTTAAAATTGTGAATATTAATGGATGTTTGATATTTTGAAGAGCCCATTTTGTGCACAGAGCAATATGTATAATAGTGTGTATAATATTAAAACAGGCCTTGAGGATTAAAATTACTCATACTGGGTTATGCATTTGATATAGCAAAATATTTAACAATGATGTAATATTTCCTGGACTTGAGGATAAAAGCAGCTTTATTTCTCATGATGTGTAGCTGTTCTTATATTTTTAGGGTACATTTGTATTGAGCTGCTGTTTTGTTCCTTTCTTCCTGTTGACAGTCTTGTGTGAGAGGGGATGTATGGTTCTAAAATTACAACAGTACACTTGTCCCTGTCACCAAACATCAAATAAAAACAGAGGCCCTCTGCCTCGTGTCAGAGCCTCCATTGTGTCACAGTCAGGTGCGTGCCTGCATGCTGCAGGCTACTACTGCAAGCTCCTCCCATGCGTACCTGAAATAACCCTGTCCCTCAAACTTTAGCCAGGGGGATTAATTAATTCCTCGCAGAACCGGTACACAAAGGTAAGCCTGTTAGCTCCAGTAGCCGTTTACGTAATGCCTGCCAAGAATATGGCTACTGTCTGCTGTGTGTCCTGTAGGCCTAACAACACACACTCACACCTACACTCACACACGTGTGGCGGGTATGAAAGACGCAGTTGGCTCAGACTTTACTATGTGTAAAGGTTTAGTGCTTAATGGAGGAGAGATGATACTGTGCAGGTCACTACTGGCTAATCTGTAATGCCACATACTTGGCTGACGATGCCATTGTAAGCAGACTCTTCCTGATCGTGGAAGTGTGTTTACACATCCTGCTCCTGTGTCACCTCTGAGCAGCGAGGATGGAAACGGATATACCAACAAACCACCCAAACAATTTATGAGGTGCACCTGTCTAATAACTCCTGCCTCACGTGATCATAATCTCCTGTTTTTATCAGTGCTGTGTCATTGAGGTGTTCATTTATAATCATTTTATGAGACTTGAGAAACAGGTGGTGGAGTGTTGGACTGTGTTAAAACATTTTGTCTCCCTCATGTACGTCAATGGGCTATTTATCATGTTGTAGTTACTGTGTGTGTGTGTGTCTGTGTGTGTGTGTGTGTCTGTGTGTGTGTGTGTGTCTGTGTGTGTGTGTGCAGAAAATACAGCGAATCATTTCAGGCTAATCTGTTTAAACCACCAGGTGGACACAGATAGATATATAGATATATAGATAGATAGATGTAGATGCTCACACACACATGCACACACCCACACACACCTACACACACATTGAGGTAAACACAGATACAGAGACATCTACTGTTTGAAGATCAGCAGCTGGTTAAATGGACTTGGACACTAAACAATACTATCTACTCATCGGAGGTTTTACCAAAGCAGTATTGTTGACATTGTTATTTTGATGTTTGCAAATAATAATTAAAAAACATTTTTTTTTTGCTTGAACCGATAAGTCACAATAGACACCGGATGATGAGGGAGAGGAAGTGCGGTATGACATTGCAAAAAAGTCCCGGACTGTAATCGACAATCAAAGTATCAAAGACATCAAAGTATGTCAGGAACAAATATTACTATTACTGTTGCTTGTGGTTGCATTTTCTTTCCTCTTGTATTTCTAGTGTGGGTTTATGTGGATTAATTTATTCTAAGTAGGGCGCTAGAGAAAATATATCAATCTTTCTTAAGACAAAATCAAAGGTCTCGAGAACATAAATGTGCTCATCACACTTCTTGTCAGTTGACCTATTAGATTGTGAGATTGTGCTCCAGATGGCTCAGTTGGTAGAGTTCGTGCCCCATATTTAGTGGTTGTGTGTGCTCCTTGGAGCAGCCCCGGGTTTGAGTCCAGCTGGTGGCCCTATATGCTGCATGTCATCCCCACTCCCTTGCATTTCCTTTTTCTATAATCTCTCTAGTTGTCCTATCAGAAACGTCAATAAAACCTCAAAATAACATAAAAAAGATTGGGAGATGTCCTGTGTCCTTGGTTTATAGTTTGGCATGAGGATGGCTAAAGAGGAAAGCACCAGGTGCATCTAAAATGAAAGAAGTTCATCTGGAGCTTCAGTGTGTTTTGTATATTTATTGAGTATCTCAACACAGTTCCCTAAATAAAATCTAATATCAACCCATCAACAGAGATACCATTCTGAAAAGAATATTAATAATATTATAGTAAAAATACTACTAATAAAATAAAAAATAGATTTATAATACATGATTTTAAATATATAATCTTTAATTAATTAATCACATCCCCAGTGTTTTGATAATTCACTAATAATCTCTCTACCTCTGTCTTTTTCCCACCTTTTTACAAATTTCTTGCATTTTGTAGGACATTTCTTGCCAAGTTGCTGATTGCCTTTTCCCCAATGTTTTCAAAAGTTAAAACAGGTTCACCTCCAAAAGGACACTGTGATAGGACTAGTGGCTGCAACAACCTAATGACCATTCAGGTTGTTGCAGGAATAAACCTTTTCCATAACTGCTCAGATTTTTTAAGCATTCTGACACCTTGTCCTTTGCCCTGCAGCTTCATTTATATTTTTAATGATCTCAGACAACTTCCTCTGTCCCTTTCAGGAGCTCATATGTGAGACTAAGACACTTGTGCACCAACACATGGGTCCACAGCACCAACAACCCCATCGACAAAGAAGAGGAGAAACCTGTTATGTTACGGGTGAGCAGCTGACAGCTAGGTCAAGATGTACTGCATCACTGAGCTGTTCTTGACAGATAAACTAATAACAATTGATTTTTTCCAGATTGGAACATCAGCAGTAAAGGAGGACAAAGAAGCTTTTGCCATAGTACCTGTGCCACCAGCAGAAGTGCGTGATTTAGACTTTGCAAATGATGCCAGCAAAGTGCTGGCGTCCATTGCTGGCAAGCTTGAAAAGGGCACCATCACACAAAATGAGAGAAGGTACTAAGGGGCAAATATCTGCTGCAGACTTAAAACACTACATGTTTTATGTATATAATCTTACTGTGTACAGCATATACTTGTAAACATCTAATATAAGGACACCCAGGTATGACTCAAGTAGATGCTGAATCATTTACAACTGTTTGACTTTTACATATATTCCCTTCTTCAGGTTTGTCACCAAGCTCCTGGAGGATCTAGTTTTCTTTGTGGTGGACATCCCCAACAGCGGGCAGGACGTTTTGGAGATCATGGTTAACAAACCCAACAGAGAACGACAGAAGCTCATGAGGGAGCAGAATATCCTGAAGCAGGTTGGTCTTAAAAAACAAACTGAAACTACACTCAATTTAAGGTTTGTGGTTTAAGGGGGTCTAAAAAAGGCTGTCTATGAAGTACAAAGTCATGAATACATTTGAAATTGGTGCTACGTGACCAGAGAAAACAGAGAAGTGGTAAAAAACTACCAGAATGCACTGCACCTCAACGGCACAATAAACTGATGGGTGGCATAATCCAAACTCATCCATTTGACACAATGGTGGCCAGCTGGTAACACATGATCTCTTATTACAGCTGAAAAGAAGGCTAAAACATGTTTCTAAAAACATTTGAGATGATAAATAGGCACCACAGTAACAGAGGTTTGGTTTATATTTGATCGGTGCTGCCTATTTTTACCATTTTTTATCTCATAGTTTTTCTTTGACAAATAAGGCAAAGTAGAAGCAAGAGGCAGAGGCAACAGAACCATAAGAGCCTAACAATAATATCAGACAAAAGAGAAACAATTAAACACAAAATTAACAATAACAACCAGTACCAATAAGAGTAAATACAATTCAAGGAATATGAGCAGTAAACACAGAAATAATACTTCTTATTATGGAATTTAACACAATCAGAACATTAAAAGAATAAATTAAAATCTAATAAAAAAGAAAAACTAAGATAGATGAATTAAAATAAATGACAACAGGGCACCAGTTGGTAGAGTGGGCGCTCATGTACAGAGGTTATATCCTTGCCACAGTGGCCAATGGTTCAATTCTGACCTTGGCCCTTTGCTGCATGTCATCCCTTCTCTCTCCCCTTTTCAATGCCTAAGCTGTCCTCTTTAATAAAGGCAGGAGGCTCAAAAAATAATCTTAAAAAATAATTATAAAAAGTAGAAGACATCACATAAAATCAAGTCTATAAATACGGGACTTAAGAAGTGATTTTAAAGAAGTCACTGATTCTGAGCTCTGGTTAAAAGGAGGAAGGTTCACCATAGTTCATTTACACACACTACTCACATTGTTATGATGCAAAGTTGGTAAAAAAAATGGCAAAGTACCCCTTTAACTTTATTATACCTTATTTAAATTGTCCATTTTCCATTTCAGATTTTCAAACTCCTCCAAGCCCCATTCACAGACAGTGGCGACGGTCCCATGCTACGGCTGGAGGAGCTTGGAGACCAGCGCCACGCTCCGTTCAGACACATTTGCAGGTTGTGCTATAGAGTGTTACGCCATTCCCAGCAGGATTACAGGAAGAACCAGGTAGACCGACACAATGACTCCACTCTGACCCCTGATAACATGGCCTTTACTTTTCAGTATCACCCCCACTGTCCTTGTCTTTACAGGAATACATAGCCAAACAATTCCGCTTCATGCAGAAGCAGATAGGATATGACGTGCTGGCAGAGGACACAATAACGGCTCTGCTGCACAACAACCGCAAGCTGCTGGAGAAACACATCACTGCTGCCGAGATAGACACATTTGTGACTCTAGTGAGGAAGAACAGGGAGCCGAGGTGAGGCTCACAGGAAGGGACAGGCCCTGGCTGGTGCACAGACTGGCTCAGAAGTGTCTGTGGCCAGTTTGGGTCAGATTTGTTTGTATAACAGCTCCTGAGGAATGTAAATCTATGTTAATGTATTCAAATGTGTGCAGTGGAGTATGAGTGGATCTGCCTGTGCATGACCTTGGCATTGCGAGTAATTTGCTGACTGTTAGTGTGTGCTTGCGTTGTGTTAAAGTCCTGTCAATTGCTGTTAATGATATGTGAATCAGGCTGATTCAGAAGCATGGACAAAGGACAGCCTCACAGTTCAAACTGTTTTACTGTATTACTGAAAGAGTGAGAGCAAAAAAGGGCCTCAGTATTTCCTGTACTTACTGACATACACCTGTAATATAGTCTGAAATTGACCATGCATATCTCTTAACTCTTTAAGAGGACCTATTATGCTCATTATCAGATTAGTACCTATTTGAGGTTTCTACTTGAACATATTTACAGTCTTTAAGCCCTATTATATAATGGAAAGTGGCTTGTGCCAGCTTTTCTGGCCATTTTGAGTCATCTTTCAAGACCCACAGAATATTGTGTACAAAGACTCTGAAAACACCAAATAGCTGGGGGGGGCTGAGACTCCATGAGAGTTTCTTCAACTGGCCACTTGACCCTCTCCGTTTTTTTGAGGGGCATATTATGCCGATATTGAATTGATGTAGCTTCGTTGCCGTAGTTTTGAATAACCTCCTTACAGATTGCTCTGCTCTCTGATCCCGGCTACTCCACCTCATGTTTTGAGCTACCATAGTACAAAAGTACTACAACTAAGAATCCCAGCAGCAAAATTACACACAGGGAGTGTGAGAGCGCCCCCTTGTGCCAGCTGACGAAAATACACTTTGATGTATATACACGTCAATGGCACTCAAGCGTTGGCTTTTGAATGACGTATATATACGTCAATGGCTCTCAATGAGTTAATGGTCAAAAAGTACTTTATTTTTCTCATGCTGTCTATGCTGGAACACCTATATTCACCCTTCACCTGAGAATGCTAAGGCCATGTTTAGACAGTAACGGCCCTACTAAAAACTCAAAAGACTTTTTCGTTTAAAAAAAATCTGTGTTCATATGATAACATTGTAAGAACAAATTGAATGTTCTAGACAGTAGCAAACCCAATTTTTTAGCCCACAAGGACCACTTTTATGTAGGTTAACCTCATCATTTGAAACACTGGCCACATTTCTTATAAGACACAACATACGGAAAAGCATAAAAGGTCTCCCTTTAACCCGTTGCCTGTGAAAAATAAATGAAATGTATTATAATCTTTTGCCCAGGTTTCTGGACTACCTCTCAGATCTCTGCGTGTCCATGCAAAAGTCCATCCCTGTGACACAGGAGCTCATCTGCAATGCAGTACTGGACCCAACCAATGCTGACATCCTCATCGAAACCAAGTTAGTTTTTCATTTTTCTCAATAAATACAATTGTTGGTCAACTTAATGAGCTTTTAAAAATAACATTTATGCTGTTCACTAGATTGGTATTATCTAGGTTTGAGATTGAGCCAGCGACAAATGGGGAGAGTCCAGTGGAGGCGGAGGACGAAGAGGAGGTCTGGCTGTTCTGGAAAGACAATTGTAAGGAGATCCGGAGTAAGAGTGTCCGGGAGTTGGCTCAGGATGCAAAGGAGGGTCAGAAGGAGGACCAGGAGGTAGTCAGCTACTACAGGTGAGATGTTTCTGGTTATACATGTTAAAACATAACAATAACTTAAATCTGATAAAAACGATAAGACGCAACCCCAATAATTCCAAACCTGCAGGTGCCAGCTGAACCTCTTTGCCCGAATGTGTCTGGACCGTCAGTACCTGGCTATAAACAAGATCTCTGGTCAGCTGGATGTGGATTTGATTCTGCGCTGTATGTCTGATGAGGATCTGCCCTTTGACCTGCGGGCGTCTTTCTGCCGCCTTATGCTGCACATGCATGTGGACCGTGACCCTCAGGAACAAGTCACACCTGTCAAATACGCCCGTCTTTGGTCTGAGATTCCCTCCAAGATCGCCATCGATGAGTGAGTTCATCTAAGGAATACTTTTAATTGTCTTGCACTTCTATTCCAAAAATGTCCAAGCCTCTCTTGTTTGTGTGTGTTTCTCCTCTAATTACGCAGCTATGACAACGATGGCACCACCAGGGACGAGATCAAAGAGCGGTTCTGCCTCACGATGGATTTTGTGGAGAACTACCTGAGAGAGGTGGTGTCGCAGAACATTCCCTTCTCTGACAAGGAGAAAAACAAGCTTACCTTTGAGGTAATGCCTTAATTTGTGGTAGGTATGAACAGATGATTTAATGAAATTATAAATCATGCTCTGAATGTTCTTGTTCATAGGTAGTGAACCTCGCAAGGAACCTCATATACTTTGGTTTCTACAACTTCAGCGACCTGCTGCGGCTGACAAAGATCTTACTTAACATTTTAGACTGTGTCCATGTCAGCACCATTTACCCCATCAACAAGATAGAGAAAGGCGAGGAGAACAAAGGTAAACATCAAACCTCTTTTGAGGCTTCACTGTCTTTACTGTACATCAATGAAGAATGTTTCCCTTTACTATCGTGGATGTATCACTGTACACAAAATGTCATTAGTAATTGTAGCTGTCAGTTTCTTCTCTTTATTCTCACCACATTATTTAATGACTGACATATTCAATGAAATACTGAATAATTTTTCATTTTAGCAGCAGTGTACAGATACAGCAACTGCAAGGAATTTAAGGGAAGTTCACATCTAAATTTTCATAAATGACAAAATGTTGAGATACCATAGAAATGTTGGCAGATTAACCCTTTAAAACCTTTAAAACCTGACTTGACATAAGTCAAGTGTTTTAACAAACATGCAATCAATAGCAGTAAGAGAAACAGGGTAATAACAGTAAGTATTACTTTAAAAGTAGCCGAGTGGCGCCCAGTAGCTCACCTGGTAAAGTGGGAGCTCCATGTACAGGTTTTGTCTTTGCTGCAGCAGCTGCAGGTTAAATTTCAACCCGCAGCCCTTTGCTGCATGTCATTCCCTCTCTGTCCCCCTTTGTTTGAAAACATCCTGAGTTTGCAACTTAGCCAGAGTCAGTTTGTTTATACAGAAGTTAGCCTGCTACAACAGTTGCATTGGCAATGGTTATCATAAAAGTGGAATCTGCTTTGACAATGTCTCTTTTAAGTGGATTTGAATGAGAATGTCCATTCTACTGTCAAAGATCAAGCCACACAAGTAGTCATGATGTCTGTGGATTTATTATCGCTCTGTTTTTGCATGAACTGTAGCTGGCAGTAATGTGATGAAGTCCATCCATGGAGTCGGGGAGTTGATGACACAGGTGGTGCTACGAGGAGGCGGCTTGTTGCCCACCACACCAACTCATCAGCCAGAGGGAGACGTGGTGAAAGCCCAGATCGAACCAGAGAGAGAAGACATCATGGTCATGGACACAAAACTCAAGGTCATCGAGATTCTCCAGGTGGGACATCAGGAAGCTGCTTCCTCCTTTACAGCAAACACTTTGATTTTTATTATTTGCATTGTAATGTTTTCTCTTTCCCTCAGTTTATTCTGAATGTACGGCTGGACTACAGGATCTCCTGCTTGCTTTGTATCTTTAAACGAGAGTTTGATGAGAACAACCCACAAGGAGACAACACTGCCATTCAGAACGGAACCAATAATGTCACAGGTCAGATGCCTGGTAAGATGCCACTTGATTTAATGGACCTGTTTAACAGAAGACATTGCGGCTTTAATATTAGGAAAAGCACAGGTGCAGTTAATATAATAAAATAGGAGTGCTTTCCATATAGGTGAGCCACTTCCAGATTTTTAAAGTTGTTTAGTATGAGGCTGGCATTACTGGGGCACTTAAAGGAAAAGAGCCGTTGTTGATGACACTTATTTAACCCTTTCTTTTCCTGCCATTACAAGTCAATGTTTTCTTTATATAACATTTTGTCTCATATAAATGTTGACATTGATTCTTTGATATTTTTTGAGGAAACCTTGACTTTGAGAACATTGAAGAACAGGCAGAGGGGATATTTGGAGGAAGGTAATCCATCGCTTGCTAATCTTTCTGAGCTATTTTGAGAAATGATGAAGCAAGATAAACTTCATGTCATTTCTTTTCCAATGACCTTTTCAGTGAGGAGAACACACCACTAGACCTGGACGACCACGGTGGTCGCACATTCCTGAGGGTCCTGCTGCACCTGACCATGCACGATTACCCTCCTCTGGTGTCTGGAGCGCTTCACCTGCTTTTTAGACACTTCAGCCAGAGGCAGGAGGTCCTCATGGCCTTCAAACAAGTATGTCCACTCTTTGATAACTCATTTTAATATCTGACTATGCACACATCTGGGCTAGCACTCGAATGTTCAAGTGCATAACTGGCAATTGCGAAATTTAAGGATTTCTGAGATTAAAGGCTTTTGCACACTGAATTTATTTTTTCTGCCGTCTGAGGAAATAAAGTTATACACAGAAACCTTGCGCATTAAGTCCCATGTATTGTTTTTAACCTTGGTGAAAATTGGCAATACGAAACACATTTCCACCTGAACTTCTCTCCACTGGAGGTCCCTCCCTGGCTGTCACCACTCTCTCCCTGCATCTTGTTTTCGGCACAGCAGCTACTTGGAGGGACTGAGCTGTCTTCCTCTCATCTCCACAACCAACGTCTCAACACTTTCGCTCTCTCTCTGTCTGTGTGCTGTCCACATCCTCCTCCTCGTCATCATCATCCACCTGAATATCACTTTGAAACCTGTTGATAGTGAGCAATCTGAGTTATGAAAATAAACTGTGGGCTCTGCTCTTCTGTCCTTCACTGATGTGTCTTTCTGCCTCATTGTCCTCACTGTTTCTGGTCAAACAAATCTGCAAAAGCTTTTAAGAGATGGGAAAAACGCAGAAAATCCAAATTGTTCCAAAAACTTTGACTGATGAAAGCTTCGGAGCCGTTGTGGTAACTTTATTGGCACATGAGGCTGTATTTATTTTTAGAAGTCCGACAATTTTTGGACAACAAAAAAACAAAGTTAATGCAAATCTAGCTGATACTTTTCTCCTGAATGTAGGTGCAGCTGCTGGTGACAAGTCAGGATGTGGATAACTACAAGCAGATCAAGTCTGATCTGGACCAGCTGCGTTCTATTGTGGAGAAGTCTGAACTGTGGGTTTATAAAAGGCAAGGAGAAGATGGGATGGACGGAGATGGACCCTCAGAGTCAGACAACAAAAAGAAGGTGCAGTGTGCGAGAATTAAAAATCCGAAAAAAAATTTGTTCTGACAAAGAAGGAGAGTGCATTAAGTGCCTAATATACCTCAGTGTAGATTAAATTAGAGTAATATCACTTGTTTAACAGGGAGACTCGCCTACTTCAGACAAGAAGTCGACAGAAAGCACTAGCAGTTACAACTACAGGGTTGTAAAAGAGGTATGCTCATTTATATATTAACTTGTTTTTCATGTTAGTAATTTGTCGCCTGAAATTAAAATCCTCCCGCTGTGTGTGTGTGTGTGTGTGTGTGTGTGTGTGTGTGTGTGTGTGTGTGTGTGTGTGTGTGTGTGTGTGTGTGTGTGTGTGTGTGCAGATTCTGCTGCGCCTCAGTAAGCTGTGTGTCCAGGAGGGGAGCTCGGGGAAGAAGAGTAAAAAGCAGCAGCAGAGGCTGCTGAGGAACATGGGAGCTCACAGCGTGGTGCTGGAGCTCCTACAGATCCCCTATGAGAAGGTGCAACACTGAATATTGTATCACATGCAGAATAATTAGGAAGCATTAAAGCTTTTTGTAGGTTTCACACATTGCATTGCAGTTTCCCATTAATGTAAAGTAAATTAACAGGAAGTCCTGCTGTGTGTTTTATGCATTAGGGCGAGGACGTCCGAATGCAGGAGATCATGAAACTAGCTCATGAGTTTCTGCAGAATTTCTGTGCAGGGAATCAGCAGAATCAGGCTCTGCTCCACAAACACATCAACCTGTTTCTCAACCCAGGGGTGAGTAGTACAAGCATCTCAGGTTCACTCACACGGATTGATTTCTACAGCTGACAAGGTTCCATATTACAGTACTCTCTTTTAGAAAAGCAAATCTGTAATGCACAGGTGATCATTAATTTTCACACTGTCTCTTTTTCCAAATCTCTCAGATTCTGGAGGCGATCACCATGCAGCACATCTTCATGAATAACTTCCAGCTGTGCAGCGAGATCAACGAGCGAGTGGTTCAGCACTTTGTCCACTGCACTGAGACTCATGGTCGGCACGTCCAGTATCTCAAGTTCCTGCAGACCATTGTGAAGGCCGAGAACAAGTTCATCAAGAAGTGCCAGGACATTGTCATGGCAGAGGTCAGTTCTGTGATCCTTATGCCAGGCGAAAAAACATTTGTAACGTCACTGCAGAGGAGATAGTGATTTAAAACAAAGCAGAAAGACAGATGTGTTTGAGGAAAAAAGTGGTGATACTATACGCGGTTTGATGATGCTTACAATAAGGCTAACTGACTGCACTCTCTGCTGTGACTTTCCTCCACTCAGCTGGTGAACTCAGGCGAGGACGTCCTGGTGTTCTACAATGACCGTGCCTCGTTCCAGACCCTGGTCCAGATGATGCGATCAGAGCGAGACCGCATGGATGAAAACAGTCCACTAATGTACCATATCCACCTGGTGGAACTGCTGGCTGTCTGCACTGAGGGGAAGAACGTCTACACTGAGATTAAGTGTAACTCGCTGCTGCCCCTGGATGATATTGTGCGAGTCGTCACCCATGAAGACTGTATCCCTGAGGTTTGAATGACTCGAAATGACTCTTGAAAATTAAAAATATACCTGTAGACTGCATTTCTGGGGTTCAAGCCAGCCTGGGCTGTTGAAGGTTAAAAGCTGCATTAAAAATAACCAAAAGGTTTTATGACAGTCGGACAGGCCCTCATTCATATAAGACAAAAGCTGGGCTGGCAATTCCATTACCCACTTTTTGTCATTTGTGAAACATTTTGGTTCTTTTAAAGACTAAGAAAATATTCACAAAGATTGGTTGTTTTTTACAACTGTAACTGATGATCAAGTTTTACGATTCACTGGTGGCAGGTTTTTTTGGGTGGAGGGGGTTTTATCTAAAAAGATAGCGGCATCATGGCAAAAACCTGGCATTAAAAGGGTTAAAATTCTGAAAATTAATGGATATTTGATGTTTATGATTAGGACTGATGGTGGTTTAAAATACACACAGTAAAGTAGAAAATAATATTAATGTATAACATTTTCTAAAGCTTGATTTGAAAAGTGCATTTTGTGCACAGATCGATACAAGTGTGTGTAGTATTAAAACGGGCTCTAAGGGTTAATAATAATAAACCTGCATGAAGCCAATAGGGTTTCCGCCCATTGCGCTTAAACCCCTAATAATAGAATATACAATGACACAGCATGTGTAGCAGGTTTTTATTTTTGTGGGTTCTGACCTAGTTATTAATTCTGAGGAACACATGTTGCTGCACACATGCTGTGTGCCAGATACACATGTTTACAGCAGGTGTTTGAGGGCTACGTTCTGTCTATGCATCACCAGATCACTGTTCATAAATGAGTTTGTTTTTTTTGGATCCTAATAGGTGAAGATTGCCTATATCAACTTCCTGAACCACTGCTATGTGGACACAGAGGTGGAGATGAAGGAGATTTATACCTCCAACCACATGTGGAAGCTGTTTGAGAACTTCCTGGTGGACATTTGTCGGGTAAGCCCCAGTGAATCCGAAATCTCAAAGCAACATCTACTGATATCAGAGAGTGTAATCAATAAAAGGAGAGTGCTCTCCTGCTTCATGTTATGTAATGGGTTTGGGTGACTGTGTCAACACAACAGGCAGTGAACATATGTTACTTGTCGCCCACATGCAGGAAGTGTGATCCAGTGGTTGTGCGTCATGCTAATATCTTTTCTGTCCTTGCCTAGGTGTGCAACAACACCAGTGACAGGAAGCATGCGGATACCATGCTGGAGCGTTATGTAACTGAGACCGTCATGAGCATTGTCACATGTTTCTTTAGCTCTCCTTTCTCTGACCAGAGCACAAGCCTACAGGTAATCTGGATTTTGAAATACAGCATTTGAAATGCATATCACAAGCGGTCTTGCACTTGCCATTTAAAATCTATAAACCATTATGCTTGAGTTTAGACGTTTGACAGAGAGGAAGCCTGCTTTTATACCTCTATATAAGTCTGTCTCTCTAAATATACGATAAAAAATGATTCTTCTCTCTGCATAGATGGCTCGCCGTATGTATGTAAGTAACGGCATCTATCCCCCGCATTTTGTTTACCAACCCTTGGGTTTTTATTAACAGGCCATGAATCTTAAGTATCTCCTCTGTGTGGGTTTGAATGTTCTCATAGCTTAGTCAGCTCACAGATTGTGCTGTTTCCAAATCTGTGGGTTTGTTGCAAAAGACTTTACGCTGGGACATGGTGCAGATGATGCACTCATGCAGCGTGGTCACTTCTTTTCTTAGACCTTGATGTTTTGGTGTCCTGTCGCCCACAACTTTCCCAGTAAATCAGAACCACCACCCCTCATAGATGGCCAAATCCCTCATACAGTAACATCGTGGTGTAGTATTACACACTTGGCGCCCTGTTGTCTTGTTGTGTGGAATTGTTTCGTTCCAACTCGATCACAGTAGAAATGGTTAATTAACTTTCTTGATAGTCTTTAGTCTTAGAAGCACATTCTGAGAATTCTGCTTGCTGAGGTTTACCAATAAATCATGATGTTAAGATCCTCTTTTTCTCGTAACAGGCCGCCATTCTTGGAAAGATAACGGAGGTATTTATTGTACTCTAGGGCTGCAGCCAGCTCATAGTTTTTGCTCTTTTATCACAGTGGTGAAGAATATTAGTTGTACTCTCTGCTAAACACGGGTTTGGTGTGATGGGCATATGATTACAAACAGCTGGACCCAAAGCTGTTCTGTAGACCACCATAGGTGCTTTAGTATCCTCACATTTCCATTTCTGGCCCAAATTGGTTTTAAATTCAACCTAGTCAAGGAACAAAAACACCAGTTATTTAATTGTTATTCACTATTTTTCTCCTACATTTATCCTATGTAGTATTGTTTTGTTTTTATCCTTTTTTTTAAAAAAAATTTGCTGTCTCTCTCTGTCTTACAGACTCGTCAGCCGGTATTTGTCCAGCTGCTTCAGGGAGTGTTCAGGGTGTACCACTGTAACTGGCTTAACCCTGTTCAGAAGGCCTCAGTGGAGGCTTGCATTAAAGTTCTCTCAGACGTTGGTAAGACACTGCGCTAACATCAGTCACTTACCGCTATTTTTAATTTCCAAAGGGCATTTTGGCACATGATAAAAGCATTAAATAGAAATATTTGCATTTTTCTACACTCTACCCAGCTAAAAGCAGAGCCATTGCCATCCCAGTGGACTTGGACAGTCAGGTGAACAACTTATTTGTCAAGTCCAATAATGTGGTGCAGAAGAGCATCCTCAGCTGGAGGCTGTCTGCTAAGAACACTTCCAGGCGAGACTCGGGCCTGACGTCCTCCAAAGACTACAGGAACATCATAGAGAGGCTGCAGGTCGGTGGCAGAAAATACTGTATATTTTCTTACAATCACAGTCAAATTCATTTTATTTTATTTGTTAGTTTAACCAGACATATCGTCTAACAGCAATCTCTCAAGCAGAAAGGTGGCAGGTTGGCAAAATTTGAAGCAGATCAATAGAACAGGGAAAAATAATGCCTCTAGTTAAATACAAAGTTGAGTGTGTTCACATGGACATGAATAACCTCTTAATGACCATGTTTTTGGAGTCGTCTGTTCATGTGTTTGAGCATATAAACAGCGTATTCCATATTACTGCTGCCTTCACCTGCTCCTCAGAAATATTGTATTTACAGTATTTACAAGTTACGAGCACATGAACGGCCCTCCAAAGGTGTAATTATGAGTGGGAAATTGCGAAATTTTGATGATACGCAAGTTATCAAGCTGTGACATTTGCATGACACTTTGGGACAGCAGAAATGGCAGAAAGAATGGAAACTTTGTCAACAACATCCTTGTTTACAGTTTACAGAGGCTTGTAAGGACAGTGTATATTGTCGTTGTTGCTATGTGTTTATTTATATACTTTTCACGTACTCTTATGTACATTATAGTATATTTATCTTTGTTCAGCTGTGTTGTCCTTGTTTTTAGCTGTGTATTTTTTTTGTCTGTCTTCCTAAATATTGCTCTTATAACACTGAAACAATGGGCCGGATTCACAAACAGTGTGTACGCACAAATCTGTGCTTAAAGTGTGCATACTTTTACACACTAATCCAGGATTCATTAACAATTTCCAACCTGAATTGGATCGTACTCTGCAAACATATTAAGAACTACCTCAGACCATGTGTATGCACAAAAAACAAACTAATAAGCATTAATTTGATTTAATTTTGAGTCATATCTTTTATATACCTATCTATACATTTTTTTCCTTTACAATGGCAAGAACAAAATTGGCCAGTGCACGTGTCATGAGTCCAGGAATAATTCTGTTTTTGTGCGAGACTGTTTCTACACTACTGACTCTCAGTAGTGGCCCTTGTAGTGGCCCTTGTATTTTTTTAAACATACACTACATACTATTTTCACATCTTCATATGTAAAAGTTTGTGTGTGTGTGCGTGCGTGCGTGCATGCGTGCATGTGTGATTGTCAGTAATATATCAAAAGTGCAACCCAAATACTGAAGAAGTGGCTTGTAATTACATCCTGTTTTTAGCCATAGGCCAAGTTGCAACTCCCTATTTTCTTGTAAGACATGACTCAGTATTCGCTGGAAGTCTGAAAAGTCTCCAGCCTGTCTGGTTCAGTTCAGCTGTTATCTGTACTCACACAGAGTAAGGGTGCAGCAGATATTATAATATTATTTTTCAATCAAATGAACAATTCTGCTTATGAGATCAACACAGTCATAATATTATCATTAGATTATTTGCGGGGGGTTCATCGACCCATTCCCAGGCTGAGACAACGTTTCCAAAATGGTTTCCTTCCCATTTCTTACTTGCCTTAATTTATGGAACTGCATTTCTTAGAAAGTATGCTTCATCACTGTTCAGTTTCCCTTTTGTTCTGCCACTTACTAGACAACCCGCACAGCACTGTAATCACCAACAGACCAGCAGCTTTCAACATGCACCTTCACTTATTTGCATATTTCACACTAATCATCACCAGACATGAAAGTAAGTGCATGGAGAAGTAGGACATGGCAGTGCATCAAATACAGGGTTTGCCTTGTTCAAGTACAGTGTGGTTTACTTAAATTGTCACCTTTTGTTTCTTGTTATGTCCTCCCGATTGCCATACACCTTTTGTCCTCTGGAGTCATTCCGACCCTGCCCTGTTTTGACTGTTATTTAAAGCATATTGCATAAATTGTCAATCAGTTCTGTGTTACACCTTTAGTCTTACTTCAGTCCAACCCATTTTCATTTTTCCCTTTGTTATGGAATTTAGGGCCAATAGACCTGGTTTACATAAGTATAAAAAACATATTTTGATGGCAAAATATTTCATTTGATTTCATTTAACTCATAAAGCATTCTCACAGATATTTTGCTCAGTGTGTACTGTTGTCACAGATGGAGCAGTAGAAAGTCAGATGTTTTCTGGTGGGTCTAGAGTTAGACTAACTCGTCTCTGTAGCAGCTGTTCCTCTTCATCAATCTGATCTGATCAGCTCTGAACAGATCAGCAGATCAGTTATCCACCCTGGTATTCAAAAACTGCTATGGAGGGAAAAAAAGGATGATGATAAGCTCTGCCTGTGCTGTGTCTACGGGCTCGCAAAAAAAATGTATAGAGGGGACAATGAATGATACCAAGAGGCACACACTCATTTGAAAAAAAAAAGTAGTTTTAGTAGAGTATGTCATTATACTACTACAACTACTACTACCCCCCACCCACCCCTGTCATCACAGCCACAAGTAGACTCTGTATCTGTGGGAAACACTGCTCTTAATAATTTAATGCACATTATAGATATTGGATGTGATTTTTACTTTTACATAAGAAAATGGGCTTTTGATTGTCTTTATTATTTCCATTGAATTCCATTGAAAAACTTCATGATTAAGGCTTTTTCAGCCCGATCCAGCAAGGGGGGTTTTTAGTCTGTTCAGACCTGCCACCCTGGCTCTGCCTCCTCTTCCTCTCTTTTCTGTAACTGCTCACTAGCACAAGTTTCTTGTGTTTTAGTTGAATTTATGTCAGTAGGTTGTAGGATCCAATGTAAAACTGCAGTTCCTGGTCACGTCTTAGCGCTGTCTGTATGTCCCTATACTTTGTAGGACATAGTGTCAGCGCTAGAGGACCGTCTGAGGCCGCTGGTCCAAGCTGAGCTCTCGGTGCTGGTGGATGTCCTCCATCGTCCAGAGCTGCTCTTCCCTGAGAACACAGATGCTCGCAAGAAATGTGAAAGTGGGGGATTCATATCAAAGTAAGTCTGAATCTCCAACTACATGGAGAACTTAGAACTTGGCCCGTGGCATGTGACAGCCTCAGAAAAAAAAAAAAAACTGAGGGGCTGTACTGGGTCAGCTAGTGCTCATATATAAGTAATGGTTTGTTTGTTTTTCGGTTTCATTTTAAAACAAAACTGTACTTATAAATTCTATTGTACATGCAATTAAGAGGTCCTGGACATAGGGCTTCCTGCCATGAATGCACCAGAAAGCCTGTTGACTTCTAACCAGTCTGCCCAGGAGAAGGTAATTTTGATTATAAAAATGTATTCAACAACATATTCACTGAAATGGGTGCTTAAGCAGGGTTCCCAAAAACCCTTAAAAAGACACAAAAGGCAATGAATTTATTCAACTAACATTAAGGCCTTTACTGGTATTAAAATGTCTTAAATCTGTCTTTCAGAAGTCCTTAAAGTGCAAGGAAAGAAAGATTATATGAACCTTTTTTTCTGGCATTGCATTGTGAAATCTCAAAATAATTTGTTACTTTAAAAAATGCTGCTTGCATTAACATCTCCAAAAAATCATGCTTTTTGAGTAGATATTTGGGCAAAATTCCCTTACTTGAATTAATTTGCATCAATTCGTGTTTTATTCTTCAGTTTTGATTATTGTAAAATCGGTCTTAATTTTCATTATGATAGGCTTTGGAAATGCCTTAAAGTTTGAAATCCCCCTTGCAAATTGACCAACAAACTTTGCAGAGTGAAAGAAAAAAAAATGGGTCTAAACAGGTGAAGTGTTGTGGAAATTAAACATAAGCATTAACTGTACACCATTAAATACATGTGTATTTGATGGTGTTTTGTTTTACCTGACAGGCTCTTAGATTGGATTACGGTAATCTGGCGGCAGGGATTACCCTACTACTTATAGCTGCCAGTGTGAAGTACAGTAGTTTGCAGAAAAGTGTGTCAACCCTCTTAAGGTTTACAGTACATTAATCCTTTGGGCTTGCTATAGGTCCCATAAAGCTCAAAAACATTGACACTGGTGTTGACGTTTCCTAAATGCACTCTGAGTAAACCATTACTTTGTGGTTTTCTGTTTTTTCAGTTTACATCCAATACGTGCTGTCAGGCCTTTATCCTCCAGATTTGTTGGTTGGCTAAAAGATGATCACTGTATGAAGGAGATCAGCCACAGCAATATGCTCTGATTTTATAGGCCTTCTGATTTTGAACAGGAGTTGTACAAAACTTACCTGTTAAAGTGTTATTAAGCCTTAAAGTTCAACATAATTAAGGATGTGGCTGCTTTGAGTGACAGTTGGGTGCCATCCATTGACAAGATGCTACCACATTGTTTGTTAGGTTGCATAACCACAGTGTAGCCGTAGCTCTCTCTCCTTGTGTTTTTATGGTAAAAAAAAAAAGTCTTGTTCAGCGCTTGATTGTTCTGGAAGTCCCTCTAAGGTGGTTTTTTTTTCAGTTTTTCTGGTAAAGACATTTTGTTTGAATGGATTTAAGCTTGTTTTTCACAAGCAAAAATTTTCATTAGCATTATCATAGTTAGCCACATCTGTAAAAACATCAAGCTAACCGAGCTAGCAGTCAGCATTAGTGTTACCTCCACCTCCTCTTCCGTGCACTGTCACTTCTGGTTCCAAAAATCCAAGATGGTGGCGGCCAAATTGCCAAACTCGAGGCTTCAGATGGTGGCCACATGGTGGCTACATCCATTTTTTCATACACTCTGTGGTTGTGGTGGAGTTATGTGGGGCTTTCCTCAATCCATTTGTCTGTACTCACTTTTCTTTCTCTTTTCTGATCAGACTGATCAAACACACCAAGCAGTTACTGGAGGAGAACGAGGAGCGTCTGTGCATCAAAGTCCTGCAGACACTGAGGGAAATGATGACAAAAGACCGGGGCTACGGGGAGAAGGTACAATACCCTCTGTGTTCCTGTTTTTAATCATCAGCTTGTAATCATGCCCAAGATTCACCCACACATGAGATAAAACACTCAGGATACAGTGTTCCGGTCCCAGTGAGCCAAACTTACTGGAAGACATTAGATCAAATAACGGTTAAGTAAAAGAGGGGGCTGAGCTCTACTTGGATACCTCTGGAGCCTGTATAGCACAATCAACAAAAAAGGTCCATACGTTGGCAAAAAGTCACTTCAACAAAGGCAGTTTATTGGTGCTTGATGCAGCAAACACTGGTCCACATTTAATTAAAAAAAAAAAATTCATCATTGCTTGAAGAATGGTGATGTAATACGCAGGGTTGGAGTAGATGGGTATGTCAAACAAACACAGGACTGTCATCCAAGAGATCACTGTTTGGATGTGAAACCTAAAGCCAACATTGACATATAGCATTTAGATTACTTAATGATCAGTTTTATGTTACTTCACGTGAAAACATACTCAAGATTCAAGATTCAAAATACTTTATTGTCTATCATATACTGACATAAAATTGTTTTTAGGGGTGTAAACAACATGAAAAAACATGAAAAAAGAGCATTCACACCCATGAGACAAGAAAAAGAAAATTACACAACATTTACAAAGAGCTACATTAGAAAAGCAGTGCCTGTTTTGCCTTGGTTAAAAGTATATTGCTGTTGGAATGAAAGAATTCTTCTCCTTTTGGCCAGAGGTACTCTGTATACTCATGTTGTTGCGTAAAGTAACAAAATACTTTTCCATAGTTTTGGTGCCTAAACCTAACAAAAGTAGAACTGAAACCTTATGAAACTGCTACAGTTTCACAATGTTGGATGTGCGCCTTCTAGCCTCCCCCTAGTTGTAGTTTACCACTTCTGAAGCATTATAAAGGTAGTGATAACAAATGATAACGGACATCTAATGGGCTTGTAACATTGAAATAGGTGCAATTACTATGATACATTTCATCTCTCTCACGCAACCATTTAACACAACATTCACTGGTTACTAATGACCTCATTATCTAATAAAGGAGCTAATCTTGTACTGTTTGCTTCAGCTCTGTTTGCATGTTTCGGCAATAGCAGTATGTCTTTACTGATTGAATCAAAGTCAACCCACAGCAGGACGTTACAGCTGCTCTTTCATAAATGAAATCAAAATTATTCTTTGCACTTTTGAAACAATAGCTGGTACTGTAATATATTTTTTAAAAGTGCTCTGTGGAGTTTCTGACAACTAGTTTGCCTTTCATGCTTGTGCAAAACGTACAACAAGCAAGAGGATGCAGGAACTGCCAAAAGCTGTTGACGGTAAAAGGCTAAAGAAAAGGAAGAGAAAAACACTGATATTGTAACAAGGATGATAACATTAATGAGGGGAGGGGGGTGCATTCACGAATACAAAATGGACAGAATGAACAGAAATACACAATGTCCGTTTACAAAAACCTCCATAGAGAACTTTTTAATAGAGCAGATTAACTACATTCACTACTTACCCCTCAGCACACAAACCATAGAAGTCTATTGAGTATATGAGCATACAGAACATAAACATACTTAGAACACAACATACACCCTCTTGTATTAAAAAGATTGCAAACACTGAAAACCAATGCAAATAGAATTCAAAGGCGCATTAAGAGCTTAAAAAATATTTGTTGTATATATTGACAGTAGTTACATGTTCCCAGAAAAAGACATGAATACGGTTGTAGGCCTATATTGCATTAACATATGTACATGTAAGCACAGGTAGAACAACATGATTTCATATTTTGACCTGATTTTAGCTATTGTAGAATCCAAACTGGCATAACTTCAATAAAACCCTCGCTCACTATGCTTAATTTTCTCATTTAGATGACAGTGATGACAAGAGTAGGGTTCCTTAGACCCGGTGCCAGTATGGCACGAGACTGCAGTGACCACAGCATAGATGAGGCTAAACGTAGTAGCGCAATAGAGTGCTGCAAGACTGAGCTCTAAAATGTGGAAATGAGTTAGCATTGTTTGCACTTCCAGTTCCCTCGTCTCGAAGTCAATGAGTTCTTTGAATGGGTTTTTGGTTAGATGAAATAAGGTCTGTGGTTAACACATCACAGCCTTTCCAGTTTTGTTCTATGCAGTAAAATAGTGAACTTTGAAACTTATGTTATAATGCCGAATGTGACTTTACAGCCTCGATGTTTGTGTGACGTTTTGTGATACAACCATAGTATAGGTTATTCACAGTTGCATTTAGTCCTAAGAGGTCTATATCTGTCTATTTTTAATACTCTAATTAGGAGAAATAAGAATTCTTAAATGTCGAAGTGGGAAAAAAATGAGACATGTCATTTTAGGTTAAACACATCTGTACCTTGAAGTTCCAGTCAGGGAAGGACACAAGATCTTTTTTTCTCTCTTTTTTAATTTGATTTAGTTTTCATCAAAAACAAGTAACGTATACAAGGAAACTTACAAAGCCTCATTACTTACACATAATAAGACAAAACAAAACCACAAAAAACTAGACTGGAGAGAGATAAATACAACAATGTTTTGCATATTACATTAACAAAAAGGAAAATGAAAACTTGTCGCGCAGCAGGGACTTCAGCTAATAAATGGGAAAATTAAGATGTCTAATTATTGGGCCCCAGGCGCTCCCAAATTTATCCTGCAAACTCATTGTGTTGTTTCAAAGTCTCTCAAGACATATGCATGAGATTAGTTCCTGAAGCCATTTAGAGAATCTAGAGCACTGGCAAGATTTATCCTCTTGTTACTAACATGCAGACCATCAGGGTCTTCTGCACAGCATGTGGAAATGTAAGAGACGCTTCAGAACAACTAAACAGGGCAATGAATGCATCAAATTCAATGTGCATAATAACATTTTACAATTCTAAGAGAATATATCCTGCCAGAAAGGGATGATCTTAGGGCAAAACCACAAGGTGTGACTTGGAGTACCTTTTGTAGATTTACATGTTTCAGAAACACAACATTTTCAGGGAAAAGAAGTTTTTTAAAAACAAAGGTTAAAAAGGTTAATGACTTAAAACAGTGTGGGGAAGAATATAACACAACTGAAGATGTTAGAACAAGCTGTCCTCAAAAACGAGGAAGGCACTGTTGCAAAATCTCACAAAAGATCTCAGCTATTGTTGAAGAAATGCAATATGTGAAAGGTTTTCACAGACCACTGTGTATGCCTCTTCTTGACATTATTGTAGACTTAAAGTTGGTAAATATGATTTCAACATTTAAGTATTTTTCCGTGAATTTATGTCAAACAATCTTTATATTTAATTGCATTATTGTAATGCAAAATCTGAAGGTGGAGGGTGTTTTAACAAAAATTAACATGCTATCCTTTCACTGTTTTCATTAACGGGACATGCTGTGTGTGTGTGTGTGTGTGCGCGTGTGTGTGTGTGTGTGTGTGTGTGTGTGTGTGTGTGTGTGTGTGTGTGTGTGTTTGTGTGTGTTTGTGACAAGCTTGACATTTGCACACTTTATCTTTAACTCACTAATCAAGCTCTACTAACTCTCTGCCTCTATACTTTTTCTCTTGCAGCTGATTGCCTTTGATGATGAAATGGATGTGGCTGAGGTTGATCATTTTACTTACTATTGTGATGTACATTTGGTTTGTCTCCCACTAACAGCATTAGATGTGCTTGTGCTGTGAGTAGACTCTGCATTGCATTCTCATCAGTGACACCTGTCCGCAGCTCAGGCTGCATCCACACTAATATGTTTTTAGTTTAAAATGTATAACTACTGACTGATCTTGAACGTATTGCGATATACTGAGTATTACAATAACAAACATCGTGCTACATTAGGATTTATCATCCAATAGCAAATTATGACCCCAAAAGAAATCTTTGTCAACATCTGTTTTTATCTAACAGAGTTTTCAGTATATTCATCTCACTTAATTTACATAAAGTAGTGAAATTATATTGCTACATGAAAATATTGCAATACTAGGCAGTATTAATCCCCCCCCCCACCACACTAGCTATTGTTAACATGACGCTTATCGTCCACACTAAACCTGTGTTTAGTATTAAGACCTGTGAAAACTCTGCATAGGGTTCAAGTTGTATATAGGTTTTAAGGTATATCGTGGTATGAAAATCATACTGTCTAAATTTGCTTATCCACAATATTGAAAAAAATAAAATGCAGCTGGACGGAGAATCTTACCTTCATGTTGGTCATTTTCTAAAGGCAGACTTTATACACATACTTTCATTAAAAATTGTTTTGAGTTTCAGTTATAGTAATAATACTAAGTTTAAACAAAAAAAGAAATCTCCTGTTTTCATTTCTTTATGGGTCATTGTAGCCAATGATGGTAATAAAATACCAAAAAACAGCAATATATTCCGAGATAGTTATCCTGTGTGCGTACTGTCGACACCCTTGTTGTGTTGTAGTCTGGCTCAGCAGGAACTCAGACTTTTGAAAACGATGATGTTTGCTTCCCATTTGGGATGCATCAGTCACAACTTGTCAAGCCAAAACATAGCTAGGTCTATGTACCTTTTGAAAATGTATCCTTATTGTGCAATTATTTCTTTCCCATTGCCATGGCTTTCTCTGGCTCATGGTGTTGTTGCCATATTTGCTCTGTAACGACTCCCAATCTGCTTTCCAGGACCTTTGCAGCCTTATACTCAAGTGTTACTTTCAGCAACTGTTCCACCTCTCCATTTAACCAAAAAACAAAATCTCTAGACTTACATTTAGCCATATCCGTAGTGTTTTCTGTAACTAAGCAACCAACTGCAGAGTAGATAATCAGCTTCCTGTTTGTGAATGGTCATGTGATATGCGTTTCAGGCGTGCTACTTTGGATGGAGATTATTTCTGAAATTGTCTTAAAACGTGTACGGAGATAGTTTTTGTTTGAAAAAGGCATTTTAAAATGAAAGTGTATTAGTGTGGATGTGGCCTTAGTCCCTCCCTCCCTGTTTTGTGCCTGCAAGAGTTCCTCCTGATCTCCATGATAAAATGCGGCATGCTTCTAGCATGTCTAGCTTGCATTATGCATTTGCTTCTCTGCTGTACCTGTATGTGGTTGTCTACTTATTTATGTTATATGTTGGAGGGCACTTTTTAAAAGAACACTATTTCACTGAATATGCTGTGGTGGAGGATCCAGGTGTACAACTTTAAGTGTTCTATAGTTAATCCATTTCTACAGCTTAATGCACTCCTAAAGCTTGATTATTACAGCACATACATGCGGCTAAGATTGCTCATCACAGATTGTCGGGGACTTTTGGGCTATGGAATTTCCATAGAGGGACAGAGGGTGATTTCCTTTTCCTTTTCTTCTTTTAATCAAAATAGTGTCACACTGTAACAACCAGAGCAACCAAATATTTTCTCTTTAAACTTCATACTCCTGTCCCATTAAGGAGTTGTGCATCTTCTCAGTCATGCTATCTCATTTTTCATCATTGACTTGCTCTTAATCTTTAGTTAATTATCTTGATTATCATTATTGTTATTATTATCAGTCAACTTCAATTAGGTGTTTCTATTTTTCTGGTCACTGGATCTTCATGCCACATAGCTTCCTTATGATTGATGGTTCTATTACAAGAGCAGGTGTGAGTGTATATATAGCCGGGGATAGTCTGCCATCAGTTCACTCCAACAGATAGCTCATAACACAGTGTGTGCAGCGGTGTGCATGTCATGTGTTTGCATTGCAAAAATATGTGTGATATGTGTGTGGTCGTGACCTGTAGCATTAAGGAAGTGGATAAATTAGTTTTCTCCTTTCTGTTTGTGATATGTCACAGGGATTATGGGTGTGATTACAGAGAAGCTGAGTCTCACATGGCACGCACTGGTGACTTATGTCATAGGATGGGACCTATCCCACATAAATCTATTCATATTTTTTTTTGGGGGGGGGGGGTTGAACTTTTAGTTAAGCAAATTTAGTTAAGGGTTTTTTGGTGGTTCATTTATCTTCATACTTTTTAAACAACTAAAATGTAAAAGCCAACAGATTCACTCTTATTTGGCATTATATTTGCATTTTTTTGGTGCTGCTTCTCTTGGGTGCTTGCTGCTAACAGTCCAGCACCTAATCCCTAACTTTTTAAACATCACTGACCTGACCTGTGGAGGTACACACCCATAAACATCCCAAATATGAATATTAAGAAATACAGGCCGTGGCCAGAGTCTCTGCAGATAAATACACTCAGTACGTTGACACGCGCAGTTTAGTGGAGCTACATTCATAGCTTGATTAGGCCATTTAACTGGATTACTGTCCTTTTCCCAGTATACATGTACCGGGGGAGAATCCATTTATTGACTGAAGTATGTGTGACTCCCTCATAGCAAGTGGAGATATGCCTTCTTTCATTTAGTTGTTACAGACCTATTTTCTTTACAGTCTATTGTCCAAATCACAATCACAACTTTTTATTTACAGTAACTACGGGTTTGAAAACGGCTGCCTCATGAACATATAATCAAACAGCGCTGAACAAACTGTGCCTTCACTGATTTGATATAAGCCACTTTAAAAAGTCAGTGTTAGTGAAAGTGTAAGAAAGTGAAAATTACATTTAGGATATTTTCACTGCTTTACCTTGCTCTAAGACAGCCCTTACCGGCTGAGATTTGAAGCCCTTATATTAAAAACACCAGACTCCATTTTACTCCACTGAATGGCGGAGCTGCTGTTCTACCGCTGCCTCCTTCAGCTGTTGTGTTGGAGGCAGTACACTTGAACTGGTATTATTGATTTTTATTTTATTTTTTTTAGGTGGCTAAAATATGTTTTTCTGTGGCCCTGTCCACTGCAGTACATCGCTTCACGTCAGCGCAAGTGTTGTGGGACTCTACTTTATTTTTCCGCGGAGGGGGGTGGCTAGAGTGTGACTTTTTATTCAGAGTACATATAAAATACTACCTTTTCAAGTTGTTTGTCCCTTACCTAAGCTCATCCCTTCCCCTGTAATAAGCAGTGCTTAGTCCAGTTATGGTACGATACGATACACTTTATTGTCCCTGTAGGGGAAATTTGTCTTTGACTCAGTGCTACACAGATAATGCCTCCCCTCTTACAACAAAAACAATTGTCACACCATGACATTAAAAACACCACAGCATGAACAAAAACAACACCAGATATGCAGCTGCACATAGTTCCAGTTTCGCTTAATGCAAATTGTGCACACATTGCAAACGACACCTATTGCATTTACCCAGTAATAAAAAACACATATTGCACACGCCCAGTATTAAAAACACCATGAGACTGTGTAACACAATTTCTCTGGCAGCATTGTTTAAAAGTTTTACAGACGAAGGAACAAAATAGTTAAAGTCAGATTGAGATGTTTACATGACTGAAGAGCTTGACTTCCAGTCACATTATCTGGGTGTGTTGCAAGAATTTCGATTTAGTCTGATTTCAGTCAGACTATAATCTTCACATGTATTTTAAAAGTCCAGTTCTAGTCGGACAAATACAATAATTCGACTTTTTCTGACATGAAAATATACTGACTGTACTTTCTGTATAAATCTATACAGCTTTTTGTAAGGAAAATTCTAAATAGTATAACTTCAAATGCTTTGCTGAAGCTACTAAGTGGACTTTTTGTTGGGATTGTTTTATTGGCTTTGTTTGGCAAAGCACACAATGTATAAATTCTTCTCGGTAGCTTCTCACGAAATCAGTAAATTTATCAAAACTGAAAGCACACGTCAGAGTAGGAGAATCTGTGCCGGCAGGAAAATAATACTGTAAGCTAGTCACTTAATCAAGAATGCGGTGAGTGCAAGGGAAGTGAACTTGGTGTCAGTTGGAGGGAATGGAGAAATTGTCGGAAAGGGTCTTTCCAGCGTTGCCAGGAAGCGATATTCTCTCAGTTTCTCTGTTATGTCTCTTTTTTATTTCCCTCCCTCCCTGCTTGCACATGCCCCTCTGTGCTGTAGCGATGGAAATCCCCGGCTTCCACAAAAACAGCGCTGTTCTCATAGACGGGCGCTTTGTCTCATCAACCCCTCCCAAATGCATCTTAAGAATGTACACATAGTCTCTCAACCACCCCCCACACACAGCACATGCTGTATGTCACTCATTCATGCACACACTCACATTAACAACGGCGTACAGTGTCCTGAGTGACGGCTGGCAGCATGTGTGTGGGTATCATTCAGGTGGAAGACAGACAGGGCCAAAACCACAACTTCCTTTTAGCGGGAGCAAGATAAACTGCCATGATAGCTGTTATGTAACCTCCAGTGTTTGGCCCGCCGCTGCTCTCTGACCTACCGCAACACACCCAAACTCCCACCCACAGGCCTCTAGGAATGAGTGCAGCTGTCAGTTTCACTACTGTTTGACAGAGCCCATCATACTTGGAGCTGTTGCATGCCCAGTCTGTGGGCTGGATTGTGTGTGTGGGTGTGTGTATGCAGGAGGGGGAGTGATGAGAGAGCAGGATAAAGCAGAGCGATGGTTCGCCCATTAGCGGAGGTTATCTCATTGTTCCAGAAATAGAAACGTGATAAAATGCAAGCGCCAGGGGAAAATAAGACATGAGCGGCCCGTCACTCTCTTTGTCAGGGCCAGATCATGTCGTTCAGTGCACGGCTCTGTGTTTTCTTCATGTGCATGTGAGCTTCTTTCTGTGGGAGATTGGAAAGGTCAGATGAAGACGATACCTCTCTCTTATAATGAATCCCAGTAATGAGTCCTAAAACTGGGAAATGATTTAGCATTTTACCTCCCACAATCACATTTTCCAGGCCTGGAAAAGTCATAGAACTAGTAGAAGCCATTGAAAGTTTTGGAAAAATCATTGTAATGTATTAAATGGAATGAATTAAATTATTTTGACAACGTAATATAGCTTTTATGCATCGATGTGTGACAGTGTTTTGGTTATGCTATGTTTTTGTTTATTTGTTCATCATAAAAGTTTCTTTTTTTTTCCACCATGCTTTGTCTCTTCCGTCATGTGAGCCAACTAGGCATGTCAAAAACCAACTTTTAATGGCTGTACTGTTTATTTTGCCTTTTGAAAGCATGTTTTCTTAAAAAGTTTTTGGCAATTGTCTTCTTCCTTTTTTAGAAATTTTTGATGATTTTTATAGAAAACTTAAAATATATTTTTGTTTGTTTTAATTTTTCTTCTTTCAAAAAAAACGGTTTTGTGGCATTTTTTTTCTTTCGTAAATGTATTTTCTTTTTCTTGTATTTAATTTTTTGGTGACTTTTATTTTATATAGAAAACACAATAATTTGGCCATTATTGTTTTCAAATTTTCCATGGTCCTTGAACAAATCCTGTGGGATTTTAATAGAATTTGAATCTTATATTTCTGAAAAATGCCAGGCAAGTGGGACAAGAAAAAATATTTTGAGGCCTTGAAAGTCATGAAAAAGTTTTGAAATTTTGTCCATACCAATGTGTTGGTACTCTGTATTGTAGTGATTGAGGATGCTTTTGGGGTTACATAAGGGACTGTCTCTGTTCTTGTTTGGCAGTGGCCTTTGTGTATGTATGTGTGTGTGTGTGCGTGTGTGTGTGTGTGTGTGTGTGTGTGTTTCTGTAAGTCTCCATCCATCTGTGTTTACATCCTCATTATACCGAACCAATTACTGTTTGTTTTGTTAGAGATTTCTAGATTATTGTTTTACCTCGTGCATTTTTCAGACCACATCCCTGCTGCTCCTTTGACAAATATTTCACTTTCACTTCCCCAGCCTTGCTTTTCTTCCCCTGTACTGTCCTCTCAAACATTTCCAAGCGTAATTCATCCAGCTGCCACACCCATCCCTCACTCTGCCAAACTGCCCTCAGATAGACTCTGCTTGTCCTGGTTTATCCTCCTGCCTGCCGCTGCGGGTGAAATCAGGAGACTTTCGGCTGTTATTCTTTTTCTCGTTCAACAGGGGGAGCTGCAGAGGTGCCTCAACAACAAGCAGCACTGTCCCAGTTTCCTTAACTCAATGCTGCACGATTCTTGGGCACCAGCCAGCTCTCAGGAAGCAGTTACATAAGAGCCAACAATTTTCTTTCCCTTTTTTTTTTCTTACTCAGTTTTCCTGGAATTTTAAACTCTTCACTGATGTGTGACCTTCAGTGGTAATTGGCAATAAAAGTGCAGCAGAGATGTCTATCAGGAGACAGTAGCAGTGGTGCACCTCCACCCCGGCAGGGGAGGGGGTGGCATGGGAAAGTCTGGGGTTCACTTTGGGCTGTGAGTGTACCCTTCAGCCAACATAACACCTGTTAATTGTTTGCAGTCTGCCTCTACTGCAGTCCCATTTTATACTGTCAGCAGAGTGCTTTACAAAACCAGCTTCTGGCCTTTTTCCTGAACACTTGTTTTCTTTGTTTTGGACTGCCAGTTTTCTTTATGGCTTCCCAGTGAGGTGAGGTGAGGTGAGGTGAGGTGAGGCAAAGCAATGCTCATGGTGTCTGACTGATTTGTGGTATGGCGAGGCTTTCAGTTATGTTTTTGTAAACAGCGATGGTTTGACCACTGGCAGCCTCTCAAAAAGTGCAACATCCCAGAGAGAATAAACAGATTTTTCTGGTCACTGAGAATATATGACCTTAACTGCCTCGGTTTCCTCAAAT
Source organism: Plectropomus leopardus (assembly GCF_026936395.1). NCBI lineage: Eukaryota > Metazoa > Chordata > Actinopteri > Perciformes > Serranidae > Plectropomus > Plectropomus leopardus. The sequence goes on along the minus strand of NC_142177.1, from coordinate 5,767,807 downwards.
GCCCTGAATTTCATTGTGTTTGTCTGTGGAGGTTTTATCACACATTCTGTGGAGTGTAACAAGTGGAACTGATGCTGACAATTATGGGGTCAAGCTGTCCATCTGATGCACCTGTTTACACACCAAAATAAAAAATCCAGGCAAGCAGCGAATGAGGTCAGATTACACGTACGATAGCTGTCATGTTCCAGCAGTGCTTAGATTTTGAATTCGGTGATGTTAGTGCTGCTGTTAAATAGAGCTTCAGTTGTAATGCATCACCGTTTTTCTGTGGAAATCAAAGTGTTGACATATAAGGGGGCTTGTTATAGGGAAATTCCTGTCCAGTTGCACAATGAATCAGCATAAACCAATATGACTGGATCACAAAGGAAGATATAGTGTATGCCCATGTTAGGTTGCATGTTTGTGGTGTATATTCTCACATAGGCTGCCCTCTGTGCTTTTAGGTGTGTGTGACACAGTTTACAGACAAGATAAAACATGAAAAGATAAAACAATTAAAGTGCCCCAGTGCTAAATCAAAATGTTAAATATGTCATAAATACCAAATACTTATGCTCAAGGCTATTATTATTTAATTAATTAATTTATTATTATTATTGTTTAATTTATTATTAATATGTTTTTATTTTATTATCATTGAATGTTTAACTGACCTTTTTTTTGTTTTTATTTGGTTTCGACCCTCTTTTTTTAAATGAATTGTTGAACCTATTGGTTTCATTAGTTTGGAAAATGCACTGAAAATTAGATGCTTTTATTAAAGCAGTCAGTTACTTACCAGCTATTAAATGAATCACCAACTAATTTAATAAATGATAAATCAGTCTGAGTATTTTTTTTTTTTTTTAGAATAAAACCTCTGATTCCAGCCTCTTAAATGTTTTGATTTTCTGTTTTTTCATACTAAGACTTAATATCTTTGAGTAGCATTTACGGAAACAATGATTGGCATTTTTCACCATTTTCAGAAATGTTATGGACCACATAAATAATCAGTTAATCAAGAAAATAACCAACAGAATAATCGACAAGGAAAATAATCATCAGTTACGGCCTTGGTTTTAATAACCCATTTCAGCTCTTTGCATAAAAACCAACATTTACTGTTCAAAGATTAGATGCACTTCTTAATCAGATTTTCCAGAAATCTGGAAATGAGGTCATAATGTTTTATTTTTACCACCGACGTATCACTTTTTTTTTTGTTAAGACAAACTTTCCGACATGTCACAGTCAGATATCTCAGCAGTTAAACTGAACAGATCAAAAATCAGCTGAGTCACATATATTTGTCATGTGCCCTGTACAGCATCCAAAAAGCGCACTGAAATGTTTGTACATCTTGGCAAAAATATGAGTGTATATATTTTTGACTTTATCTGCGTAGACCTGTTCTGTCATGTAGAGTAACAGCAGCAACGCTTTGCAACAGGAGGTTCACAGTGAACCACAGGATACTAAACACAGCGCTGTAGCCAAACTTTTGAAGTGTGATGAAGGTCAAAACGCTGCTCTCTTGCTGCACTAGGTTAATGCTGCTTATCATCCACGCTGTACCCATCACACTGGCTTCATGAAAACACATAACACGAGACACTGAGCTAAAATAATTCCCCTCATACTGTAAACAATCCATTATCACCAAGGTCTTGAAGAGCAACATGTTTTTGTCCGCTTTCTCTCTGCCTCCGGCTCTATCAGTCACGCACATTTATGATGCATGTGACTGGCAATCTTAGTGAGCAGCAGGAAGCCAAATAGATGCATTAGTAAATAGCAGCTTTTAGGGGTGACAAGTTTGCTTGATTTTAGGGAGAGTGCTACTCTTTGGAGGCAACATAACTAATTCAACATCTTCAAACTCTGACTAACATCATCCTTTTATTTCCAATCAGCTGGCACCTCCGCCCGAGCCTGAAGTCCCTGCAGAGGTGTGTTTAAGACCCCTATTTGCCCACTAATATGGGTCACCGCTGATCAAAGATCAACTCCATTCCATTACACTTGTGTTCTCTCTTTATCTACATAGATAAGTGTCACATCCCATTCTTATCTTATATCTTAGCCCCCCCCCCTTGGGCATATCGCTCCCTCTTTGTAACTTGAATTATGCCACATATACATGCACCGCCTCCTACTTGTCCACTCATCCATTCTTCCCTTTTTTCCTAGTAGGGTGCCCCCTTCATCTTACCCTCCTCCTCTTCTTGAGCCAAGTCCAGTTTCCTGACCTTTTCTTGGTGGGGTGGGTGGAGGGTTGGGGAGTTTAAGCCATGGGTGAGGTGTTTTTCCATGCCAGATTGTTGCTTACAGTGTGTGTCAGTAGCTCACAGCTCCATTATGTAACCTAGACAAAGCTTCTCTCTTTTTTTTTTTTCCTTCACTCTCATAGTTTGTGTTTCTCCCCCTCTGGCAGCTTGTCATTCTCTTATGTAAATAATTTGGGCTCTTTTGCCTCTGTGACTGTAGAGTAATTAGGAAGGCACCACAGGCCAAAGACAACATTGTTTGATTTGCACACCTGACTGTCAAGAGTGGGCATAAATAAGCTCTAAAATGAACTTCTGAATAACTAACTCTATGTATGATGTTTTAGACTGATTGTCAGTCCGTCCTTGCACGAAGCGTTGCATGATTTTTACTCGACCTCACACCTTTCCAGACACAACCACTTCCCTCTTAACTGCTTGATCTAATTTCCTGCATGCTTGTAAAGTAACTCATTTGCACAGTATTAACTCCCTTTTTTGTTTTCTAATTACTTTCCCATTTTTTTCTAACTTTTTTATTATTTTTATTATTTTTTCTTATGTTATTGCTTCCTGCTTACTCACCTCACCTTTAAGGAGCTTGATCCAAACCAGCCACAGAAGCAACTGGAGGATCAAAGGCGGGTAGGTACAGAGTTTAGTTTGCTTGGGTCTGGTCCAGTGCTCCAGCATGAGGACTGTTGTGATGCCCTCACAGTTATGCTGCTTCCACAGCATGGCGCTCTCTCACTCCCCTGCCAGTTACATGATATGTAACATGTGTGGCACATTGGTGTTCCTCTTTTCTTTGATGGCTTGTGACATGTTTGGTCCAAAAGGACTGTTTCGGTGACTGTGCTGCACTGATTTACATCAAACCAATATAGGCAAGCAGTGAATGTCGCCTTTGAACATCACTAACTGAGTTCAGAGGGCAAAGGTCAAATATTTCTTCAAAGGGGTATATCTTATTAGGATTAGTCTTCAAGGCTATGGCACTCTCACCGTCTTGTGTAATTAAATTTGTAGGCATCCGTGCTGTTTGGCATTATGTTACATACGTACCTTCATCTTATGCTTTTGGACCGATATCTCAAGCACTACTTGTGCAAATTTACTCAAATATGGCACAAAGGTTCACTTGGATTTAAAGATGAACTAATTACATTTTGGTGATCAAAAGGTCAAGATCACTGTGGCCTGTGTTCTTCCCGTTCTCATGAGCGCAATATCTCAGGAATACCTTGAGGGAAATTCTATATAATTTGGCACAAATGCTTGGATTCAAGAATGAATCAATTACATTTTGGTGGTCGAAGGTCAAGATCACTGTGACCCCGCATCTGTCCCATTCTTGTTAACGGGATGTCTCAGGAACATTTTGTGGGAAATCCTCTTTAAATTTGGCACAAACGGCTGATTGGACTCAAGAATGAAGTGATTACAATTTGGTGGTTAAAGGTTAAGATAACTGTGACCTTACACCTGTCCCTTTCTCTGTAACATGATGTTTCAGGAATGCTTTGTTGGAAATCCTCTTTAAATTTGGTACAAACGTCCAGTTGGATTCAAGGATAAACTAATTACATTTTGGTTGTCAAAGATCAGTGTTAACTCACAAAACCCGTCTTTGGCCAGACCTCAAGAATTCATACAGTTATTATGACAAGATTTCACACAAATGTCTAATAGGTTAAAATGATGACATTTTACATCAAAAAGGTCAAAAGTCAACTTTACTGTGACCTAAGATGTTTTGCAAAGATGCTTTTCTGGCCCATATTCAACATCATGACTTGAGTACAGAAGAGCAGACATTTGGCCAGATACTGAATTAGTGACACTAATTTTTGGTGTCCACCTGTACCTTGTGGTAGATGTGCCGAATACACATCCACATTTTACAATTTGTAGCTCTTTGCAGCAACCTCCATATATGAAGCATTGTCAACTACCATGTGAATCTCAACAGACATGGATTTAAACTGGACTTGACTGGTTGTGGAGGTACACAACTGCAATGCGGTAATTCGAGGTTGTATTTGTTTTATTTTATGTCTACTGATACATATATCTGTACATGCGCAATTATTTCAAAGTCTTTTTTTATTTAAATGCCTTGAGTTTCTCTAAAGGAAATATCACAAGTTCTTCCAAAGAGGTATCTGTATAACCTTTTCACAGCCTAATGATGTTGGCTTTCTAATGTGGGACTTCAGACTATTGGTGTAAGTCTATTCTTCTGGTCTCATATTGCTACCATAGCACGTTAACCCTGACTTTGGGGTTCCAGCTCCTTTCCTGTGATGTGGTTACTTTAGTTGGACTTCATCTCCTAACATCTGTTCTCACTGACAGGGCGAAGCTCTGAGGCAAATCTTGGTCAATCGATACTATGGGAACGTCAAACCTGGCCCGAGGAGAGATAGCCTCACAGCCTTTAGCAACGGTCCACTCTCTTCTGGATCGCAGGGGAAATCACCTACAGGTGTGTGTCAAACAATACAGTATCTGTGCATCTGTATGATTATGCTCATGAAGATTAGATAAGATGATTTTGAAAATGATTTACTTTGTGAAACTGGGTCAGTGCAGCAACAAGAACAACACAAAAGGACAACAAAGTGAATCAAACATTAGAATAGTTTGGTTCATGGCAGGCAGGAACAGATTAGTTCAGTTATGAACAAAGAAAAACATAAAATCTTTGAGCTTTACGTACACGTTCTTCTTTTTTCCCCTGTAATTCTCTTTTTATTGGTATATGTGAATGTACAAAAAAACCCCAACCAAATTAACATGAATATCTTTTAATTGTAAAATGGGAATATCAATGAATGAAAAGTTAAAGAAAGAAAAATGAAATAAAAAGATAAAGAAATAAATGAAAAAAAAAAATAGAATGAACAAATAAACAGGTGGGGGAAAAGAAAAAAGTGTGTGGGGGGGGGTAGGTAAATTAATAAAAAAAAACAAATGAAATAAGGGTAAAAAATAAGAAGCAAACAAAAAAAACTAGGTTCTGTAGACAAGGATATTGGATCAAAACAGATACATGTAGGCAGTGGGTGGCTACTTATTACACTGCAGTGTGTCTCTGATACTTGTTCACACAAAGTCATGTTTGATTCCTGAAATATACACTATCATTTTTTTCAGTTTTCACTAAAGGTATCCTTCTCAAATTTAAAGTCATTCTCTCCACTAAATGAATACTGTATATTACATCAAGCCATTTGTCAACATGGGTATTTCTTTTTTCAGCCATTTCTTGGTTAGGGATTTCATACAGGCCACCAGTAATAATCTTCAGAGATATTTATCCTCTTTTTATATACATTCTTTTTGTCAGATTTTCAAAGTCACCTGATTCTCGATCTCAGTCATTGTGGTATTAGGTGCACAAGTACGAGCCTCATTTCTAAACCCAGTTTGCTATAATTTCAGCCCTTTAGCCATTTGCATATCAATACTTGTGTCCCCCAATCACTCATTAGTTCTGTCAATGAAAAATAAGGTTGATAAAAAGTGCAATTTTACCGTCTGTGTCACATCAGCAAATTCTCCAATGGGGCCAAAGCAATTGTTATTACATACAGCAGTGACATTTTTTTTATTATTAAATTTCAAAAGGATGATCATTGATTCATTCATATGGCGCTCATGTTGAGGCTGTCTTTAAAAAGTGCTTCACAGTAAGACGTTAAACCATCAGGGAGATGAATTTAAATAAAAAATATTGCTGAAAATCATATATGTGCCTTTCATTGGAATTTTACAGAGTGCTGTGTTGCCTGAAAAAATAAAAACACAAACAGTGAAAATGGAAAACAGCCCAAAAACAATATTATCCATTTCCATTATCCATATCATCATTTGCGGCTGTCTCAGCTAAAACTGATAAAAGAATGAGTGAGATGAGTGAGGTGTGCACTTTTTTTCCCAGTTTGTGTGTGAGAAAAGGTGCATCTTTTGTTTTTTTTTTTTGCATTTTCATTGTTTATGCATCTGACCCCAAAATATTTAAAGATCAGGAATTATAAGCAAGTCAAATCAGTAATGATGTGGAGTTTAAACCACTATAGCATCTCTTGCAGAAAATGTCACCCATACAAGGCGTTCTCTGCTTTTTAACTTTGTTACTTTTTATTTCAATTTAAAGATATTTAAATTCTAGCAATCATAAGACATTATTTTACATGTGAATAAATTCAGTTATATTTATGCATTTGTTAGTGAAAAACATTGGTCCCCTGAAGTGGCTGTAAAAAAAGTTAAAGAAATGATTTCAATCATTGAGTTTCACAGGAAAGTGTTTATAAATTATCTGAGGTAGTTCCTCTCATGTCGGAAATGTTTGTCTGTTATTTACACAGATTACAAAGAAGTCATAATAACAGATGTCACTGACAATTTCCGTTGGGTAGCAGTAAACACAACATAACTCTCTCGTGGGTCAACATCGCCCACCTGGACCACGCTGTTGATATGCAGTGGGGGCATCGATGCATTGAGTTCACAAGGACACAGATATGTGCAGAAAACAGTCTCATTTGTCCCTCAATCTTTGCTCAATCGAGACTGACATTTACAGATGTAATAGATTGTTCGTAACAACATTTATTCATTCCAGCGAGTCGCTCTGTTTCTCTCATCACAGCTATGACACATCTTTCATCTCTAATACTTCAGAGCCAAAGGGGGAGGAAAGGAGATCTTATTCACAGCCATGGCCTTGTACTCCTTTAAGCCCTTGGACCTCGGCTCTGCTACTGAGCATACTGGCTCACTCCTCGGCATAACGTGGGCCGTGTTGTTGCCAGGCGACCATAGAGCCAAGCTCTGTCTAGAATGGGATGTGTTGTTGATTCAGTGGCTCGCCCAGCCAGAGATGGCTCTGATGGGTGCTGTTATCTCACCACTCTTTCTCCGGCTGGCTGTGGTAGCCAGCAGCAGCAGCAGGAGTTAAAGTACCTCCATGGATTACAGACACATCTGATGTTATTTTTGTGGGATTGCTGGATAGCAAAGACACCTGTGGTTCTTTCTGTGCATGCAAACTCCTTTTATCCAGATGCCTTATTAAAGGGGTACTTCATCCCTAAATAATCATATGTATATCAATTGCTCACCCTGTGTTAAGTTCAGCTCATACAGAAAACATTCTTCTTGCATACGCCTAGAGTGAACAAAGAATCCACAAAAAGTGAAAATTCAGGATGAATGAAGGTAAATTGGGGCCGCGTTTCACAACAGCAAAACTAAAAAACTCTGTTTGCACTCTCATACAAATGGTGCAGTATCGTTCAAGTCTCATTTATCCACTTGTATGCTCGATACTTCCCAAAAACATGCAGTTTTGCGAAAATATTTCTGTGCAAGAGTAGCATGCCTGAGCAAATGCATGTGTGTGAGCTCGTGCACTGCATCGTTAAGGCGACAAGCATCTTAACAAGATGAGGACCAGAAGTTAGCGAAAAAAATATTTTTAAAAAAAAGGTACAATAAAATGAAAATATGCCCCAAAAAAAGGACCTTAAAAAAATGCTGGACAAAAAAAGTATTCTAAAAGTATATTTTATTTTTTTTCTATAAAAGGAATTTAAATACAATATCATAATCATAAATATAGTTTTTGGGACATCTTTCCCTTTTTTTGATAATTTAAAGATAATACTCAGTCTTATTCAAAACTATTTTTTAGGTTATTTTTTCATCACATTCCGCTTATTTCTTGTAGTTTGAGGGACATTAAGTTGGTCATGGCTTTCTTTCCCCCATGTTTTCAAAAGAACTCAACTCCATTTACTCAGGTTTTAAAGGGTTAAACAGGTGTCTGAACAAGAAAACTGATATTGATCCGGTTTTCAAAGTGTTAAATATGAATGCAGTGACATTGATTTCGGTTAAGCTGCATGCAGGCTACAGTATCAAACTGTTAAATTGCAGATGGTGACCCATGTTCTATTTTGAAACATTTTCACGTCTGTGTCCGTAGTTGTCAGTTCTGGGGTCGGAGGGCGAGGGGAGCTGAGTTTGGCGGAGGTCCAGTGCCATCTGGACAAAGAAGGGGCTTCAGATCTGGTCATCGATCTCATCATGAACGCCACCAGCGATCGGATCTTCCAGGAGAGCATACTGCTGGCCATCGCTCTGCTGGAGGGTGGAAACACAGTCATCCAGGTAAAGCGCAGGTCACGGGGTTCAAGAGTACAAAGCACAAACAGCTCAGAGGAGGGCGGATGTGAAGTGTTAATGAAGTCCAGGACTCACATGTCCGACCTGCAATTAAATGGGACAACTGAAAGCATTCCCCATGGAGAGGCATGAGCAGAATCTCAACAAGGGGCTGTTATCTCAGGGGTTCAAAGCTGTGCTGTGAGGAATTTAAGTTATTCCCCTGAAGCTCCTTTGCTGTCAACAGAGACAAATGAAATGACCGAGGAGGAGGAAAGAAAGCCAGCTGTCAGAGTAGCAACCTGGGCACATTTTAAAAGCCAGACTTCACAGTCGTGTCCACAAAGCTTCCAGACGTGTTTGAACTTATTGACATTTGGAGTTGTGAAAAAAGGGAAAGTGAGTTTGAGCCACGTAGAGGCTATATGTATAGAGGAGAAAGGGAAGTGAGAAAGGAAGAGGAACAGTAGTCTGCTGGGAGAGGTCAAAGCTGTGCAGCCAAACACGTCATCGCCTCCCCACAGCCAGCTGGGGGTTGCTATGGCAACACTAACTCTTTGCGAACCTAACAGCAAGCAGGTTGAAAAGGGAGGGAGCTGCTGTGTTTGCAACTGCATTATTTCATCTTTGCAGGGTTACGTGTGTGTGTGTGTTTGGGTGTTTGCGTGTAGAGTTGCATGTCTGCATGCATGGAGTTGAATATGTGCATGCATGTTTTTGTGACCAAGTGTGTGAGGGCGTGCTACTTGTAAGCCGTCTACCAGTGTATTCTGGTTTTGTGGTTTGCGTGTGTGTGCTCCTTTGTATTCTCTTGCATAAACAGGCCTGTTGCATAATAGGCTATTTGCATAGTGTTGTTTTTAGGGGTGGGAATTTTTAGGAATCCTGCGATAAATTTGTTCCTGATTCTGGCAGTCACGTTAAATAAAAAGAAAGAGGTGCAGTCTTTATTAGGCTCTTCCTCGATCAAAAAACAATATAAAAGATACATATCAGTTCAGCTAACTTTTCAAGAAGAAGCATGCTTTCTGATTGAGCAGAAAAATAGAGAGAAACATGCACAAGTTATTAATTCATTTTGAAGCGTGTCATAGTCTTGTGTTTGCATGTTTGCAATAATGAACGGCTTCACTGGTTAAATATTTCTGTACACACAATGTACACAAAGGCCCTCACATGACTGCAGTTACATAAGCTGCTGCCTGCCTCTCTGCCGGGCTGATTGACGGCCAGAGCCCCAGGCCTCCAAACATTCCAACCGGACTCTTAACTGGGTCATGCTCCGCCGGTGGAAAGATGGCAATAAAAGGCACAATCCCTCAGAGGCCTCCTGAGAGATCCAATAGATTTCAGCAGCTCTGTGGTGCTACCTGAGAAAAAGCCGCTCCCTACAGCCGGGCTCATGCTGATCAGATTGTTTATCAACAGCTGAAGGGATGATTCATGATTGTTTTTACCTTAGCTGGTATTAAAGCAATTTTAACTCCTGAAATCAGGAGTGACATCACTTTTCATGTTTTCAGACAGGTTTTACAAGTATTTAAACCTGTGAACCTTGAGCAAATTGGTGTGATTTCTTTCAAAAATATGTGAAAAAGTCAGTGAGCAATTTGCTAAGAAATGTTCCAAAAATGGCAAGAAATTAGTAAATTTAGATTATTTACAAAAAAAAAAAAAAAAAAAAAGCTCAGGTAAAATGTCCAGGTGGAAAAAAAGCTTGGGAAAAACAAAATTTATAATTAGCATAATTACATATTTCAAATGAAGTTACAGAATTGTTATATTTTTTTAAAAACTTTTTTGTTTGTTTATTTATTTTTTTATTTGTAACCAATTTCCAGGTAATTTTCTTGTACTTTTTACTAATTTTTGGGTCATTTCTTTTCCTTGCTCATTATCTTCCTCCCATGTTTTTGAAAGAAATCAGACTGGTTTTGCTCGGTTTTCAAAGGGTTAACTAATTTGCAATCAGAACTAAGAATTGCTGATCATTTCCGGATTTTAGGACTCAATACTGGGGCGGAATTTTTCCCTGGCTTGCTGTGACGCCTATAATTGATCTTGAGTAACCACAATTGGACAGTATAAAAATAGCAAAAGTTGCCCAGGCCTTTTTACAGGATCCCTCAGCTCATCTGACGTATGAACTTTTGCTTCATATGTCAGCCTCAGTGTTATGTTACACGGCTATTGCACTATTTAGAGAATTTGTAGAAGTTACAGAGAATCCACCGTTTTCTAACAAGGCAGTTTTCTTACTTTACCTGAGCTGCTAGAAAAGAACCCCAAATTGAACTTGATAAGTGGAGCGGTTGGCTCTAAGAGGAGACACCATCACAAGCTTCTTGTTTCAGAATTTAGGTGAGGTGTTTTTCTCCTTCTTTGGCATGGTCCAGGGACAAGTGAGCTTTGTTGCAGGATCATGTATGGTCCAGAGAGGATTTTCAACATATTAGCAGATGCACCACGTTTCCTTGTGTTACATAACGATGGCTTGCCTGCCCCCTTTTTAGGACAGACGGCTTCTTGTTGTCTAAATGAAAAGCAGGACAAAAACATACCCACAGATTTTCTCAGAGCAGTCTGTTTATTTGTTTTTGAGGTAATCCAGGGTCGTAGCCCAGCCAAGAAAATTTCTGGGAAAAAGTGAGCATAAGAGAGAAAGATGGAGAGCTGTTGTTAGCCTCAGAAAGTGCTCATCCAGGGCCCAGAACCGTGCTCAGGCTGGACCTGATACGGCAGCCCTGAGGGAGAGGGTAAGTGTGTTAGTGACTACACAAAGAAATGGGTCAGGACACAGTCCCACCAGCCTTTTCCTGGCTTTCCCCCTGCATGATGTGTAAAATTAACACACTGAACAGACCACTCCTTCCTTCCCCAGAGTTGTTTATCTTCTCTCCAAAATATTAAGACACTTTGCGATGACGCCTCACAGTGGAACATTAGATTAAGAATATTAATTGGAGTTGCAGGTTTTAGCCCATGTTTATCCTGTATTAAATCCTAATTTATTTAATTTGTTTGGTTGTCTGGTGGTACCCCTTACAGCAGTGATACTCAACTTACAACCCGCAGATCAAATTTGGCACTCCCCACCCCCAACCATTATCTGATTCACAGTAAAAAAATAAAGAGATTCACAGAGGGAATTGTTTTTCTACTTGTAGTATACATAAGGGGCCGGAGTTCACAACAAACCATTATCAAAATAGAGCTTTTTTCATCATCCTTAAAATAATCTGAAATCCTCGAAATGTCCTCAAATTCTAGAAATGTCCTTCAATCTCAAAAATTTGCTAAAAACCCTAAAGATGTCCTTAAATCTTAGAAACATCCAAAAATCCTAGAAATGTGCTAAAAAATCTAGAGATGTCATGAAATTGTAGAAAGTTCCTACAATCTTAGAAATGTCCTAAAATCCTAAAAACACATATGGGGCTGCTGTGACTGGCCCCTGACACTTGTGTGTGAACAAGAAATATTTTTGATGCAGTCTCAACACCTGCTTTAAACTTTAGGCATTTCTTTTTGTTAATAATTATAATATTCTGTATGTTTCACTGACTTTATTTGACTTTGCTTTTGTTTCTGTCAAGCGTCTTTGAGTATTGTGAAAAGCACTCTATAATTATTATATTAATATTTATATTATAATTATTATTATTATTAGATATGATCAAAAAACATAGGAAAATCCCCAGCAAACACTTGTAACTCTCTTAAGTACAAACTTAAAATTTTATTGTAAACAAAAAGAAATATATACTACTATAACTTTCTTGAGGTCATTTTTTTCTGTCTTTATTTTTTTATTTTATTTTTTTACTTTTTCAGCCCTTATTTTTAGGTAATTTCCTAGTAACATTTTACCAATATCTTGGCTAGTTTTGGGCCATTTTTTGTTAAGTTGCTTTTCGCCATTTTCCCATATTTCTGAAAAAAAAAAAAATTAAAGCCAATCTGCTCAGGTTCCAAAGGGTTAACAGGCGACAATGTATCAGCTCATGGCTTCGAAGAAATCCATTGGTACGTGACCTGCTCCTTGTAAAATGGCGCCTGCATATGTCAAATTATTGACCTGCATGACTTTCCATTAATAACCTGAGCCTGCGTAGATCATCACGGACAAGCTAACATGTTCTGCAACACGTACGCTCACGACCTCCAGGTTGTTGATCTGCAGTAAGCAGCAAATACTGCGGCACCAGACGTAAAGCACACTCACTGGATCATAGCATAAAACTAGACTCTGGCATACTCATCTGTGCACCCCATTAGCAAATGCACTCACACACTCACACACACTTCTGGATATACTTAGAGTCTCCAAAAACAGCCCGTGCGGAGTGTGTGTGCGTGTTTGTGCGTGTTATGTAAGAGACAAAGTGTAGATGCTGTGCCCCTCCCAGCCCACCATCCATCTACTCAATGCTGTCTTCATGACTTCAGATCCTTAACTGTCACAGGACCAAACAGGTGCCACTGCTCTTACTCAATAGGCTTGTTGTGGCACGCTGACACCCTCAGCCCCTCGCAGGCGTGATTTAACCCCCCCTTCCCCCCTCCCCCCCACCTCTGCACGGTTCATGTTCACTCTACAGCTACCTCTTGGAAAGCTTTAAAAAGCCTCTGCAAAGTGACTTTCCAGGCAGCAGTGTCATCAACATTCCAGCTCTCTTTTAACTCCAGAGCGGGCAGGGGATTCTCCTTTTAAACTCACTTTATTGAAGTTTAATTATTTCACTCAGTGCGGTGTTTTTCAGCCAGATCACTGCATTTATATTTTTTGTTGCTGGGCATATTTTACACTCTGTCTTGCTTCTTGCCTGTGCAGAATCTTGATAATAAACATTTTACATTCGTTTAACCCTCCTGTCTGGTGGTGTCGTCGTAGCTTCAAAGAGCAGATCTCCGTGGTTACCAGTTGGGCGGTGGCAGCCTGAGAAGCCCTCCAATAAGCACAGAGATGGCTTTGTCGCTCACCAAGGTGTCAAGCTGGAAAGGCGGGAGATGGATAAAAAGGAAGAGGGAGCTGGTGGTGTAAACAGGCCTTACATAACCGGCCCGTGTTGATGCCAGGAGCCAGGGTGGCAGCTGACTGGGAGAGGAGAGAGAAGTAGGAGTAATCAGAAAGGAGGCCCCGCTGTGCCACCATGTTGAATGTGTAGAATAAGAGAGTGAATTATGAGTTGGCCCGAACCTGCTGTGCTGATTGACAGCGGCAGGATCAGCAGAGCTCCCAGGAGGCTTAATGGCTCTGTAGTGGGACACGTAGAGGGCTAAGCTGCTTTAGGGGCAAAAGGCTGAGGCTGATTGGCTCATGAGCTGTTTTCTTCAAGGAATGACTCAGCAGTCAATGGTAAGAGGTGGGGGATAAACTAAAGTTACACATCATTCAAAACTGAAGTTGTTTTTCTGAACCAGTTTCCTTATGTAAGGTAAAAGGAAGCCTTTTAACCCCTTGAAACCTGAGATGCTGGCTTGATTTCTTTAAAAAAAAAAAAAAAAGAAAAAGAAAAACATGGAAAGAAGAAGTGACCCAAAAATGTTCACCGTGCAGAAAGAAAGGTAAAGGAAATTACTTGAAAGTTAGTTGAAAAAAGCTAGGCCTGTCAGCATTAATGTCTTAATTGCAATGCAATTAAGGTCCGTATTTAACGCTTTAATTTAATCACGTTAATCTCTGACTGACATCCTCATCATTAAGAGGCTGTACTAGGCTGGGTTTTGAAACTACAGTGATGAGTCTGGTATCATATCAGACTAGAAGAACTAGAACTATGACAATGTCATGCTAGCCTTACAGTAAGGGAGCGAATTACGCTCCAAAGTTGGGTTAAAATGTGGCGATGGAAAAATCGCCTGACCATTTCACAGGGGTCCCTTGACCTCTGACCTCAAGATTTAAATCTATTTTTTTTTTTTTTTTGCAATTTGTTGAACATTTCTGTCCAAGTTGCTCATTGACCCTTTTATGTACATGTTTTATGGAAGAAATTGCACCAAATTGCTCATGGTGCGAAGGTTTAAATACTTGTGAAAGGCTTCTGAAAGCAGCACAAGGAAAGTGATGTCGCTGTAGGTTCCAAAGCGTTAATCCTGTCTTATCACATACACTGAACTTTTTTCAGAACCTTACTTTCAGAAATGAAAACATATTTTTCTACTTGTATTTGCATCAAATGAAAGCAGTCAAACTTCAGGAAGGTTGCATATTTTCTAAACACAAGCAGCCATGCAATAACTCTAAATAAAATACAGACTTTTGTGATTTAACCTTGTGAAACTATGCTGCAGACACATTTTGACTTGCACTAAAAAGTTTGACCCCAGCACCTAGTTTAACCAACCCTGCTGGCGGAGTATGGGGCCACAGTTCTGTTCCTTTAGCCCGCAGCATGTAAGACAAACAAGTCAATATAAAAACAAAAGACAAAATTATTCCCTTCACATCGGTGTAGAAATTGAGTTTTTTCTGGCCACAGTCATGAGGTCTATTTAATATGGTAATCTTGTAAAGCTGCTATCCTGGAGCTGTTGTCTGTGTCTGCTTGCGTAAGTCTTCTGCTGACTCTTAATCAGATCACTATCAGCAAATGAACCCGTCTCGTCAACAACATGATGTTAACAGCTTGAAAAACAAGCGAGGAGAAAGTGTTGCATAAAAGAGATGAGGACAAGTCAGGATTTGCTCAATGCATTAAGTGTTCTGCGTCCCTGAGGCCTCGAGTCAGGTGGTTATGCAGAGATTCTCACTAAATAAATTTCATATTTTTTAAAAGATTCTCCATGCAAGTAAAGCACTGTGCACTACGTGTTTGAATGTCTTTCCCCTCTTTCAGAAACTTATCTGAGTTGCGCTAAACCTGGAAAGAGTCTTATGTAACAGGCTTTCAAAACTGCCCCAGAATCTATGTATGTGATAACTCCTGTTTGTATCCACACACACACATACACACACATACACACACACACACACACACACACACACACACACACACACCTCTCCTTCAATATTCGGACCCTCCCTCTCCCCTCTCGCACCACATGCTCACTTCGTGCCGTTCTGGCACTGAAAAGTAGGGCAGGGTTTTCCTCTTTCCCTCTCCCTACTGCTCGCCCTCAGTGGGCTGATGTAACAGTGTTAGAGCCGAGGCGCCGTGTGCCCTCACTGTAACCACTCAGCTGATTACAGGTCTTATGTAAGGAGGGATTGTGGAGAGGAAAATGGGACAGAACATACGAGCCGGTTGCAGGAAAAACAACAGCCCCACGCATGCATGGCTCTCAGACAGGATTTGCCCTTTGTGAGCTTCAGCAGAGGCTCACCTTGACTCCACAAACTCATGCTGAGGCAAACTTGTTGAAAAGCTCGTAAAAGCAGAAATTTGTGTCTTTGTAATCACACAAATTCTCTCAGCATGTTTCCACAGCTGCGTACCTGCATGTGCAATGTCGCCATGCCTTTTTTTGTGTGTGTGCACGAGCACACCAAAGTCAGCACATGAACAGGTAGTGTGACCTCAGCAGGGTGTATGGCTTCGTCTTTGTGTTTGCATGTATTTGAGTTTGGCTGCATGTCAATATCCCAAATCTTTGTTTTTGCTGCTTGCCGCCCAGTGTAGTCCTCAGGGTGCCAGATGTGTGTTGCATAGAAGGGGGCAGAGAGCAGATGGCATGAAATCAGGTGAGCACGGCGAGACCTTGCAGCGTGTCTTGCACTGTGAAAGGAGGCTTATGTAACTGTTTCTAAATGAACCTCTGGCTGTCAGCACTGCTGAGAAACTGCAACACAATGTTGAGCAGTGGCAAAGTTACTGAATAAAAAAAATCTCCTCCCACCTGAAAAACGTTGAAGTTCTGTTTCCCTATTCAAGGAGAGTTTTTGAGAAGAAACTGGTGTCACGCTGGTTTTTAAAAATCAACCACCTTGAATCAGCATTTTGGCAAAACATTTGGTTAAACAAAAGAGAGCAGAAAGTGGTGTCGTCACACTCTTTAATTAATTAATTAATTTAACAGTCTTATTTCTTTTTTTATTTATCATTTGTTTAAAAACTGAGTAATAAATCTACCCTTTACCCCCTTCTACCTTTAACACACAAGACAGAAAAAGTGGAATACAAATAACGGGCATTCTTTTTTTTCTCCAGAGGTCATTCTACCATCGTTTAACAGGGGACAACAAGTCTGAAAAATTCTTCAAAGTGTTTTATGAGCGCATGAAGCTGGCCCAGCAGGAGATCAAGGCTACTGTGACGGTCAACACCAGCGACCTGGGCAGCAAGAAGAAGGACGAGGAGCCACCAGACAAAGACACGCCAGCACGCAAGAAAGGTGAGCGTTCAGGTAACCAACTGAGAGGGATCACAGTCTTAAAGGTAACATTTTGACTTGTCATGGTAGGAAAAGCAGAGGTGAAAGTGGTAACATTAACAATGGCTGATTTATAGTAAATGTCCCAGCTGGCTCTTCCAGTCAGACAGCACACACAATATCAGGGTCCTCCCTGAGTAGAATGCAGCCATTATTAATGTTCTTAAATACACCTGTATGTTTCCTACAATGACGTGCCTGTTTTTGCCACTGACAGGCTCAGATTGTTATTGAGTTGTCTGGCAACACTGTGTGACAGATATCCCTACAGAGGTCAACCTCTTTGTGAAAGAGTAAGATCCTTTTTATTTAACCAGAAACAGCCCTCAAAGTCGCATCACCAAATACACCAGACTTCATTTAAAAAAACAATCATTTAAGCACGTAGAGAGCCAGCATATTTTCACATCTAACCAGTGAGCGTGTTACGATACATTGATCTGGATCGCTACCTCAAGTCAGTGATCAATTCTCAAATATCGATGCAAAGTGAAAACTTTGATACATATATCATCTTTAGGTTACCTCCCCCCTTTGTTTTTGAAATTCCTATGGCACATCTATCACACAGTGCTAGTGTATCACAATCCGAAGCATCGCTGTAATATAACTGTGATGTTTACTTTCCTACTAACTGGGTGCATTAAGGGGTTATTTCAACCAAACCAAAGTTGGTAATTTTTGGAACAGTGGAAAGATTAACCAGGATGATAAATTTGTTAATTTTTTTTGTTTCTGCTGACTATGATGAGATTGATTTCAGGGCTTTTAGGGAAGGTTATATAAATAAATAAGTGTAATAAAGAATTGTTATAATTATAAATCAAAGCAGGACCCATGGTTTCTTTATTTTGAAGGAACTGACTCGTCTCAGGCCGTAAGTGTCAATGTAGCAGAAAGTTAAACTGTATCTGCGGTGCCTTTAACCATGAGGATTTATTTTCTGTAAGCTGGAAACAAACGAACAGCTCTCCAGTTTGTATATTAATAGTATTTTAAAAATCACAGTAGCGCCCCATGGTCGCAAAATGTGACTAAATAGTTACGGTTTGGAGCTCTGCAAAAGCCCTGCTTTGTGTGTGTGTGTGTCTGTGAGAGGCAGAGAACGAGGGAACCCAAATGTTGGTGGCAAATAAAAATAAATGTGACAACTTATACTCAATGTTCATGATAAAGTCATTTATATATCGCATGTGGAACAAGCAGCAATACCTAGAGTATATTTGATATGTCGCTCACTTTAACCTTTAATCACTTAGGTCCAAAAACATCTGAAAATAGGGTATCCTTTAAGGGTCACATAAGATCATCAAACTGGAGAAATAAACCTCTTATCTTATCGTATCTTGTTGTGTACATGGCATTTAGTCTATTTGCGTGTCCAGTCTCTAAATATCCTGCATATTTAAACAGAAACTGACACATCATTTCTTTAGTTTATTTATTCTTGCACGTTTTCTGTAAGTCAAAAAGCCTTTTTTTTTTTCAATTTAGACATCATAATAAAATAGAATATTTCCCTGAAAAAGGTCTCTATGCATTTAGGTTATTATGCGAATCTGTCCATGAATACATGACTTCTTAAGTAAACATTCTTTGTAACACTGTGGCTCAGCTCCAGAGCTCTGTGTTTGACTCATTCTTCTCTGCGTGTGGTTAGTCAAAGACATGCCGGTGGTGGCAGTGGTGACCGAGGAGGTGAAGGAGCAGCTGGTAGAGGCCTCTGTTGTTACCAAGAAGGCTTTCACGACTTACCGTCGCGAAGCCGAGGCTGAAGAGCATCAAGCGGCCGCTGACGGCACTCCCGTCCCAACTGCTGATAAGAGCCAGGAGGAAGGAGAGATGAGTGTCATCATCACCATCATGAAGCCCATCCTGCGCCTCATGCAGCTGCTCTGTGAGAACCACAACAGAGATCTGCAGGTCGGCCATTACACCTGTTTGTTGTCGCTCTTTGTTTTGCCTAAACCCCCCCAACCTTCCCCTGCCTCATGACATGCTAACCTTTCTTGACCTGTAATCTGAATTTCTATCACCACACTCAGTTATACAGAAATGAAACCGTGTAGAAGATAGGCACCATTTGCACAACTTCCTGAAGCAGCTGTTTCCATATCTGGTGTGTCTTTGGTCTGGTTTCACTATGAGGACTGTGTTGGTGTTTAGTAATGGCTCGCTCCAGCAGCCCAGACACAAGACTTCCTTCTTGCATTTATTCAGTTCTTACCGCAAACCGGGGCAGGCCGTCACTAAATGATAGTCGGCTCTGTGCTGAATCACGGTGTCTCATCCATCCTGACCCAGCGTGGGTGCAAGATATTGATTTCCTGCGAACCATGCAGCGCAGATTATCAATTCATTGAGATGTCTTTGTTCCTTCCAAAGGCATGGAGTAATTGTCTGGCTGCTGTGTAGGCTTGCATGCTTAAATAGAAGACAAAAGTAGAATGAGCCTTGTGAGTCTTGGTGTGATATATTTATTCTTCACTGCAGAGACAGAAAAAAGTTAGGGGAAAAATGGTTTTAGATTCCCTGAGTTAAGGCTAAAAGGAGTGTTGATCAGGTACAAACTGTCTCTTTACACTGAGACCACGACTTATAAGCTTGCTCTAACTCTGAGGGAATTTTGGTAAAGTCTCAAAGCTTAAGCATTTTCTTGCCTTCATGCTGGCGATAGCCGGAGCTGCACACATAATTTTTTTGGGTTGTCTTTCTGTATGTATGTTTGTCAGGGTACCCGTTAGGGCTGTGCATCTTCACCGGTCTCACGATTTGATTCGATTACAATTATCATGTCAACAATTTGATTAAATTCATTTTCATGATGCATCGCATCTCCAGTTTTCTACATTAATGCACATGGCTATTTTTTCATCAATAAATACACGCAACCAGTCTTTTTCATGTTCCTCATATCTAGAAATTCTAATCTTTGCGTTTAAATTATACAATTAGTGGGTAAAACAGGAAAAAGAATTAAAAAAAGAAAACTGTGAATCCTAGAATTAAATGGCTACTAAAACAATAAGATTAAATTGCAAAGAGTAAATTTCACTTACACAATGAGGCACATTGTCTTGATGACAAACATACTGTATAACACAAGACAATAGGAATAACGTGTCTTTAGAGTGAAAGATGTGCCCAGTCACAGTATGCTTTATCTCCATCCACTTCCAGAACTTTCTACGCAACCAGAATAACAAGAACAACTATAACCTGGTGTGTGAGACCCTTCAGTTCCTGGACTGTATCTGTGGCAGCACCACGGGGGGACTGGGGCTGCTGGGACTCTACATCAATGAGAAAAATGTAGGACTCATCAACCAGACTGTGGAGAGCCTGACCGAGTACTGCCAAGGCCCCTGCCATGAGAACCAGGTGATGCATGTGCACACAGAACATGACAGTGCAAACGCACACTTAAGATGTATTTATTTATTTATTTGTTTGTTTGTTATATATTTTATTTCATTTTATTTTATTTAAAAGGGGTCGTGTACAGTTAAAAATACAAATATAACCTTTTGATTTACTGTACTAAATTATCGCTTAGAGCTAATTCACATCTGACGTCCCTCGTCAGGTCAGAACAAGTACACAGTGCAATGACATGATAAAATAAAGATGTACAAGAAGAAGAGGGAAAAAAGGCAAACACAAGACAAAAAATACACACTATAGCACATGATATAAACAGGTTTTCCGGCGATCCTTAAAAAGTCTTAAAAGGCATTAAATCAATTCATCTAAAAACAAGGCATTAATTAGCATTAAAATAGCTCAAATCAATCTTTCAAAAGTCTGAAAAATTCTAAGATATAGGAGGTAGGATATTATTAACCTTTTTCAGCATTTTAATATCTCAAAAAACAAGATAATATCTATTTTAAAAAAATCATTTACTTAATGCCTCTTGCATTAATGTCATGCAGATCAGTATATAAGAAGTTTTTTTTTTTTTTTTTTTTTCCCCTAGCTTTTGAAGTAGATCATCTGAGATTGTAATTTGACCAAAAAGGTTGTGCTTTATGTTAACACTTGGGTAATATTGTCCCCCACCCTAAGTAATTAATCTGAGTGCATGTTTTTTTCCCTTCAATTTTCATTTAACTCTGAGTGCAATTAAAATGAATTAAAAAGACTTAGATCTAACTTGCCTTATGCTGTAGGAATCCTTATAAAGTGATACAAAGGAGAGGACACAAGAAAGACTACAACAACATAAGACTACAGAAAAATCAAAGCACAGAATGAAAACACAACAGCACATCACATGTGAATGGCTGTCAAATTAAAAACAAGTTATAAAGTTCAGAGTTCAAGGTCAGAAAGTACAGAGCTGAGCAGTTTGAAAGTCACCTTTTGAAAGCTGTTTTGAAAGTCCTGATAGAGCTGCAGCTCCTCACATCATCAGGCAAAGTGTTCAACTGATTTTTAGTTTTTACCGAAACAGCTGACTGCCCAAATCCAGTGCGACAAAATTGTATGTTACAGTGTCGTACGGAGGATAATCTATAGGATCTAATAGAATTTACTAAGTGTGTATACAAAGAGTCACATAGTGGAAGAGGGGCAGAACCATTCAGCATTTTAAAAACCAGGAATGATTTTGAAAATAATCTAAAAGCACTTTTTTCATTATTTGTAGTCTGCAGTTTCTGTGTTTTTTTACCTGTACAGATGCTTTTTCATTTGATGTTTAAATGTGATTTCCTTATCAGACACTTGGATCAAATTATCCTCAGTTTACGTCACATGGACCTTTTCATTTCAGAAATCATTCTGATGGGTGTTTTTTGTTTTATTTGAGGGGGTGGTTCTGTAATGAGTCCTGAGCATTTCTCTTTTCATGCCCAGCACTCAGCTGCCACACTAAAGCTATGCAGTCACTCATCATTTCTTCAAAAGCGTAACAGCAGCCAGCTCTGGGCAGCGTGCCTTTGTTTGTTCTTTGGTATGGATTAGCAGTACTTCTCACATGATGGTGGCATCCTCTGTTCAAGCCGCTGTGGGGTCATTTCATGGCAAGTGTGAAACTGGCATGACTAAACAAGGAACTGACTGTTTGAACCGATTTCAGTTCCCTCGAACAGTGCTCGAAGGGCGACTGCCAGACCAAACAAAGCTCTTTGTTCACGTCTGCTGAGAGGGAAAAAAACAGAGACAAGTGGTGGAATTATTTTTGTTTGTGTGGTATTAAGTGTATTTGTTAAATGGCATCCACGTACTTGATCTGAACCATCCGACTGCTGAAAGCCACTGTTAATTGTGGGGTGTGGCACATGGTTTATTTAATACTTAGGTAAGAACGGATTTGGCTATTCAATACAAAATTTGTGCGATTCCTTAAATCGGGGTCAGGGAAAAACTTAATAATTATATATTTAAAAATTATTTGAAAAGTTATTTCTGTGTTTTGTTTTTGTTTGTTGGTTTGGTTTTAACATACTTTAAAATTTTGTTTTTTAACTCTACTAATTTTAAGGTAAGTTTCAGGTAGTACTTTTTAATTAATAATTAATAAAAGGGGTAATAATTAATTAATAATTAATAATTTCTTGATAATTATTTGGTCATTTCTTCTTTCATGCTGACTGCCTTCCTCCTGTGTTTTTGACAGAAATAAAGGCAATTTGCTCAGGTTTCAAAGAGTTAATAAAATGTAATCAGGTGAATTATATAAAAATTCACCTACTGTAAAGTTGTAATGAATGTAAAAATGAGCTATAGAGATCTTTGTACCAGGCTGTAAACATGTTCATTTCTGCTCAAAAGTTGGGCATTTTAACATGGAGGGTCCATGAGGATTGACAGGCTTCTGGAGCCAGCCTCAAGTGGCCATTTGGGGAACTGCAGTTTTTGGCACTTTGGCTTCATTTTGAAGCCCTGGAGGTTGCCACTTGCTTTACTCAAGTCCTGTCAATCTGAATTCTATCTTTAATAATAACGTTGTTACAGCTTAAAACCAGGAGCTCACCTGTTCCAGTCTGCGCTTTCATCTAAGCTTGTCTCATTTGTTCCTCAGAACTGCATTGCCACTCATGAATGCAATGGTATTGACATCATCATCGCTCTCATCCTCAATGACATCAACCCGCTTGGCAAGAAGAGGATGGATCTGGTGCTGGAACTCAAAGTGAGTGAGCACTGATATGAGGAAGTGGAAAAACACCCTGAGTGTTATATAACAGGAATGCTAGTCTTTGTTTTGCTGCTTGATGGTATGTTATCATTCTTCCAGTAAAATGCTATCACATTGTGATATTACTGTAAAAGATATAGATCGCTTATAATGAGGGAGGGTTTGAAAAAATAAACATCAGACGTGAAATTTGAAGGGCGAAATGTATCATTCATTTGCAAAGTTACTGTACACATGACTTTACTGACAGTAGCTAAAAAAAAAACATAATGCAGTGCAGCCACAAGTGATAAACTACTTGGCTACCTAAAGTAAACACACATTATTCTCTAAAGATTACAGGAAGTCATTACAGGAAATCACTGACTGAAGAAAACCTTTAAGCCATTTTGACATATACACATACATAGTACATACAGTACTCCATGATTAATTACACAAGAAGGACAGCAGTATTGTTAGAATATTTACAGATCTTTATTGGTGCTTGATTTACTACCTGTTTACAGTCTGGAATGCGCAATAAAAATAAACCTAAGTTGATTGTGTCTATGCTCTCATCTCTTCACAGAATAATGCCTCCAAGCTCCTTCTCGCAATCATGGAGAGTCGCCATGACAGCGAGAATGCAGAGAGGATACTCTACAACATGAGGCCCAAAGAGCTGGTGTGTGTCACATCATGCAGATCATCTCACAGTATAAAGTGGCTGCTATGTGACAGTATGTATCCTTGCAGGTGGAAGTGATCAAAAAGGCCTACATGCAGGGCGAGATCGAGGTGGAGGAGCCGCAGGAGGGTGAAGATGGCGAGGAGGAGCACTCTGCGTCTCCGCGCAATGTCGGTCACAACATCTACATCTTGGCACATCAAGTAAGCCGCCCACTGTCTGTAAAATTGGCGTGGAGACATACCCACCCATGAGCTAATGCTGCAACACATGCATGGCAAAATAATGCGGTACATAGCCAACAGATTTTCAGGGCCCTCACTGTTACTGTATATCTGTGTTGTTTCCTGTGGCTACTGCAGACATGTGATACCTGCCATTCTACACTCATCTTGCTCTCAGCTTTCGCGCTCCGCGCTGCTCAATAGCAGAGTGTGTTCAAACCATGATTTAGTAACAACTGCAATTATAGTTGTGCAACACCCACTGTCAATCCACGCCCTGCCGCCGTGTGGTTGTGTGGACGGAACATTGTTTATTCAAAGGATGAATAAATAGCATGTACTGTACCCAACTGTTGAGGACCAGCAGTGTTGGCTCAGAAACGCAGCACATGCCAAGTTAGCATGTGTTCAAATCATTCAGATAATAACAGAAACAATCTTTGTAATGATTCATTGATCTGTTTATCATTGATTTGGTGGTGTTTGTTGTCACTGCAGTTAGCCCGTCACAACAAGGAACTGCAGGCCATGTTGAAACCAGGCGGGACCTACGGAGAGGGGGATGAGGCCCTGGAGTTCTACGCCAAACACACAGCACAGATCGAGGTCAGTGGTTAGGTCCATGTCTGCACTGCTGCTGTCATTTTTTAATTTTATTTTTAATTTAAAAGTTTGATAGAGAAATGTTCCCCAGACTTCATTCTTTTCTTCCCACTATCGCACATCTATTTTAAGACGTTTGTGCTAGCTGCAGAAAAATTAGACATGTTTTGGCATCACAGTTAACTCGAGGCGTGTGATGATGTTTTTCTTGGCCCGCTTTTGAGTCTCACAGTGTACTTTGATGGAATGGCTTTGGTGTGGTTGCACGTTTTGCTCAGAAGAAGGAATGCTGATTGTTGGCAATCTTCTAAGTTGTCAGTTTAGTTGAGCAGCCACTTTCAAAACAGCCCTTCTATTTATATTGCAGAGTACAGTTTGTGAAAAAAAGAACCTATTTCAATGAATAAATGATCTATAAACATTTTGCTTTAATGTAGAGATGCACTGATTATCGGTCAAACATCGGTATTGTCCAATACTCACCTTGTAGACTGCCATCAGCGAAGGTAGTGGCCGATGTTTTTCTGTTGTGTCAAATCAATTTTGCTAAAGCAAAAAAAAAAAAAAGGACCCAAGATTTGTGGTGTCCTGGCATCTCGGGGACAATAGAAAACATGTTTGGGAGTAACAGAGATTTTTCTTGACAAAAGGTCAGGGGGATGCACTCCATGGTTTTCCTAATAGTGCTACATTGTGAACAACAGATCTGTGTTGACATTAGCTGCAGAAGAGCTAGTAAATGTTAGCAGTTAGCAACCGGTGGACACATTTCACAGAGGTTGCAAGTTAAATTATGATGCGTTCAAGCTCCATTCAGTGAAAATTACTGTTTGGCAAAGGTAATTTATAACATTCTAATTATGTGTGTAAATGTTAACTGGTAAAATTTAGTAGTGAGAAACTTGAATAAGTACAGCTGTCTGAAAGAGAAATTGGTTGATGTTTTAACAGCAATGTAAAATTGGAGTGGGAATTAGGGCCAGGTAATATTTTAATATTTTATCAATATTGTGATATGAGACAAGATATCATCTTAGATTTCTGATAGCTTATTATCATAAGTATTGTTTTATATTGGTTTTTAAAGGCTGCATCACAGTAAAATGATATATTTGTCGGAACTTAGCAGCCTGTTGTAGCTACTCTGTTATTTCCCTTCATCCAGTCATTATATCCACATTATTGATGATTATTTAACAAAAAAATGCAATTGTAATCGTGTAAATATTTTGTGGAAGCAACAAAAGTCAGTCCTGCATTATCTATGCAATTTAGACATCGAGTTATTTGGTTAAAAATAATGTAACATTTGGTTTTATCAATATTGCCCCAGTTCTAAGGTGCAGTCAAAAGGCTTTTGAAGTAGTTTTTTTTAGATGTTTTTCATGAAAAAGAGGTCCCATTAAAGTTTGGTTTATGAGTTTGCACAATTGAATTTGTGCTCATTCAAAGATAGTTTAATGCAGACTTTATCATGATGACTCTAAAAGCGTATTGGTACTTTTTTATAATGAAGATTTCTGTTTCCCTGGAACAAAAGGGAAAACAAATAACAACAAACACAAAAAACATTAGAAATAAGGGCCCCGGAATTTCTCAATCAGTGCATCTCTACTTTAAAGAAGACTGTCTCATTACAAGATTTAAATGCCCGCTCCAGTGACATAGTCTGTGTGATTGGTGGCTGCCTCTGTGGTTGTCTCCAGATTGTACGTCTGGACCGCACCATGGAGCAGATCGTCTTCCCAGTGCCCAACATCTGCGAGTTCCTCACCCAGGAGTCCAAGCTGCGGGTCTACTACACTACAGAGCGGGATGAGCAAGGCAGTAAGATCAATGACTTCTTTCTGCGCTCTGAGGACCTCTTCAATGAGATGAATTGGCAGAAGAAGCTGCGAGGTACTCAAGAGGCTACTGGTAACACAAACACGGTTCCTTGTGCGTCTTTTTCCTCAACTCTTTATCTCCAATATTCCTGGTTTATATGTTGTCCTTTTGCATCTCTCCAGGCCCCCTGACAACCCCACCCCCCGAATGAGACGCAGATACCAAAGCCTCTTTCACACATAATTATTGGGTTATTCAACATGTTGGCATTATGCATGAGCAGGAACTGAAAACAAAATTACCCTATGTGTCACTTTGGCAATTTGTCAGTTCAAGATCTGGCAAAATTTTCCAAACCCCTCCTTTCACACATGTCATGTGATTGAAAACAACAAAGACCTCAGCCAGTAAAGAAAGCCTGTTTGCAATGTTTGTTAAACCTGCTTTCTGGAGTCACAACCTGACTGTAGGTTTGTATGCATTACAGATTTGTGCAAATATTAAGCAATATTTTTGAAATTTCAATAAACACAATTGCGGGAAGACTGCGTTTCCATTGAGTGATATTATGCACGTCTCCACTTGTGATAACCTTCCAAAAGGCATGGCGATGGATGTTGAAAACATTAGCAGGTTTATTTCTATTGCAGCCACCACACTAGCCATCATTATTTCCAATCAAAGGCGACATAGGAGTGTTATGTGAGCGATAATGGAAAGGCAAGCCCTTTATACGTGGGAGCGGCCACGTTTGAGGGATTTCTGGGAGGTGATAGTCCACGATTTCACAGAGGAATTTTGGATTCAAAACTTCCAGATGATCTACTCAACTTTTGGAGAATTATGCAATGTGATAGCATTCCTTGTAGCGCCTGCTTCATCATGAGGGAGCCAGTTGCTACTGACAAGCGCATAGCCATAGCATCATGTGACCCATAAAAGCCCAAAAAGTGTTTCCACTGCAGTTTTGCAAAATCTGGCTTTTTCGAATGGCCTAAAATACCACCTTATTGCAAGCGTAAAAGTGCACTGTGATAAATGGGAGTTTTTCCGATATGGATGTGTTGAGGGTTAATGGAAATCGGCTTTATGGCATCTTATTTTTGTCAGTTAACTGTTTGGGCAAACAGGCTTAACATATTCTTTCTGATGAATTCTGATTCTGATTTCATGTGTGAAAGAGGCTGCTCTCTGCTCCCTTAACTCTGAACCCTGGAGGAATGGAAGTGGAGTGAATGTGTAAACCTTGATAAATAACTTATTTATGTATTATTATAACTATACAGTAATAATGGCAACAATATACAGTTGTGTGAAAAACTTAGGACACCCCATGAAATCAGTTCTTAGTTAAGAAATGTTCACATATTGATGTCTAATTTTGTTTTTATTTATCTCTGGAAAAGAAAGTGATTTATTGCAGGTAAACAACAAAATTAACCTTGTTTTACTCATTAAACAAAAGATATCAACAAAAATGCGTATTCTAACTGAGGAAAAAGTTAGGACACCCTACCCCCTAATAGCTAGTGTTACCCCCTTTGGCTGAAATAACTTCAGTGAGATGCTTCTTGTAGCCATATCAGTCTCTGACATCAGTCTGAGGAAAGTTTGCCCTACTCCTCAACGTAGAATTCTTTCAGCTGTGAGATGTTTGAGGGGTTTCTTGCATCTACAGCCTGTTTCAAGTCACCCCACAGCATCTCAATGGGATTAAGATCTGGGTTTTGACTTGACCATTCCAGGACTCTCCATTTCTTAGTTTTCAGCCAGTCCTTGGTGGATTTACTGGTATGTTTTGGGTCATTGTCATGTTGCAGGGTCCAGTTCCGCTT
The DNA here is from genome assembly GCF_026936395.1 of Plectropomus leopardus. Lineage (NCBI taxonomy): Eukaryota > Metazoa > Chordata > Actinopteri > Perciformes > Serranidae > Plectropomus > Plectropomus leopardus. The sequence continues at coordinate 5,739,695 of NC_142177.1, read as the reverse complement.
CAGCTTTAAGTTTTTTGCAGATGGTCTCACATGTTCCTCAAGCACCCTCTGATACACGGTAGAATTCATGGTGGATTCTATGATGGTGAGTTGGCCAGGTCCTGCTGCAGCAAAGCATCCCCAAATCATGGCACCTCCACCTCTGTGGAATGAGGTTCCTTTCCTCGAACGCTGTATTTGGTTTACGCCAAACATGTCCTCTGTTCTGTTGTCCAAATAATTAAATTTTAAACTCATCTGTCCAAAGAACATTATTCCAGAAGTCCCGGTCTTTGTATACGTTCTCTCTGGCAAACTTCAGTCTGGCCTTCGTGTTTTTCTTAGAGAGCAAAGGTTTCCTCCATGCACGCCTCCCATGAATGTTAAACTTGTGCAGTCTCTTTCTGATTGTAGAGGCATGCACTTTCACATTAACAGTAGCAAGAGCCTGCTGTAAGTCCCGTAATGACATTTTAGGGTTTTTGGAGACTTTTTTTTAGCATTTTGCGGTCTGCTCTCAGGGTGAACTTGCTTGGATGGCCAGACCTGGGCATGTTGGCAGTTGTTTTGAATGTCCTCTACTTGTAGACTTTTTTCCGGACAGTGGAATGGCTGATTTCATATTCTTTTGAGATCTTTTTAAATCCCTTACCAGACTCATAAGCTGCTACAATCTTCTTTCTTGATCTCACCATGGTGTTCACTCTCACTTCAATAGTCAGGAGCACACCTAACTAAATGTCTGAGGTTCAAATCATGCAAGCCTCCTTCACAATGTTCTAATCATGTGCACCTGATGTGATACACCTGTGTTTGATTTTAGCCATTTGTAGTGGGAATAAATGTGGGGATGTCCTAATTTATTCCCCACCAGAAATTGCATTTTTATAATATTACATTTTACAGAATGTTTAAAAAATGATTCAGTTTTAATTGTTTGTTTAGTTATATTACTTGAATCTCTCAGTATTGTTAAAATCAGTATTAAATATCCGTATGTCCAAATTTGTTAAAAAAAACACACATTCTTTCATAGGGTGTCCTAAATTTTTCACATGACTGTATGTTCATTAAGGGTTAAGATGAAATAACTAAGATGTTTTACATTTCTGAATTGATGTTTTCCAGCCAGTAAAATGATTTCAGCTCTGTGAATGTGATGTAATGGATGATAAACATGCTATATTGTGCTTAGTAATGCTTGCACATTGCAAGCCCATTCACAAAGAAAGTACACTAGGTTCTTGTATTATGTTTGTTGATCTGATTTGCAAGGAGACTACTGTGTCAGGTTCCTGTATTCTGTCTTTCTGTAAACAGAAAAGGGAGAGGTGAAGGCAAAAGAAATATTTTCTGCCAGAATTTAATGGTACAGGGTACTAATCTTTGCACCATCTCTTCTTTTTAGTGTCATACTACAACAAATATTGAATGTAGTGCTAAAACTGTGAATGATTGATCAGCTGGTAGTGTAAAAGGTCACAGAATGTTTTGTTTTGTCTTTGAAGCGTAAAGCCTGCCCCTAGTCTTTGATTGAAAAGTCCTCTATATGACATTCAGAGTCTCGGCCAGAATTGGGCACTGAGCTCTCACCTCTGACAACAAAAGCAAGCATGTAACCCTTTTTTCTTGGCTTGGCTTGACTCAGTTTGACTTGGGATCTTCTCGCTCCAAACAGCAAAAAGGGGTTTCATCAGCAGACCAAGTGTTCGCTATTCTCTTTTCTCTTTGCTTTTTGGAGATGCAGTTGAAACTCAGGAAGCATTTGCCATGTCTGATAATTGCTGCAGAGGCTACTTTAAGGTGAAATGTCTTAAATTTAGAGGATTTGGTGGTGTCTAGCAGTGAATTGCAGTTTGCAACCATCTAAAACTTTTCCCGTTCTTCATAGGGAGCAGCATTAACCATAGAGGTCTCTTCTTCTCCAAAACAAACAAACCAGGCGATAAACAGCTATGAACACTGAAAAAAGCTGTTTCACGCTACATATCAGTGAATGTCTGACATTGTTTGGCATCTTGTAGACGGGCTGCTTGCCGACAACATGCCCACTCCTTTTCTCTCATAAGTTAATGTGTGCTCACCTTTTTCAGACTTTGTTATTACAGTGGCTGCTGCGAAAATGCGAAATAGCGAATGGCTGTATCTGGAGCCAGTGTTGGTTTGACCGTTCTGGGCCACTGTAGAAACATGGCAGTACTACATGTTGATCTCTGACTCCACTCACTTCACACCGATATGCAGTTGTTGCCCTAAACCTGTTTTTCAGATTTTTAGAGTAGTTCATCTGAACCTCCTTGTGTTTCTGACCTGATTGTACAGTCACTCTGATCCCACTTCTGTTGGCCTCCTCCAGGCTCTAATGAAGTTTTCCAGTACATCAGGACATGTATGTGCAGAAGGGTTTAGTTGGTACGGTTCTTAATCCCTGCAGCCATGGCCATGAAAGCCTGTTCTATGTCGGTAGCAATCTTGGCACTTGTGCCACATACATGCCCTTACAAAATGCTCCTTATGTTGCTTCTTGATCTCTGTGGCCATGCTCAGGAAAGCCTGTTCTACGTAGGTGGCATTCTCCGCGCTTGTCTCACATGTGCTCACAAAAAGTAATGCACTATGTCATAGCGTTAGAAAGTTCATACAGGTCTGACTTCGTAGATTCTAAAACACTCAATCAGTCAAGTCAGAAGACCCGTAACTACGATGTCTTAGGCCTTGTTGGTCCATACGCTCATAGTCTTTACCACAGGTTTTGCAAATATTCTGCCTATAAGTTGTGAGTAGATGAAAAAGACCCAAAACTGCATGGGGAACAGACTAATAGGTGTCCTTAATGTTATATAGCAATGGTTCCATGTGTTATATCCCTCGCTGGACCTTAAATATGTATGTACTGTATGTATGTAATTTGGAAGTTTATGGCTCAGATTTGCTCTGTTGAAGTTCTTAAGAACAATGAGCAGGGAGTTTTTTGCTCCACATTTGGTCCACCAGGTGTTGTAAGGTATTGCAAACACAGACCAGAATAATCAAGGAAAACTCCCACAGTGAATAAAATGGTTTACAGTCAATGAAGAGTTTTTAGCTGAGGACTGCATGATTTTTTTCAGCACTGTGACTTCCATTTACCAACCTTTATTAATGCAGCGTTTGACAGCACCTCCCCTGGTCTTCCTGATAGCCCTGTGACCGGTCAGCTCTGAGGAGTTGGAAGCCTTGCAGATAAGGTGAACTGGCTGGAATGTGTTCACCAAGCCAGGTTTCTGTGAAGCACAGGGCAGCAGATCTGCAAAAGTCCATGTTTGTCCTTGTTGAGAAGCAGCAGCTCATCCATTTTTTTTGCAAGAGAGCGGACGTTTGCCAGGCATATTGACTGGAGTGCAGTTCGAAATCCATGCTGTCACAGTTTAACAAGCGCTCCAGCTCGTCTCCCTCTTTGGCGTCTCCTACTAGTTCCAAATCGAGCTTCTGCTCCTCTAGCAAAAAAGCTCTGTAAAACTCTCTGGGTGGGTGATCAGCTGTAACCACTGTATGTGCACGGTGCAGAGTGGCAAAGATTAGCAAGCCAGTGAGACATAAAGGTAAGGACTCACATGCACCTGCGTCTGGCCTGGCTGCCAAAACAAAGAACAGAGAAGCTCAGATTATGACACACAAAGGTTGCGTGACTTCATTGTCTGCTAAGGACTTCATTAATCCACGTTATCTCTACATGCAACAGTGGTTTGCTGCTTTATTAATGTTCAAAATGTTACATACTTGGTTCCAGGTAGTGGGTGCCATGTGTAAGCATGCTGCAATGGTAAAAAATCTCCCTGTTTTGCTCATATTCTCTGGACTGGAACACCTGCATTCACCCTCTCTATGAAAGACTCTGTTTAGAGTCTGTCTCTGTAAGCCTCTCCCCCCAAAGAAGCCCATGTCAATGCAGCTGAAATAATTGTAACAGAATTTTTATCATGAAAAATCAACAAAGAAAGCTTTTAAACTCAACTGTACATGTTTTAGCAGGAATATGATGGAAAATCAGGAAAAGATTTACAACATGTTCCAGCTGGAATATGAGCGGAAATCAAGAAAAAATGTGAGCATGTAGCTATAAGTACATTAGCACTGTACTAGCAGTCGGGAAATTATTGTGATAGAGAAGAACGGCTATTTCTACCAGGAAAAATGATCAATAAAATCTTCAAAACCCAACTGAAAATGTTCCTGCAGGAATATGATCTGAATTCAGAGAAAAATTAACATTGGCAACCATGTTTTCATGATGTCAGCATGTAGCGTCATGTAGGCTACATCACGTGGCGTGCCTGGAGCAGATGACCGCATAAAGAAATCAGGCATATTATGACATCAGAATGTGGACAGAGTAGAAAAAACTGTTGTGCTCAGAACACTAGGAAACCTGAGGTTTTTGCTCACAGGGATTACTATATGTTAGGTTCTATACTATAGGTCTTTATGTTTACCTCTTTATCTAGCCACTTTGTGACACAAAATACAAAAGCGCAGAGTAGGTCCCCTTTAATGCAATTAATGGGTCAACATGTTTCATCTACCTTCCAGTTTGAGGTCACACTTAGTTACTACATTCTTTACTTCTGACATGGCATTTTTCACGTACCTTAAATACCTTAAATAATGTCAACTTTCCCTTTCAGCAGGGCAGGTCCCTGTTGAGCCCCTGGGTGATTCTGTCAAGCACTGCAGTGACGTGACTGGTTTGTTAACATGTTGTGGCCTGTTCCATGGCCAGGCCTGAGGGAAGATGGTTTGTCTATAATGTGATAGCACGTGACGATAACTGCCTCTCCTATCTGAATGAATCAACGCAGCTTGAGACCATATCGTTCCGTTAGTGCTAACCTCCTGTCATGAATATAGTGACTTGTGTTGCTAAAAGTCCCCACCCGCGGTTCTCCTTTTCTAATGAACAGACGGGCTCAAAATAGCATTTGCACGATACTGATCTCCTGACCAAGGCCTGAGAAGGCTGTGTGTGTGAGTGTGGGTAGATGTGTATTCATGCAAGTTCGTGTGAAAAATGTTTAGTGTATGTGAAATGTGCATGACAGTTGGCGTTGTCTACTTAAATAGCTTCAAGCTTAAATATCTTGTAGTTTAATTTTACCCTTCAAATGGGTCCTGTGTTTACACTCATGGTGCTGATTATGGCGCTAAAACCACACAGACTTCTGATTGTGTTTGATTAATATGTTTCCCCTCTAAATTTTATACATTTGTCAAATATTAAAAATACTCCCAAATCAACCTTGGAGCAATTTGAATTTAAGTTGATAAAGAATGGTAAAAATATTGTGTTATTTCAGAGAAACTTGACACACATTTGCCATGGAGATGATTTATTTCACACCAAGCTATAAATAATTGGAAATGAATTGATGGCACAAATTTGATGTATTTTGCTTCTTCTCTCTATGAAACAGTGATCATTCGGTGTGTGTTTTTCCTGTTAACTAAATTGTTCTGTGTGAATAACATACATTGTGTTTGGTGTATTGCACTGTTAATATAGAGATGTCTGCATCAACTCGCTGCAGAATAATGACCTAATGACCCTGTGAATTTTAATACTGTGTCTCACAGCTCAGCCCATCTTGTACTGGTGCTCCAGGAACATGTCATTCTGGAGCAGCATCTCCTTCAACCTGGCTGTGCTCATGAACCTGCTTGTGGCCTTCTTCTACCCTCTGGAGGGAGTCCGTGGAGGTCAGTCTACTCATGTCTTGACCTTTTAAATGCTGTCTTTCCTTCTGGCCGTTAACAGCTAGAGAACAGCAGGTTGTTGTTCTCCTGTTTTTGTGTGTATGTGCTCTGTGGTTAACACAATGAGTGTGACTATTACAACTCAGGAAATGGGAGTGAGTGGCACAAACATTAACTGTGCAGGCAAAGTCAGGGGTGGGGCAGGAGGTATATAACAGATATTGTGCTTTACCGAGAATCTGTATGGCACAGATTAACGAGAAAGGAAAATATGTCACAGCTTGTCAAGAGCTTTATTTGAACCTTTGCACATTTATGCCCTCTGGGTTTAGCTCCTTGCTGCCAAGTCAAAAAACCAACTCAGTTTGTGTAAGAGGAGATTGTCATTGATTACCCTAAGGCTAGAAGTGAAGTTAAAGCAATACTTCAACCCCAATATATCATGCTTATCAACTACTCGCCCTGTGTACACCTCATGCTAACATACAGCAACAGGCAAACTCTAGCAGATGGAGCAGGACACACTAATATACTATGAGCAATAACGACATTCAAGAGAGAACCTTGATCAAGCTAAAAAAAAAACGCCCGCTTTCGCTCTGAAAATGGTGTTGGAGGTTTTTCAAATAAGTGACAAGTTGTCCAGCCTAGTGTTTCCCGCAGAATTAGAATCTATGGGACAAGGATGGTGTTTTTGCAGGTCTGTGAATGCAGTTCAGGCAGAACTCATCATGAGTTCACATTTTCCTCACCAGCAGTTTGAGGAGTTTGCATGGTGAGGTGGGTAATTGATCTGTCAGTCTGGTCAGAGCTAAGGTGATCAGATCGATGGATGAAAGAAACAGCTGTTGAAACAGCATGTAAATGCAAACGTTTAGACCCAGCACAATAAACGCTTAATGTCCCCTTTCATAGCACCTGACATTCTTCTGCTCTATCTATGCCAAGAGTGCACGTGGTGAGTGTGGTGCAATAAATAATGAACGGTTAATATATATTCCAATACTTCTCCTTATGAAGATTCCAGCTCCAAAAATATAAATGCAATATGTGGTGGCAGATGTTATAATCATGGCGTGCCGCCAATAATACATGAATGTGTAGGAAACCCTGCTTAGCCTGTTCACTGACACATACAGCAGATTAGGACATTTTCATCTGGATAAACTGAAACATTGTGGAGTTTGATAGTTTGCATCACATGTCAATTAGGAAAAGCCAAAAACATAGAATATTCTTGATGAATTTGAGGATGTTGGGTCCACATTTAACAGCAGAAAAAATAATAAAGAAAAAGTTTTCAAACTCTCACATAACTCATGCCGTATAATCCAAGTCTCATTTATCTGGTCATATGCCCAGTTAACTGCAAATATGCTTTTTTGCTAAAACATTAGTATTTGAAACAGTTGTGCATAAACAGTCTCAAGCACAGATAAGTAGCATGCCTAACAAGCATGTGCATTTAAACTCATTCTGCATTCAATGAAAATCCAGCCTGCCAGCTAATTCACTAGCCAGGAAGTGACAGGCGTGGGTGAGTGACAGCAGAACTCCTGCACAGTGAACAAGCTGGGAGGCTGGATTTCGTGGAATGCACCAGCATCAATTTTGATCTTTTTTTTTTTTTTTTTAAACAGTCTTTTTTTTTTGCATGCAATGCTGAAGGTTTTTAAGGACACTCTGACAAAGACTTAAGATCTGCTCAAGCCAGCTGTTAAAAATTTGGAAATCCAAAATAATCATGAACAAGCTTTTTCAATTTAAGAAAAGACTACAGAAGGTAGAATACAATCAGGAAAACATTTGCGTTCCCTCTGGACACATGATTCCTGGAATGACTCAATGTGGCCTCACATCCCAGTATTTGCAGTCATACAGCACATGTATTTATAGCGGTTGCATTTATAGCAGGCATGTGATTGGATCACATATGTAAAATGCATTATTAGTGTTAAGCATGCAGGACTTTACAGAACACTGTGTGCTCTCGTGCCTGTGGTTTGGGTGTAGCCTCACACCTCCCTAACCAAAGTGAGTTTCACCACAAGCTGAGGTGTCATGAGAATGTAATCCTAGCACAAGATCTTGAACTGTGGTGCCATCACAAAGGACCAGGATGGACATGTTCTTAATTAGGTCCTGACCTGTTTATCGATACTGTACTCTTTCTGAGCTTGACACATGACTTAACATGCTATCAGATTTCTGCTCTCATTCTCACGCTGGTCTTGGTTTGAGTAGTCTTTTTCTCCATATGTGTCACTTCTGGTAATTAGGAGTGCGTCTGTGTGTGTTTGTGTGTACAGGCTTACGTAAATGCTGTGGTCTCCCCATAAGGCCAAAAAGTCTAGCAGGAAACATAATACCATGCCTCTGACTGTTGAATATACCACTGAAAGTGACACCTTCCTGATAAGAGTCAGATTCACAGCAAAAAGTCAGACGTCAGACCTCTTGCTTCACTCTTTATGTAGTCCACATCATTGCATCCTTTAATTGATGTGTGAATCTGTGTCAAAGCTGCTGCACATCATGTCAGATTCAACCTTAAAGGGACATTTCACCCCAAAGTCAAAAATATATATCTTATAAATATATAACTTATAATATATAACTGTAGCACTATTTATCTGTCTATATTTTTTTGGTGTGAGTTGCAGTGTTGGAAATATCACCATTCCTTTTAATATAATGGAACTAGATCGCTCTCTGTTTGTGTAGCTCAAAGTGCCAAAAAACTACATTTGAAAAACTCAGCAACAAAGTCTGTTTTTAGAAATTATGACTCGGTTACTAAAATGATCCACAGACCATGTTGTGAGCAGTATCATGTAGGAACTATTTTCTTTCTACTGTAATACACCTGACAATGGGATCACTGCAAAGAAGAATGCACATATCTACTCATGATCAAGGCATGTGAAGGGCGCAAGATTAAGGCCATTTCTAGATGAGAATGACCCTGCTAAAAATGGAAAACTCTTTCTTTTGTATTTTTAAAAATAACATTCTGAGAACTGTTCTTGTGTACATGGATCTGTGAGCTAGAAGTAGATGCACACTTCCTTCTGCTCAGTGATACAGTAGGTGGGTGTAGTTCAGTGGAAAGAAAATAGTTCCTACATGAAACTGCTCACAGCAAGGTCTGTGGATTATCTTGATTTACCGGTTATGATTTCTTTCAATTTCGAATTCTATAATTTTTCTTTAAAAAAAAATTATTATTTTTATTTTTTATTTTTTCATTTTATGCTTCGAGCATCAAAAGCTGACTGTCATCTAGTTCCATTATTTTGGAGGGAAGGAGAGAAGGCTGACAGCTTTATGGCCAATAGCTACAACACTTGGCAACTCACACCAAAAAAATGTAAAGTAGCACTACATGTACGAAAAATGACGAAAAATGTGTGTTTGGGTGGGTGGGTCAGCTGTGCCTTATCATCGCAGTACATTCAAGTTTTTTTCCTGTTGCATTTGTGCAGGAGAATAGGTCAGTGTCATGATACAAGCATTTCAAAGTTGCCACCGCTTGGATGCCAGACCAGACTTCTAATAGACGCACATCCTTATTTTCGCCAAATAAGACATGTCTCTGAGATAAAATAGAGAACCAAAACCACAGGACTGACATTTACTGAACAGCCTTTTGTAATAACATAATATATACAAATATAAATACAGCTTAATGAAACTGCTTAACTTCAGTATTTCGGTGTCCCATCCCTCTCCCTCTGTCATATTTGCTGTTTTTGTAAGTTGCAATTCCTGACAGAAAGTAAACATGGACCCAAGATGTTTCCTAATCTATAATAAATTTAATTGGTTAGAATATCAGCTCTCAAATGTGTGTTAAATTTTGATTTTATTACAGGCTTTTCAACCACACTGAAATATAAATATAAATAAAACTTTTTATTTTTCAGAACTGAAAACAGTGAGACACCACAGTGATACGTAGTTAAGTCACAAATAGACAAGCAATAGATCTCTAAACAAAGAACAGACCAAAAAAAAAAAGATTAAAAAAAAACCACTGAAGGCATTGAAGTGCACCAAGTTTGTATTTTTTCTATGCTTTTTAAAACTCTGCCATGGGATAAAAATAGTTCTGCGCAGAAAGCTTGCACACTGAGTCCAATGGATTTTATCATTCTGTTCATTGCAAAAATTCACAATACAGGGCAAAAAGGAAAAAAGAATTTGCAGCCTTGCATGTTACCTCCCTAGACTGTTGCCACTCTCAACCCATGTCTGACATTTAGTACCTAAGTTATGAAGTGATACCATGCAGCTATTAAATTGCACCCTGTTGTAGCTATCATAACTGCTGTTGTGCATTTATTGAAAGACTGACGTTACCTTCTCTTTTTTGTTGTGGAAGATTTCAAGAAGGACAGAGCTTATATATATTTCCACTTCTGTTTCTTGTGTGCCCTCGTCCATTTCTGCCTCATTCCTCTCTCTTGTTGCGGATGTAAAGTTATGTGTCCCACACCCAATTTTTTTTTTTTTTTTTTCACTGCTTCGTGGTCATAGATGTGAAACAAAGCAGAAAGTTGCACCTGTTCCGTATACTGAAATGACCTAAGAAAGTTTCCGACGCTGTGTGCGGTTGGTTTTACTTTGAAGGACAATTTTGGACCAAAAATACAGACTTTGTATGCAAAGGCTTTGAGTGTGGACATTGAAAACAAACAGAATTTTTTGTTTAAAAAAAGACAGTTAAGCAGGAATTACAAAAAACCCAGAGGTAATTATCTTCCTTTTGTGGGATCTACATATTTGACCTTGTGGCCCACACCACATTAACCCCTGATCAGTCAGGCTCTGTCATGTGGCCTAAATGTCCAGATTTAGTTTAGGAAAGTCTGGTCTTGTGTAGGGTCACAAGGTGCGGCTGATTACTTAAGAGATCAATCAGACAGTTATTCAGAGGGATGCGTCAAAATGATACCAATTCCAGCATGGCAGAATGTTTTTCACAAACCAAAAGATTGAGTGACAGACTAAAGCTTGTTTTTACATGACGTTTCATTTTTCTGTTTGTTTTGCTGTCCCTTACTCCTTCCCTTTTTTTCTCAGTTCTCCTTGAGGGCAGTATTTGTGGAGATGTGAAAAGCAGCAGCCGTTAAGGCCTGCATTGTTCCAGTGCAGAGTAGCAGAGAGAAGACGCACATTGTGATTCACATAAACTTGCAATTGTTCTGTCTGGGGTCAAACGGCGAGGTCGCTTTTGTTTTGAACTTCCTCACAGCGGTTTAGAAAAGACCAAAAAAAAAGAGGTTGTTAGCTTAGCTCTCAAAACTTCATGTGGTTTCCAGTGTCAAAGGTCTTCTGGGAGCTCAGTAGTTTGCTCCAGGACATTCCAGTGTCTGCTGCAAACTGACAACAGTTATCAAGTGAAATGAAAAAAAGTCTCAGCAGGTTAACTTGCTCAATGGTGAATATCTAATGTCTACACGTATGCATACTTGCACCTTGTCCTGGATTCACATGAGCTCAGATGTCACCTGTTAATGTCTGTCAGACGGTGCTTCCTCTGGGTGGTTTGTTTGAAGAGAAGCTGTGGCTGGGACATTTTACCAGTAGTGGTCAGATGTACTGAAGTGCAGGTTGCTACACCTGTAGAATAATGCTGTGGTACAAATCAGATGTGTCTTTAGATGAAGTCAGATAACCCTTAACCAGTAGTAGTCAAAGTGTCAGAGCCTTCACCCTGTCACAGGCACTGTGCAGATGTAACTGCTATAGCTCAGAAAGTTGCCAACAATAAGAGAAACTCAGTTATGTAAAGTAAAATCTCAATCTATCAATCTACCTTATGAAGGCTCAATAGAGTGTCCCAGGGATGAAGTTTTTCTGTAGGCATACCCAGAAGCTAATGCGTGTTGTCAAGAAACCTTCATGATACTTATATGTTTTGCTCAGTAAGATCATTTTCACGAATGAATACCACTTTCAGGAGTTTTGGAGCCTAGATATAATCCACAAAAGTAAAAAGCTAATGTTTTGCTATCAAAGAACAACAACATGGTCGTGTCACTGTTGGGTTGCCACCGCTACAGGGCTCTAAAGCCATGTTCGTCACACTTTGGCTTGATGACGTTCTCAGTGGTATATTTACTGACATATTTACACGTAGATCAAAACCTGAAAGTCTCTTAAGCTTGACCTAGATGCTTTAAGTCAGGCATCTAACCAAAAACCCATTCAAAAAACCCACTGACTTTGAGACAAGGGAACCTGAGGTGCTGAAATGCTAACAGATATCTGAGTTTTAAGGACTCATTCCTGGGCTTCTCTATGCCAATACACTTCTTGCCCCTCCCACTCTATTTGGTGCATTCACATTTAGGGTTCAGGTATCCCGATTCTTGTTGAGATAGAGGAGTAGGGTGAAGAGTTAGGATTACGTGACCCTTAAAACGGGGTTTTTAAGAGGCACACTCCAAACCGTTATGAGAAAGTATCTGTAAGATGGCTGCACAAGCAACAGAAGTGCATTTTCCTTATTAGTAAAGATTTAAAAACTACAATAATGAGACAATTATTCTAGTTTAATGTGGTTTGAATGTATATTTGTCCTTTTCTTTTTAACAGGAATAACAAAAAAATCGCTCGTAGTATACTGAAGTTTCAGTAGCTAGCTAGGTTGCTATATTGTTATTGCTGATTTGCGCATCACAGTCACATATTTGACATATTTCCATGTTCATAATGAAATGTTATTTTATTTTATTTTTTCAATTTAACAACTTGTTTGATTTATTAATAGTATGAAACTTAAGTTGTAAATGAGTGCCCTTCTCGCCCAGATAAATGGAAAACATCATTGTGATAATACACTTATTGCCCTAGTTGCAGCTGCTTACGTAAACACCATTGGCCACAACCAATGACACAGAAAGGTCTTGAGGGGTTGTCCCATACCAAAGGGGAAGATTTCAACCATTTTACCTATTGTAACTGTTTTGGAGGGGGAAAAAAACAAGGTACAATGGTAAAAATAAGAAAAGGTATTTGGCCAAAGTTTAAATGGTTTAGTGTAAAGGTCAGTCTTTTTATCTGCTAGCTGCAGATTAAGCAACAGAGAGAGATGAATGGTCCTAGACTGTAGGTGTGTGACGTCCAAGCTGCTGTGTCTGGGTTGGCTGCCAAGTCCGAGTGCCCAGGCGGCATGTTGCGATGCAGTGCCCAGGACCATCCCCGATGAATTTAGCTGGAGCCAAGTGTATTTTTAGCCAACCGGGGGTTATGTAACAAGTACCTGTCATGTGATCTGTACACGGGGAGGCGAGAAGAAGGAGGCCTCAGCAGGGTGTGGATGGAGGGAGCTGTACAGAGTGTCATACTAGGTGTCTCAGTGGAAAAAAAAAGAACCTCACTGACCTTTTCCAATTTGATATATGCAATTTGTGTGTTCACAGAGGAATTAAGTTCATACAGAGCAAGTTTCTGGTGAGCTCATGATAAAACTTTGATT